>NC_132999.1:57136366-57439396 GCF_048564905.1 Vicugna pacos
TGTGGTGGAGTTTCTTTCTCTTAAATAAGCTGTCACTGAACTGAACGTCTTATGTCTCTGGTGTCTTAGGAGGAGAGAATGCAGGACATTTGAGGGGGTCTGTCTAAGCCTTTTTCTGAGCACCGCCCCTGGCTCCCGGCAGCCACATGTGTGACCCTCCCCCTGGTCACAGTTGGCACAGACTGTGCTTTTCAGATGGTCACTCCCAGGATTCGGGGTTATGGGCTCTAAGAGGCTACTTGCTTCCAGGGCTGGTCTTTCGCACTGGGGGACCATGAGGTCATCCCTTCCTGCCGTGTGACTGGAGAGAGGAGAGATCAGCAGACACAGGGAGACACAGGGAGGAGATATGGTCTGTGTGTGTGCGTGCGTGTAAGAGATGATGCCTGAGATCTGGTGGCTCACCAGTTCTCTTCTGAAGCCAGGCTCTCTTTCAGCTTTCCGTTTTGATGAGGCCCTCTCTCCTATAGCCTTATGAAAGCCTCCTCCCTCTTTCTGAATAGGTTTCTATTAATTGCAACCCAAGAATCTGTCTCTCAGTTCTGTATGTACTGTAGATACAATTGTAACCTGCAAGTTTCTTTCCAACAGGCTTCAAATTGCCATTCTTACATCCTGTAAGTTTTTGACTCCAGCCCTCAGGACACATGAGCGCCTGTGAGAAGAAAGAAGGCTGGTGGGTGGTTGAGTTTCAGCTCTGCCACTGACTGTGTGACCCTCGGTTTCCTCATCTGTCAAATAGGGACCAGAATCTCCATCCTGTCTCCCTCAGGGGTTGAGAAGAGGTTCTGGGTGGATTTGAGGGGAAGGGGCTGTTAGGACCATCTCTTAGCTCTTTTCACTTTAAGACAGATTTAAAAATCACCTCCAGTGCTAGACCCGTGCCAGTGACTGACAGGAGTCTTGAATGTGTCTTGAGAATCTGCGTTCAAAATCATTCAGGGTGAGAAAGGCTAACGTCTCTTCACTAGCCCACAAGGTAAATCTTGATTGGAATGGCCAGATGAAAGGAAAGCGGAGTAAATTTTGAAAATCTTTCGCCTCTAAACCACTTTGTATCCTTTTTCATTTGATTTTCAAGAAAATTGCTGGCTCTGAATGGTCCCCAAATGCCAGCGCCCTGACCTGGTGTAGGGCTGGGAATTTGTTAAAAATAAAGATTCCTTGGTCCCAGGGTCCTCCGAACCGCAGGTCTGCCACAAGTTTGTGGTGGGAAGCACCACAGAGCAAGCTTTGGTCCACTGTTTTGAGTGACAAGAGTGAGGGCAGCAGAAAGCGGACAGGATGGCTGGACTGGGAAAAGGAAGAGGTGGGGAAAGGGAAACGTGAAAATGCAAGTGAGGACATGAGGGGTGGGGGGACCTGGCAGGGTCCATCCTGAACCCACAACCAGAGGCAGTGACAGGCATTCTGCTTGAATGTTTGGAGCCACATCCCCACCCTTAGAGTGACAAAGCAGGGACAGAAGCAGTCATTTAAATGATGAAATCTAAGCTGGAAATTTGGAAATTAACTGGAAATTAACTGAAGGCATGCTGGAATGGCTGCTTCGGACACCTACAAGCATTGGTTCTAGAAAGATCCCAGTCCATCCGCACATCACCTCAGGTCCTGGTTTTAAACAGCTCCTCTTAGGGGAGGCTTCTCCTAGCCCTTGGCCTGGGTAGGGATGGGGGTGGGGGTGTCCTTGTGATTTATGCTCTGGAGCTCAGTGCACTGGACTCTGTCTTCAAAACATTTCGTACAAAGTAATCATTCAATCATTATTTGTATGGATATATGTAAGTGTGTATTTATTTACTGGCCCCAGAATTAAAGCCAGAAAGGCAGGGAGTTCTGTGTGTTTCTTCATTGATCTAACCCAGTGTTTCTCACTCTTTTTTTTTTTTTCATTATCATCCTTCTCTTAAGGAGCCTTCTTAGACATTTTTTTCCTAATCATTCTCACCTCCACGAAATTTGAAAATTACAGATAGCACTGTGTGTATGTCTAAGATTCATACATAAAAAAATAGAATTCTTCCCTCTCGGGGGTGACGCTGTTCTCATTGAGAATGTGATTGAACCGTAACACCTGGACAGTACCTGCCACATTGTGGACTCTCAACAAATAGATACTGACTGAATGAGGGTGGGCTTGTATCTTTTTGTTCACTCTTCTATACACAGTGCCTAACACAGTATGTGGCCTAGGCTAGGCGTTCCATGAGTATTTGTTAACTAGAAGATTCTCCCCTTGCGCATATGACTGACAGTTAGTGAAGACTGTTAGCTGCAATGGAAAAAATCAAATCAAATCGGTGAGTGGCATTTTGGAGGACAGAACAAAACCCAGAGGGCCTTGAAGAAGAAGGAGGTGCTAGTTCTGAAGCTTGTTAGAGATGGGGACTCGTGAGTGGGTGAAGCTGAAGGAGCAGACTGCCCGTGTTCCGTCTTTCTCAAAGTGGTTGTGCTGACTCCATCCCCCGAAGAACTCCAGGCACACTCTTGAGAAAGGAGATGCCCGAGCTAGACTTGGCAAAGAACCTGGAAGAAACCTTCCTGTGCCGATCCTAGATGCCAAGCCTTTAAGCTTGGGCTGGAGGGCAGGAAGAATGGGAAGCTGGCTCTTTGCTCTTAGCGGAAGCACCATCTGCCCCCATTCTGGTAAACCCAGAGGCGCTGAGAAATTCCACGAGGCCTCACATCTCAGGGAAGCAGTGTTCCCACAACATCCGGGGCCCATCCCAGTATCTCCCCTGTCATTTCACATCCCCAGGTGGTCCTCAGACAAAACCTACCTGTCGGGCGGTTTCTGCCTCCTCCAGACTCAACTATATATATGAATGAGTAAATGACAAACTTCCAATCATTCCCACTTTGCAGGGTAGCAAAGAGCTCAGATCAAGGGGGGACCTCAAGATTATCTCCATCCTTTTAACATCCTGCTTTGGGTAGTAACCACCTTCTAATCTTAGAACAAGGATGTTGGTTGAGAAGAAGCTTCTATTTTCCAAAAATATCCCTCACCTAGAATATCTTTCTTTCTTCCAATGATAATTTGGTTGCCTCAGAATGACTGTGGCCTTTTATCAAACTTGCATGTGTCTCTGCTCTTGTTCAACGAAAATGTGTTCAGCTTTCAAGCTTCCTGAGAGCTCGACTCTACTTTCTGCAAAGTGGGAACGTGGATTGGGTTAATTCCAGTTCCAGGGCTGATTTGTGAATGGCAACGTTTCAACACGTTTAAGATTTCAGAGCCTTGATTCTCAACTCTTTAAAAAAAAAAACTGTATTCTAAAGGATGCTTCCTTAAAATTCAAGAGAAACGCCACTGGAAATGTACCAGGCTTATTGCCTGACGGTTTATTGCCTAAAGGAGGGCTGGCCAGCGCTCACCTGGGTGTCAGATTTGTGTGGATTTCTTGCTCTCCTACCTTATTTGTGGCTCTGGACAAATAAGTTCTCTGAGTCTCAGAGGCTCATCTGTAAATTGGGGATGATAACAATACCCACCCCACAGGGTTGCTGTGAAGCTTAAATGAGATAATGCAGGTCACATGCTTAGCGCTGTGTCTGGCACGTGTCAAATGCTCAGCACATAACAGATGTGGTATTACTGTCCACTGGGTTTCCTGCTGACGCTCTATGGTTTTCCCTTTTCTCCCTTCTGGCTCACCTGGAAATTTGAGTTCTGCATCTTGTTCTTCACCGTCTCTATAAACATTCGTCTCTTTAACACAGAAAGAATATTGACAAAATTTAGCTTATGTTCTCCTTTGCCTTTTACATCAGAGAAAAATGGATTTTTCTCAGCTTTCAGATGTTACCCACTTGGATGGAATGTTGAGTCTCCCTAGATGAGGAGGTATGGTGGTGAGGATATAGGTCTGCAGAAGGGGAAGGGGTGAGGATGTGGGTCTACGTTAGGGGGCATGGCTTTTGGGCAATGCTACCCTGTTCCAGATTCCAGCAGAGAAGGAGGCTGGTCAACTAAGGAGGCTACACGGGCCATTGTATACTTCTTGGAGGACAGATCTGCGTTAGCGGGAAGTAGAGCCTCTCAGGTCAGTGGAAGAGGCTGCAGGTGACTGGTGAGTTTCCACCCAGTGGCTGAGGTGCAATGGAAGCCACGGCGGTTGACCTCCCTGGCGGGGACGGCCAGGACCTGTCTGAAAGCCAGCATCACCGAAAATCCCGGGGCCTGCTGCTCCCCTGGGGTCTGATTACTATGGCATTTCCTGATCTCCTCAAGACTCTGCACCTCAGGGATGGTTCACTGAAGAAAGAGAGTCCTCTAAGCACTGGGGACGCAAGAGTGAGAGGGAGCTGGGGCTCCCTTGTAGACTGACGCTCTGCAAGTGAATGTGCGGGGGTGTCAGGAAGGGGACTGCTTGGAGAGCCCTGAGCATCCACTGGAGTTGCCACCCGGATGCCTGCAGGGGCCAGGGAAGTAAAAGAAGTGGGTGAAGTGAGCCGGGTGGGGACAGCAGCAAACCTGCTGCCCAGTGCCTTTCTACGGGGCTTGTGGGACGTGGGCCTAGTGTCTCATGTCCAGATTTTCCAAGTTTTCCAGGGAAGCTGGAAATCCAGAGTGTTCCTTGAAAGTGCCCTATTTTGAAATGTAACGTTAAAAAAAAAAAGATCCCATGAGCCAAATAAAGTGTATCTGTGGGCTGCCATCTTGCGACACCTGCTTTCCTGCCTTCCGCCTTGGTGTCTAGTTGGTACTCGGTAAACATTTGTTGGCGGGGTTGCCAGGTAACATACAGGATGCCCAGTTAAACTGGACTTTCAGAATGAAACCAAAGAATTTTTTTAGTGTGAGTATGCACCATGCAATATTTAGGACATATTTATACTAAATCCCTTAGGGCGTTTGTTCAGGCTGCAGGCGGGGGTGGGGGCTGGGCTGGGGGAGGGGAAGGGAGGGGAAGGGTGTGGAGGTTCCCTGGGCCGCCCACACCCACATTTACACTCCATAGGCTCCTACCCTTTGAAAATACTGTATCTATTCTGTGTCTGGCTGCAAGGTCAGAAAACCTCTCCATACCTGCCTCTCTTTCTCTTTGAAGGAACAGTTGCAAGGTGCTGATTCTTTGCCATTTCTCTGTTCGAGATCCGTTAAACGTTCCTGAGTGAAAACATCAGGTGAGCCAGAGAGTGTTTAATGCGTCCTCACTTGTTCCCTTCAGGGACACGCCTCTGAGGCTTCTAGGAGACATTGAGACTCCCTGGAATTGGTGGGCAGAAGGGGTGGGGGGCGGGGGAGGGTCTTTTTCTCTGGGCAGCTTCTATCCATTTGCTGCTCCACCCGAGCCACATTTCGCTTCATCACTGTGGGCAGGGGAGCACCACCCCACTCCTACACCGTATCTGCCAGTTTCTCCTTCTTGTTCAGAAACACACAATGGCACAGAGGAAACCAGGATCTTGAGGATACCTAGGCCCAAGGAAATCTAGGAAAATAATGAGTTTAATAGACTGTGGGATTTTTTTTGGGGGGTAGAAATTAGGTTTATTTAACTTTTTAAATGGAGGTACTGGGGATTGAACCCAGGACCTCATACATGCTAAGCACACACCCTACCACTTGAGCTATACCCACTCTGCAATGAGATTAACAGAACAGCGAGGATAAGGATAATGGTAGGAGAGCATGTATCCGACTTGGTCCTATGTGCTAAGAGTTTTGTACACTAGCTCCTGTTGAATCGAAGCCTGTGGGTTAGGTGCTATTTTATTCTCATCTTAAAGATGAGGGATCTGAGCAAGTGAAGCAGAGGGAAGCTTAGGGGCTCCTGCCTGATATCTTGGCAAAGATGTGGCGGTGCCTCTTAGCTGGAATTTGATTGGCCGGAGACTTGATTGGCAGGAGAACTGAGCAGCCTCCAGAAGCCGCCAGTGCACTTGAGCCTTTCTCACACTTCAGGCCCTAAGAAAGGGCTAAGAAAGGGCGTGTGTGCTTCTCAAATGGCAACTTCTGTGTATTTAAAAATTTCCTATTGAAAATCCCAGCCTTAACCCATTCACAAAATAGTGTCTGGGGTCCTTTCTTGGCTGCAGCCCTGGTCGTATTCACCAAGGAGAAAAGAGCTTCACACAAGAGCCGCGCCGGCTTTGCGAGGACCGGGGAGAGCGTCTGGGGGGTTGTGGAGAGCGGCAGCTGGCAGGAAGCTCCCTGAAAGAAATACAGGAATCCCCACCCACCCATGAGCTGCGTCTGTTTACCCGTTACGTTAGTAAGCGGGCTTGCGATGTGCGATGTGCCTGGCACTGCAGGCATCTGGCTGCCCCACCAAGCAGGCCCCCTGTTCACGATTTTGGTGGTTTTTGTTGAGGAACCTGAGCTAGAGAGGGCAAGCCGCTTACTCAGGGTCACTTGGGGCAGAAGTAGGGCTTGAACTCTATTTGATTCCAGAGCTGACCTCTGAACTCTGCCACCTTCTCTAGTGATGCGGGAGGTGGACTAGGGGGAGCGCACTCTGGACCACGGTCACTGCCCCTCCGCCACATGCAGAGAGCCACAGACCCGGGACAGGGCCCCAGGGCGTTCCAGAGTCCGGGGCGATGACCACCAGCTTCTCTGTGAACGCCCAGCACTGAGGTTTTGACAGCATTTTACATCAAGTCTCATTTTCACTGCCAAAGGTATGTTATGTGTGGAAGGATGACTTCTGAATCTGAAAGTTCTGCTTGGTGAAGAGATGGTCAAACATTAAAACTACAAACTATAAAAAAAAAACCCCAAAACCCAAAACTACAAACTACATTTTTTGAGGGGGGTTCTGAAGCTTAAGGTGAGTAATATTATCTCCCAATATGTCAACCATGCCGTGTCTATGAACAGATGAACAATTTTGAAGTTTTTCTACAGGAGACTAAAAAAATTAAGGCTTCTTGTGAAAATACTAGGTGTAAAATTTAGAAGAAAGGAATTCTATTTTCTGTTAATTTCCATTAAAAAAATGAATATACATATACATACTCCCTGGAAGGAACTGATGCCAGCCAGGACAGATGTATATAAGTGTCCTTGAGAATCCAACCAAACTATAAACATTTATTATTTTTTCTTCCTGTCAAACAAGGATTTCTGACAACATACAAATAACAAGCCTTAAATGCAAACCAGTCCTGGAATGAAAACCCCAGGGGCAACGGTGAGAGAATATAAGGGGGACACCCTGGTAAGGGGGCTGCAGAGGAAGGGGTGTGGGGAAGTGAACGTGGGCTGGGGAGGGCAGCAGGTGGGCGGGAATCCTGTTTCTGCTGCTAAGTAGCCAGGGAACGGTGCCTTCTGTCAACTCTGCCTCCCTTCTCTCCAACGGGCCTACAGTCGCCAGCATCCCTGGCAAGGTTGACGGGTGAGAGGAAGGGTGTGCTGTGGACCAGGTGCCTGCTGCTCTGTAAGCACTTAATAAAAGATGCCATCGGTGATGCCGTGATTGTGGCTATGGTTTGTATAAATCTTTCCCCAAACGGTGAATTCTACAAATTTGAAAGCTCCCTGTCTCCGCGTTGTCTGGGGACCCTGACACAGGTTTCACTTGGCCATTTCAGATCCTTCTCGGCTGAAGGATGTCTAGCGCCAAGCAGGCTGGCACGTCCCCTGCATTGTGTATGAATGAGGCAGCCCATGAATAATGCATGTGAAGCCTGATTATGTAAATCCTCAGGTTTTCAGTGCATGACAATGGCCTTTTTTGGGCCCTTTGCCGTCCCATTCTGTGGTCTGGTGTCTCTGCTCTGCGGCCTGGCCTAGCGCGCCAAGCCCTGGTTGGGGGTGGGGTGCTCCGGGGACGGGTGAGCTCTCCAGAGGGCACATCAAAGGAAGAGTCGGGACTCTCACTGGCCCAGCTTTCCCTGGCATCGCTTGGTGAGAAAGGAATCTGTCCTCTGCCTGAGGCAGCCCCACTGAGCCGACTGAGGCCTGTGATGTTTAACTCAGGGCGGTGAGCGCTAGAAAAGCCACATCCGGGCTCCCTCAGAGCAGGACAGCCACTCACTTCTGGGGCTACAAGCCGGCGGGCCTGCTGCCTGGAAACCCAGCGCCTGGAAGGTTTGCAGGGTGGAGGGCACGCTTCTGCAAGCAACTCATCTGACCATCACTTCCTGGTTGAAGAGGAGGGCGTCCTTCTATGACCTTCTATGGCTTGGCTTCCTTAGAGCTCATGCAGGTAACACACACCCACGCGCACACACACAGCACGTACACATACACACATGCACAAACACACCACCCCAAATCAGAAAGACTAACAGTTACAAGGGGGAGACTGAGGCTAGGCCTGCAGAGAGTGCAGGAACCAGGGTCTGAGAGATCTGGGGCAAGGTCTGGGCTCGGTCTACCTGCTACTCTGTGAACATGGGCAAGTCTCAACTCTCGGAGGCTCAGTTTCCTCATCTGTAAAATGGGAATCGTCACAATAACCAGGCAGGGCTAGCAGAGGCACTGATAACCCTGATCATGGTGGCAGAGCACGGGTGGGGCCCAGGGCCTGCTGATGGCAGGCACCAGGAGACGGGGCCTGCGCTGGTCTCCTCTTTTCGCCTGATCCCCGCCTTGAGACCTGCTCTACCTCAGGCAGGAGTTAAGGACGAGGGAGAGTGACTATTTAGGAGTCGCTGTTGCGGTGGCCAGTGGGCCTAGAGACACGCCGCTGCCTGCAGGAGTGAGCGGCGATGGACGTAAACTGCGAAGAAGCCCGGGGAGCCCCCTGCCACCCCTGGTGCAGCGCGGGGCTGCGGCGAGCTTCCGAAGCTGCTGCTGGGGGCCGCTCATGCCTGCCTCGCCGTGGGGGGAGCATTCGGCAGCAGGTTCTACTGGGTCCGAGGCAGCGCTCACCTCCCAGACCATGCATGTGGGCGGCCAGCCACAGGCAGAAGAGCAGCATCCACCTGTCTGTCGAGCACCGGGCCCTGGGCTGTGTGCTTTACAGGCAGGGCGAGTACCCCTCAGCGCCTGAAACCATTTGGCTCCTGAGCTCAGACAGAGAGAGCTTGGACAGCGAGGGATACCTGCACTGTATGCAGTCCTCACAGCAGCCCTGCACGGCAGGTGCTGTTATGCCCATTTACTAATGAGGAAGGCAAGGCTCGGAGAGGGGGATGGATTTGCACAAGGTCACACAGTTACTTAGTGGAGGGATCTGAGCCTGGGACTGGCTGACTCCTGTGCCTTGTGACAGATGAGATACCAGGGTGAGGGGAGGAGGTGGCTTCTTTTGGTGGATCGCCAGCCTGAGTCTCAGTCTTGGTTTCTCAAGCCAATGGTCCCACCAAGTTCATGCCAGGAAGCAAATCCCTCATCCTCATGCTTGTCTTCTGTGGCTCCTACAGCCTGGAGTGTACACCTGTTCATCCCTTTGGTGGGCAAGTCCACCAATTCTCCTTTGCAACTCAGTGCAGGTATCGCCACTTGGAAACCACTCCCTAAATTCTCTAGGCTCGGCTGAGTGCCCTCCTCTGGATCTCCATTAAATCAGCCAGAAGTCAGCTCTCTACCCATATGTTCTGCACTAAAGGATATGTTCTTCAAGGACATCCATCCATCCATCCATCCACCTGTCCATCCATCCATTCATCCATCCATCCACCAAGTATTTAATGGGTGTCTACTACGCTCTGGGCACTCAGAAGAGCAAACCCAAATCTTTACTCTCAGAGAGCTTATTCATCTGTGTATCCCCAGCACCTGGCAGAACAATAAAATTAAGAACAATAGCTACCACTTCAAGAAATTCAGGATATTCACTAAACTTATTGTGGTACTCATTTCATGAGGTCTGTAAGTCAAATCATTATGCTGTAGACCTTAAATTTAATACACTGCTGTATGTCAATTATAGCTCAATTAATACTGGTAGGAAAAATAGTTATCTGAATAGCAAGAACAAAATACACGAACGATCAAAAGTTAAAAAGAATACAGATGAGCTCAACTATGATTCCCAGGGAGGCTAAGAAACCTGCCTGAAGTCACACAGTAAATGGTAGAGCTAGAGTCTAAACCTGAATCTGTCTGATGCTAAAACTATTCTGCCACCTTCCTTTGCATCGGTCAATGCATTCTGCATCCTCTGGGTCCCCCTGGGACCTCAGTTGGCCGTTTCTAAAGGGAGCCAGGAGGCAGCTTCAGAAACTCTGCTCCAAGCAGGGGCCTCTCACCTTCTGCTGCCTGATGGCCCTGTTGACCCTCTTCTCCTGGTGCAGCCGGTGCTCCATGCGCTCCAGGGCCTCCTTCAGCAGCGCCTTCTCCTCGGCCTCTTTGTAGATGTCGTCCTCCAGCTTGGCCACCTGTGACTGGTACATCTGGACGGACACTTTGCTCTGCCTGAGCGCACGGGAGAGACCAAGTCTGTTCTTTCTCACTCACCATCAGTGTCCCTGACCTGGGAGCTTCTCAAAACCCTCCTGGATACACCCAACTTAGTGGTTTCATTATGAGCGGGAGGGAATGATGACGATTTGGGGAGAAGAGCACAGAATAAATAGCTAATCATCTCTGTAAGTGTGGCGTGAGGCCGGCGAAGGTTATGCTACCAGCCCCTCCCAATTTCCCAGAGAGGGTGGGGGAGCTGATGCCACGGAAAACACGATGGAATCGTGCAAAGCACACACGTGGTGAAACATCAGGCAGATTCATAAAAGGTGCACCTGATCGCTTCAGAGAGAGTAGGGCACTTCAACCGCTGCTTTCTCACCCAGAGACTTGCCTCTGTCAGGCCCCGGTCATCATCCCCTGTCACCGCTCCCCCCACCCCCACCCAGGCCTCTGTCCTCCTGTTCCAGTCCTACCGGTCTGCTGCCGCCCCGAGGTTTAGCTGGGAGAAAAGATGCTTGGGCCTTTGCCGCGGGGACCCCAGGCGGTACCTGAGCTGTTCGATGTCTTTTTCATATCCTCTCAAAAGCTCCTCTTTTCTCTCCAGCCGGTTCTTGAGCTGGGTGATCTTATCAAACACCAGATCCAGGTCTCTCTGTCGAAGCTGGTTGACTCGCTCCCTCTCTTTGGGGGAGAGGTACTTCATGGACACGTGACCTGACATGTCTTTGATGTTCATCAGACTCCCCAGCGTTGTGCTCATATCCATGTACTACGAGAGAGCGTTTCGCAGATAAGAGGCCTGGCCCCAGGCCGCTGGTGGCCACTCTAAGGAGGCAAACGTCTAATTCTGTTTCATTCCTTTTCCGCAGTTGCAGAGGACAAACACATGCTTTGTAACGAGTGCAACTCGGGCTCTTAGGACGACTTTCATTTCCCCCCTGCGTCCATTTACATTATGCCTTTTTGAGAACAGGGGCAAAAAATGACAACAGATACAAACATTCATTCTTACTACCCAGTTTTTCAAGGAATTCAGCTATGCAATTTCCAACCCATGCTGGGATCGCAGACAGGTCCCGCAGAGCTATTATAACAAGTAAGTTTGTCTGCAGGGTTGATGTTTAGTTAAACCATCCCGTGGTTAACACTGCCTGCAGGGGAAGCAGGTTTGGACAGGAAGGGAAATGATGCTGGATGCACATACCAGCTTTTCACTGAGATCTAAAGCCTCAGCCATGTCCATTTTCCCTAACTTCTCAGTGGCCAGGATGGGCCCTGGGCTGGAAAGGCCATTTTGAGGCTGAAATTGGAAAAAAAAAAAAAAAAAGAAGAAGAAATAAAAACTCTTGGCATTCTATTACGAATTTCTACATCCAGAAGAATAACCCAAAGAATAACCGAACACTGGAAGTTTACTGAATAACTCAAGAGAGTCGATTTTAAATCCAGTCTGACTCCCCTGTGAACTGCTGCCTTATAACTGTGTTCCTACCCCTTCAGAGCGCAACTCTCTTTGAAACGACACATCACTTGTCCCGTTCTTTGTTCACCGTCTGTCTCCCCTCTAGACCAGCAGGTCTCAACCAGGGGTGACTTTGCCCACCCTCCCCCGCTGCCGGGACACTTAGCAATGCCTGGACACGTTTGTGGTTGTCGTAATTGCTACTGGCATCCATAGGTAGAGGACAAGGTTGCTGCTTAACACCCCATGATACACAGGAGAGTTCCCCCCCAAAAGAGTTAGCGGGCTCAAAAAATCAGCAGCACTGAGGTCGAGAAACCCTGGTTTGGATGACAAGCTCCAGAGAAATGGGGACCATGTGGCTTTTGCTTACTGTCTCCTTCCGTGTGCCCAGCATGGCACCGGGCACAGAGTGGTGCATAGTGGGCGTGTTTGTTGAATGAATGAATGAAAGTTAAATAGAAAACAGCCACCCTCCTTTTAATAAGGGCATCTCATTTTTATGTAGCAAAATCTACACCCTCACAAAATCTGGCCAGACTTTCTCCTGGCACTGGAGCCTGGTGGGTGGGCATCACTTTAGACCCTTCCCAGAGACAGTGCAGAGCGGTGTTTGCAGCTGTGTGCTCGCTAAGACCCCAGCCAGCCAGCTGGCTGCTGACTGCATGGAAAGGTCCCCCAGCCTGAACGGGGAACTGATCTGAAGGCCCACAAATAACAGACCTCATTAAAAGCATGATGCTGTACACCAGAAACTGACACATTGTAACTGACTGTACTTCAATTAAAAAAGCATTGGGTTTTAAGTGCTTCCCATCAGCATCTCTTAGCCCATGGCATGTGTTGGCTACATTGCAAATTTTGAGATTAAAAAAAAAAACCTACAAAAATATAAAGGCCCCTAAGTGACTGTGATAGATAAGAGTGGACATATTTCTCTATCTATCTCAATAAGAATAAAGAGGGCTTTCGCAGATGACAGTAAGGGCAGACCTACTGCAAAAACAACCTGGGACACCGCTCAGTGTCTCCAGCTCCCCTGAGCTGCGTCCTCTGTGCCCCTCCAGGTCCCCCCTCTTTTTCTGAGGGAGGCTCACTGAGGAGGAGCTTGGGCTTCGAGTTCAGTCACACAGTCCCCGCCCCCGTCTCTGCAGGCTAGCAGACGGACCACCAGGGACAGAGTCCAGGCTTCCTAATTCCTTATTCTGTGACCTTGGGTGGGGCACTTGACCTCTAGAAGCCTTAACTTTTCCTATCTGTTCAATGGGGATAAGAATAGTAACTATGACACAAGGCTGCTGCGAGGGTTAAATGAGGCACTGCGTGTAGTGGGCTGAGCTCAGCGCCTGGCGCACAGTAAGCACTTCTTAGATGTCAGCTATTCTTTGTTGTTGTTACTTATTTACTCACTGGGGGAGGGCACGTAATCAGGTTTATGTATTCCAGTGGAGATACTGGGGATTGAGTCCAGGGCCTCGTGCATGCTAAGCACGCTCCACCACTGAGCTGCACCCTCTCCCATCAGCTATTCTTCCTCCTGCTCCTTCTCTTTTAATTCTAACTGTGGCCAACTTTGGAGGATTGGGAACTGGGAGGTTTCTGGCTCTGTGTGTCAGTGGTGGGATGAGGGGTCTCTCCCCAGAAGAAGGTAACTCTTCGAAGCAGGATCAGGATATGAGCTCCCCACCTGGAGACGGTCCCTCCACTCCCAACCTCGGAGAATGAGGGTTTGATTTTACCAGGAAAACCAACACATTTCTGAAGACTCCCATCTCTAACAAATGTCTAGAAAAATGGCTGGAGAGAACGCTGTTGCAGATAGGATGACTTTGTTATTTCTTCCTAACGTCCATGGATGGTTTATATCCAGCTGCAGCAGGATTTAGATCCCGTAATTAATGCAGAGCAGAGCTGTCCATTGTCATGTGTCAATCAAACGCCCCATCAAACATCCATTTAGGGGACAGGGCACCTTCAACCTAACAGTCAAATTACTTTCGAAAATCCTGGCAAATCAAATTATGCCCTAAGGAAGGGAGGCTTTCTTGAATAATACTATTTAAACACTACTTAATAATAATAACAGCCGTCATTTATTAAGTGTTGACTATGAGCTAGGCACTGGCATAAGCACTTTACATAATTATCTCCTTTAGTTTTTCCACCATCATTTTACAGCTGGGCAGGGGAGTCCCATAAAGGTTAAGAGCCCACCCAAGGTCACACAGCTTGCGGAGCTGGGATTAGGGAACCGGTCTCTGATTCTAGACCTTGCGTCCCCTTAATCATCATGGCTCCCTCCTGCTACCCTTTATGTGTTCATGTAATTCAGTTTACAGCAAAAAGCAAACTTTTGGCAAACTCATGGCGTAAATTAGCCTGTTGAATATGTTTTGCAGAATTTAACACGTGATGTGAAAAGGAGGGTCCCGAGATGGATCTGGCCAGTGTCAGTGCAATGACACATCATGCTGTGCACAATGGGACGCTGCCTTTCTACTCCAACATCGGACCGCGGACGGCCAAGCACTGGGATGCTGGTCAGTATAGATGCTAGCCCATCAGGGAGGACCTGGCCCCAAGCCACGGCCAGGCACGGCGGTGCTGGGCACACAGCTAGTGTCTGCCTTCATGCCCACCCTCCCCACGTGTCAGTCACCACGAGGCAAGTTTGTTCTTTGGTTACCGCTCGGATCTCTATTCTTGAAACACCTGGCGAATCAGGTTGTATATCCAGTATTTTCTGGACATTTTTATCCAATCTGAAAGTCTTTATGTCTAGCAATGGTTCATTCGTGTGGTCCTTATGACCTATAAAAGAAATAATTTAGACTCAAAAGAAAGGCTCAGGAAGAAGTTATTGTATGTAATCATCACCCCTGCTGTTTACTGGATGCTTATCAGGGGCCGGTCTTCATCCTTACCATCCTCCCTTGGCAGGCGAGGAACTGAGGCCCAGAGAGGTGAACTGACTTGTCCAAGGACACACAGCCAGTATAAGACTGCAGCCTCACAGGTCCGAGGCTTTGAGGGTAAACCTTCAGCCACAGGTGTGGGGGTGTAACTTGAACCTAGGCTTCTGGGTCCTAGCCCGTGCTCCACCCAGCAGGAAGCTTGGTTTCTTGAGAGCCCTATCTCCTCTAAACAGGGTATTTATTACAGGAAGTTCCCCAAGGTCAATCTTTGCACAATGTCAGTCTGTGACAAAGTTTCTACCGGGCCACAGTAAAATGAGAAAAAGGACAATATAGTGAGTTTTTCATGAAATATTATTTATTTAATATTACCACCTGCCCGTGACTGAGACATCATGTCTGCCCCATCTTTTTTTTTTTTTTTTTTTTGTATTATGACCTCCTTTCAGTGATGAGATGATGGGTTTAGAAGACGGTGGTCCTGGCAAATCGGTCAATCCCCAAAGGGAAACCTAGAGTCTGGGCCCATAGCTCTGAGAGCGGAGGGGGCGACTGGAAAGGGGGAAACTCACTCGATGAGCTGGCCTTCTCCAGTTCTTTAATTCGCGCACGTAGCTCAGATAAGGCCTTTTTCTGACGTTGAATGACTTCCTCGTGCCGGGACCCTTTGCACTTGGCCCCTAGATCGCTGAAGGACTGCTCCTGTGGCCAGAATGATGCAGACAGCTGCTTAATTAGGGATCAGAATCTCTCTCTTACATTCAAAGAAACATGAACAATTCACGGACAGCAGAAACTCTGTCGGTTAGTACCTTGGAATATATTGTTAAGGGGCTTCAGTAGAGAAGGAATTTAAAATTTTCATTTCAAATGTAAAGTCACATCTAGGAAAATTTCCAACTTTCCCACCTTCTTAACATCACTGTAAATGAGAGACACCCTCTACATGTTCCCTCCCCACATTTTACTTATTTTTTTCTTCTCATATTCTTCTAAGCTTGGGTTTCCACTTGTCACTCTGGTCTCGTCTCTGAACAATCACATCAAATTCTGCTCCTGGAGGGGCATTTTCAGATGAGGATAAGCGATACTCTCTTCTTAGCTGGTAATAAGGATGGTGGTCAAATATTTGCTAGGGGGAATTAGATGGTCCGGCTCATGGCTGGTGTGGAGAAAGGAAAACACCCCTCTGGAACTTCTGGAGTCCCTGGAACAGTGTGGTCCGACAGAATTTTCTGTGATGATCGCAGTGTCCCATATCTGCACCATGTAGCCACATAGCTAGAGGTGGGTTTACAAAGGGCATGTACAAGGAGAGATCACCTTCATCTTTTTAGGGTCACGGACATCCCTTTGAGATTAGGAAGAGTGCAGGCTTCCTTCCTCCAGAAAAAGTCACATATGCACAAAAATTTGCATACAACTTCTGGAGGTTCAGGGAGACTCCCTGAAGCCCAGTCATAGACTCCAAATTAAACAGTGCTTCTCTAGGGTCTGTGACTCATTCATTCACTTCACAATGAATCGCAGTGCACATTTATTGAGCACTTTTATGTGCCATGCCCTGTTCTAGGCCCTGGGGACTCAGCTGTGACGAAGACGCAAAATCCCTGCTGCCAAGGAGTCTGCATCCTAGTGGGAGGAGACAGACGATAAGATAGTCACGGAAAATACACGGTGGGCAGTGACAGCTGTCAAGGAGGGAAACTGGAAATGGGATGGGATGTTGGGAGTGATTTTCAGATACAGATCTTGCTTCTAGCAAAGGCCCCAGACAAAATGGCAAGAAAGGGAAGAAATGGTCGATTTGCTTCTTTTACAACAATCTTGTAACAGTTTCGGTTCAGGGAGAGAGAGAGAGCCGGCACCCAGACACTATCTTAGGCGCCAGGGAGAGGAGGGGAACCAGGCAGACAGGCTCTGCTGCTGGGGCCTCATTCCTACGGGGCAGACGCAACGAACAAGCAGGCAGGCAGGCAAATAATTCCAGAAAGTGACAAATGCTACCAGGAAAACACAGCAGAGGAGAGGGGAGGAAGAGTTATTTGATCCGTTTCTTGATTCATCAAATGCTTATTAAAGGCCCACAGGACACGTGCCACGCCCCACGCTGGCCACCAGGGGTACAAGGCCAGGAGCCCAGCATCTGAGGTCCTCCTAGGGCCGCTCCTCCCCACCCCAACATGTCCCCACCTGCATTTCCTCCAGGCTCTGCTTCCAACCTCCTTCTGCAGAGCCCCCTCCACCTTGTCTTTAAGAGCCCCCTCCCTCATGCTACTCTACCCCAATCCTGCTGTGTCTTCCAGGCCTTGGGGGTAGGGCAGCCACAGCAGCGAAGTTCTGCGACAGACTTTCCTCCGCCTGGAGAGCACTGATGTGACCCTTCCTCGTGGCTCTTCTGGGAATTTGTTTATTTAGAGAAGAGGGAGATTCTTTCCCATACAATTCTTAGGCCCTCTGACCCACTCTGGTTTAGAAAGCAGGAAGCAGGCTGCGTGCGGAAAGCCGCTCTGGGAAAGAACAAATCCTTTTTCCCTTTTATCCTCAGCCTCCCTCCCCCATCCTCCTCAACAAATCCCATCTCATAACTAAAACCACAGGCGTCCGGTCAACCATCCTTTCCAGCAAACACGTGCAGAGTCGGAGGGGGTCTGGTGTGGGCAGGGACTCTGGGTACCCTCTCCTGCACCCAGCACAGGGCCTGGCATACAGCAGGTGCTCAACAGTTGTTGAATGTGTGAACGAACATGGGCCGGGTCCTGCGCTGAGAGCCTGGGATTCTCCAACGGGAGAGGGACCTGGTCCCAGCCCCTCGGAGCTCACAGCTGAGGGAAGCCGCTGCAGCCCCTGTGCCCGGCCGCCTGGAGCAAGAAGGAGACACTTCTGCTAAAGTTCTCTGGACGGTGATCGGTGCCAAGGAAGGCCGGCTGGGCCCTGGCTCACTGCTGTCTGGCAGGGGAAAGGCATCTTTGAGAGAGCAGGAAGCCAAGCTGACACATTTGGCCCTGTTTCCAAGTGAAAATCCAAAGCCCATTACTGAAACGTCCTACTCTCTAGTTTTGTAAAGCAGAGGGGGAAAGGGCATCCCCGGACTCCAGGAAAGCCGGGGGCCTCGAGGAAGCCCCGTGCCCGCAGCCCACCTTCCAGGCGTGCAAAGGCATCTTTCTGGGCAGAGATCACCAAGAGCCAGCCAGGCAGCATAAACAGCCCGGCTCTCTGGGAAGGCAGTCTGGACAACGGAGGACGTCCTCTGGACATCTAGGAATCTGTTCTACGTATGTACAAGGATATTAACTACAGCAATGGCTGGAAGTAAAAGCAACTTAAATGTCCATCATCACAAGGCTGGTTGGATAAAAAGGACACGATGGAATTCAACGTCACCATTTAAAAGAATGAGGTAGATCTTTACACGCTCACTTGAAAATATGCCCATTAAATAGTGTTATGTGGGGAAGGAAGGTTGCAGAATACATATGGCTTGATACCACCATTTGCAAAAAAAAATCTATTAAATAAATGTATGTCTATTTAAGTTTGTGCATGTCTGTGTGTATAAATAAAATTTATTTCTCAATGACCCCATGAGATGGTGATTGTCAATATTCTCACTTTCCAGATGAGGGAATTGGCCCTCAGGCACGTCCCCAGGGTCTGAGTGGAGGAATTGGGGCTGGAATCTAGGCAGACAGGATCCAGCCTGAGCTTCAGCCACTGCCCGGTCCTGAATGTATGAGGCTGTGGCGGCTTCTGTGAGGAAAGGGTCTGATGGCGCAAATGCCAAGCTGTTCTTTGCCAAAACCTCTGCAATTTGAGAGGCAGGACTTCCGCTTTTTTACTTCACGCATTTCACCGAAGCAAGTAATATTTTTGGAACTTAGAATGAAGATGCTCTCAAAAGCAAAGAAAGCTACCATGGGGCTCTTTCTTAGCTTGTCCTTCTGGGCGCTCAGGACAGGGCAGGCACTCACCTCTTGGCTGCTCAAGAAAATGTCGGTGTGGATTGGTTCTATCTGCACTGAGATGTCACACATCTGGGTCGTGTTCCTGGGCTTCTGGTCCTTCTCTTTGTGCAGCTGGGGCTTGTGTTTCTCTTGGGAGGCCCTAGGGCAGAGAAGAGGAGTCACTGGACAGCAGGCTGGGTTAGGAGCACAATGTTCTGGGGGCTGTGGATCACCTCTGTACCCACCCAAGCAGAATAGGAAAAGGCGCTCCCTTTTTGCAGGTAGCTGAAGTCTTCAAGTCTTTAAGCCTCCTGCCTGAAGATTTCTAGAGAATTTAGTTCCAGGGACTTACCGGGTAGTGGCCAGGGAGGAAGACACCTACCCAGCCTTGCTTCCAGCCCTGGGTCTGCAGGACACCTGCTGTGGCACATATAGGGGGATTTACTGAGGGGCTGCTGTTCCTAACACTTTGTGGGTGTGAACCCGTCTATTTCTCATCACAGTCCCAGGGGCTGGGGACTCTCTTTGCCCCATTCTACTGACAATGAAAGAGACACGTAGCAATTTGCCTGTGGTCCCAGAGCTTGTGGTGAAGGCACCTGGCCTTGAACCCAGGCAGCCTGGGTCCAGAGCCGTTCCCTTAACCACTAGGTGAGTCGGCCTTGGCCATGAGCCATGAGGCATGGGTAGCAGCTACAGCACATATGTGAGATGTCGTTTTACTCAAACTTTCTTGGGAAAAACATTAATCTTATGTCAAAATATGGATACGCTATTGATGAAAATGCAAACTCACATGTATTTTTTTAGATGAATCCATGGGACAACAATATATTTATTTTAAGTGGACTTCTGACACTTTCTGTTTATACATTTGTTCAATCAATATTTAGGAAGTTCCTTTATATGCAAGGCACTATGTGAATGCTGGGGAGTCAACAGTAGGCATGGTCTACACAGGGCTCTTTGTGGGGAAAGCAGACACTTCAACAGGCAGTAGCAGCCTGGCTGTGTGAGTAGCTTTAGGTCAAGTGGAGTGCCAGGGCTGAGGGACCCCAAGCAGAGCAGAAGCCCCTGGCTATGTTTGGTGAGGGTGAGAGATGGAGGGCTTCCTGGAGGAAGTGGCATTTAAGTTGAGCTCTATCTGGAATATTGGGCAGGAATGTCTGAGATACACAGGACTGAGCAAAGCCTTGTTTTGTTTTGAATGATAACATTGTGAAGCAATGAAACCTATGTCATTTATTCATTCATCTATTCACTCCTTCAATTTCTCAACCAGCATTGACTAGGTCCCCTCTCTCTGTGCAAGGCTCCTTGGGCACTTGGGTGTGCCACTCAGACCCTCCCACACACCTGAGTGCCTGCTTGAGGACCTCCAGCTCCTTGTCCTTCTTTTCCACCAGGCTGGTCACCTGTGCCATCTTTTCCTTCAGCACATTCAGTTCGCTGCTTTGTTGCTGGACCAGCGCCACATTCCGCTCCAGTTCCACCTTCTGCTTCTCATTAAGCTCCCCTGGGAGCGACATGAAAGATGGTGAGGGTAGGGGGTGGGTCTCCCACTCTGGGTCTCCCCTAGGGCTGCAGCAGACCTGCCAGACCCACAAAAACCATGAGGCAGGTCCACCAGCTGGGAATTCTCGGGGGTCTTCAGACCATGGCCAGGAGGTCTGCTTGCATCTTTGCAAAAAAAAGAAAAAACTATAATAACAACAACAACAAAACAGCAACAGAGCGCACCAGCATCACCTTCTCTTGAGCTCTGGCTCCAGGAGGCGGTCTGTGCTCCTGCCCAAGCCCAGCTGGTAGGGCCTGTTTGCCTGTGGCATTTCGGGGCACCTGGCGACCTTCAGCTGCCTGCTTCTGCATTTGTTTGCTCAAGGTGTTCTAAGGTCTCTGGAGCCTGCTCTGCTCAGGAGTCTGCTGGGTGAAACAGCCTCCAGCCAAGGACAGGGGAGGTGAGAACACAGCCTAGCCCCTCCCACCTCCGGTGGGCACCCAACACAGGTGACCACGCTGCTCTCAGCATCCCCTGCAGAATTAAGCTCCGGTCGCCCATTGTGCCCGCTGGCTGACAGCCCAGCCATCATCTGCTTTCTTCCCTTTCCCATTTAACTGCTGTTGTGTCTTGGGATCATCTCTCAAATAAACCACCTGCAGCAGAATCTTAGTCTTGGGATCCGCTCTGGGAAAACGCAAACTAAGACACCTGCATTGCCTGGAATCATCACAGCAACCCTGCAAGGCAGTTACTAGTTAAGACTCCTACATCACAAAGGCAGAAACTGAGGTTCAGAGAGGTTCAGTGACTTGCCTAAAGTCACCCAGCTAAGAAACAGCAGATCCAGAAGTGGGTCTAACACTGCCTGGTTCTAGAACTGGATATTGTAGCCTTTCTACCACTTGTTCTCATACCTTAGTATGGGGGAAAAAGTCACTCATTTTTGAAAAATTCTGCCATAAAAGCCCTGGGGTCGCTAACAAGTCCAGACCTAGGGAGCGAATACTGCTGAAGCCTTGGGAGGCACAGGGTATGAGATGGGGAGGAGACAAGAGCCCTCCCCACCCTCCCTCCGCATCCCCAAGCCTGGGAACATCTCCCGACTCCTGGCTCCCTGTGCCTTCTGGCTTGATGGAAGCCAGGGGTGGGACAGAGATGTCAGCGGTAAGAAGCAGGGGGAAGGGAGGCAGAAAGAACAGTTTGGGGAGAAGAGAAGAGGAGGAAAGCAGGACTATTCAGCCAGACCGATGTCCATCCAGAAGAGAGTAGACCCAGAGCTCTTTCGCCCCTGCTCCAGGTGGCCCCTGGTGTCCACATCAACTCCAGGGGGCAGATGTGTTGCAAGTGTTCTTGCGTCAGGGGAAGGAGAGGCTGGGGGGGAACACCTTACTCTAGGTCCCCAGGCTCGGGCGTGTGCAGGCTGGCCTGCCAAGGGGGGCCCACGGATTGATCTCCAAGCCTTTGTTCCCAAAGACACATCCTCTGTGGAAAAAGGAAATTCTTCCCCCAAAAGAACTTTGCACTTCCACCCAGAGGTCCAGAGCCATTCGAGAGTATGCCCCGTATCAAACAGAATCAGCGCCATACCTGGGATACAGTGTTGGCTGACCCTGGGTTTCAAGTGTGGTAACAGCCTGGAAAGCAGGTTGAGTGGGATTTTTAATGGCCGGCTTCCCAACCCTTAAGCCCCATTTCTTTCCTTTCTTGAAGTGGGTCAGGACATCAGGAGACACAGGCAACTGTACGCACCTCTCAAATCGGACATTCGGCTGTGGGCTTCGTTAAGGTTTTTCCTTAACTTCATGATGATCTCCTGCTGAGACAGGATTTCCTTCTGAGCAGTCAGTAAATCCTCTCTGAAATTCACAAAAACAGACTGAGTCAGTTCAACTCAATCTCCGAGGTGCCTGGAGTGCCTGGAAGGGGCTGAATACAAAGGCAAAGTGATCCCCAATCAGCGGTGGTCCGTGTGATACCGGGTCCCTGCGAGGGCGGTAAGCACACTCCTGAAAAATTCTCGAAACAAAAAATCCGTCTGATGCACCTTCATTAAAAAGAAATATGTGAAGCAGAACAAAGGCTCCCGGCTGGGTTTGCGTGGGGGCTGAAATACAATTTCTGTGAGGATGACACCTCTTCCTGCTCAAGTATGCCCGTCAGCGTGAACCAGCGCTCTCGTGGACTTTTGATCTTCGGTGGAAAGAGGACAGGAGACTATTTTTTTGTGGGTTCAGGGATTCCCTGAGGACGAGGAAGGAGAGAGAGAGGACAGCATGGCTGCCATTCTCTCACCAGCTTCCTGTAACTCCTGGTGGAGGGAGGTGGGACCACATGAAGTGGTGTTCATGAGACCCTTTGTGGAAGGGTGGGCTTTGGGGCCCGTAAAACCAAGGGGGACACAGGGAGGGTGGGATGAGGACAGCCCCATCCCCCATTGCCCAGAGGGTGGGACGTCTTTGGTAACCGAAGGATCAGGGAGGCTGACAGGGAAGACGGCGTTACCCGGGAAGGGGTCCAGAGTGACGAGGGTGAGGTGCCTTGATGGCGGTCACAGGGAGAACACAGGATGGGTTCTGAGCAGGTGTGAGACATTGCAGCCCTGGGAAGGCATGGTGTGTGTGTGTGTGTGTGTGTGTGTGCATGTGTGTGTGTTTTGGAGGCAGGAGGAAGAGCTGAAGTCTTGTGCGTTCCAGAGAGGGTTAAGAGCTTCAGTCTCTGGGCAGCTGTTAATGTCATTTCACAGGCTTCTGAAGTCCAAGCTCCTCTTATGCAGGCTTTTGAAGGTTGAGTGTGTGTTTAATATGGGATAAAAAAAAATACTGGCAGGCTGCATGTCAAAAAAAAAAAAAGATTCTTGACTATCAGAATGGATATAACCATACACGTGTGTGTATCTGTCTGTCTGTCTGTCTACCCATCTAATCTCCTTGGCTGTAACTCTTCCGACATGAAGATGAACCTCTAAGACTCAAAGGAGTGCGCAGCTGATGAAGTGGACCAGAGAACATGGAGCTGATTCTTCTCCGGGTCGAGGCTCCTGCTGTGTCTAGAGAGAGCTCTTTCCACCAGGAGTTGTCAGTTAGAACTTTTCAGAACATGGAGGCCGAGTATCCGAGTCTCTTTGCCCCTGTGACTTTGGTAACTGGTATTTGTGCAAGGCTCAGGCTGGTGGCTTCCATTCTCTGAGAAGCTTTCTGAATCCCGTCCATGCAGCTCATCAGCGCCTTCTTGTTTGTACGTCGCTTGGCAGTGGTTTCTGGATCTCTCCATCCAGGGGTTTTGTTTCTCTGGAAATTGTCAGTTCCTGGAGACTCGAGAGATGGACTCTGGGGTTGGGAGGGACCTTCAAGGTCTTTAGTCCAACCCCTTAACTTTTATGCCTCTCTAGGACTCCACTCTACCAAGTGGTCTCCACTGTTTGAAACCTGCTTATAATGCTCAGGAATGCGCTTGCCTTGGGCAGGCAGAGACAGCTGACCATAGCATTACCTGGCTTTCCAGTGCCTCCTTATCTCACAAGTGGGGAAGTAGAGGCACAGCGAGGTGACGTGACTTGCCCAGGGCCACGTGCCCAGAGAGTGTTGAGTTGGGATTTGAACACCGATCTACCCAGATCTTTCCATGACGCCAGCCTGACTTGCTAAAGAATCGAGAAACTCAGATAGCAGCAAGAAGAGCCCAGACTCAGCTCCGCTTCCCAGGTCCTGACAACGTGGCCAGAGGCAGGGGTTGGGTCTGGAGCTCACACACGCCGGGGTACTCACATCAGGTGGTCGCACACTGTGTCTTTGGCCCTGTTCTCCTCGGGAGGCGCCGCTGCGGGGTTCGGATGTGCTTCCCCCTCCTGGGCTGAATCAGAGGGACACGCGGGCGTTACGACAGTCCTCATGAGACAGACGCGCTCCGTCCCTTGTGCTTATCAACACACCTGCGTCTTTCCCAACGTGTAAACCCTCCCTCCCACCCTGCAGCCCTTTCTACCTGATAACAACCGCTGTGTGTTCTGTGTCCTCTCAACCCTCCTCAATTCCTGAAATCCTTCTAGCTGCCCTCTAAGGCAGGGGTCATCGACTCCACCGACAGATGAGGAAACGGGTGCAGGAGTGGTGGAAACAGCTGGTGACCGCTCAGCTAAGTGGTGACAGTTGGTGCCTCAACTCCTGGGTCACACCTCCTGCCCCATTTCCTCCTCTCCGCTCAGACCAGTCTGTGCTGTCCTCACCTCCCACATCCTCAGCTCCTGGCCCTCAGTCACACTCTCACTCTCTCGTTTGTTCATTCAACAAATATTTATGGAGCATCTGCTGAACAGCAGGCACGGATCTAAGTGTGGGGGGCAAAGAGGTAGTCACTCTCGGGTCCCAGCTTAAACATCCTCCCTCTGACCTGTTCATCCCAGGCAGGTCCCCTGGCAGGGCAATAATTTGGTTAAATGCAGGGACCCTGCCTGGCTGGTCCATCACTGACCCTCCAGTGCCTAGAATGAGCTTGCGACATAGCAGATGCTCAGTTAGGAGTGCTGAGTGAACGAATGCATGAGGTGAGCCCTGACGGCTCATCACTGGCTTGAGACTAGGACCATGGTTCTCAACCAGGGACATCTGGCCAGGTCTGGAGACATTTTTGGTTGTCCCACTGGGGTGGGGGTGGGGCTGGGGGCTATGGGCATCTTGCGGGCCAGGGACGCTGCACAGCACTGGACAGTGCACAGGACAGTCCCGCAGCAAAGACCTCTCCAGCTCAAATGCCAACACCAGTGCCAAGGATGAGAAGCCCTGGCCCGAGGCCTCTACTTCCAGAACTCTCCTCCAAGACCCCAGAGTCTTCAGTTTTCCGCGTCGCCGTGGTCATTCAGGTCATGCAGGGGGAGTAAGTGCTCACAACTCGGAGTTCTTTTTTCAGCCTCTTTTGTTTTTTTTTTTAAAAGAGATCAACCTCAGCTGGTTATGAAAGTGCATTAGACAATGTCACAAATTGCTGATGGCAGAGAGAAGCCTTTGAAAGGCCCCTGCATGGGAGGTTTCCACATGGAAACGATGCCTCCCGTCCTGCTGCCCTGACGCCCCTGACAGCCCCGGCAGCCTGTGCCTCTCGCTGGCTGACTGGCCAGACACAAAGGCTGTCCCCGTCCATTGCGTTACTTCTGCTTAACTGGGGCCTGGAGGGCGCCTGACGATGCTGTGTAGCAAGAAGGAAAGGGGGCTTCCCCGGACAATAAAGGAGCTGTTAAGTGAGGCATAGACTTCCCTTGCCCATCGGCCTGTGGGAACCCACAGGGTCATCAGAACCTGCCCTGAACACTAAGCTTTCCTCCGCGTCTCTCTGGACCAACCTGGGTCATTGTCCTTCAGGGTTGCAATCTCTCCTTCTATTTTTTTATGGTGTTCGGTCACTTTTTGGAGTCTTTCTTCAAGACTCACAATTGTCTGGGAGTGCTGTTTGATTTGCTCCTTGTATTCCATGATTTCTTTTTCAAAGCTGTGTTTCTGTGATTCCTGTTCTTCCTGGAGGGCCCTTACCGTGTGCTGCTGCAGCTGCATCCGCTCCTCCATCATGATCTGGGAAAACAGACACAGCTCATGTGATCTTGGGACTGAATATAATAGTAACAACATCAACAGTACTGCCCCTTTGCACCCACCAGCACCGAACTTGGCCCCACCCCAGGACCTTTGCACGTGCTGGTCCCGCTGCATGGTATACTCCTCCCGAGCTCCTTGAATGGCTGACTTTTCGGGTGTCAGGCCTCAGGGCCAATGACACCTCTGTCAGAGAGGCCCCCCTGACTGCCTATCTGAAGGAGACACCATCCCGTTTTATTTCCCCAGAAGCACCTGTCGTCATCTGAACAATTTCATTCCTTTATTTCTCGCTCCCACTAGAGTGTAAGCACCATGAGGACAGAAAGCTACTCTTTCCTATTTGCTGACGTGCCCGCGGCATCCATGCCTAGATCCCTGCCACGACATCTAGACCTAGATGTTCAATAAGCATTTGTTGGATTAATCAGTGAATAATCTTATAAGAAAAAGGTGAATGAATTTGTATGTCTTAAAAACAAAAATTACCAGCAGTCCCCCTGATGGTGAGTCGGACGCCTTCCCGTGACCGCCCTCCCTGCGTGCGGCACCTCTTGGCGCCTCCATCTCAGCGTCCCTCCAGCTCCTCCCACCTCCCTCCTCCGCCGTCTGGGTGACATCATTCTTCTGCTCCCTGTTCCCAGTTAACATGCTGGGCCCCAGTCTCCAGTCTTCTCCCGATGTGCAAACTCTTTGCCTGAGCCACTCACACGTGCCCGCCCTTTCAACAATCACTCCATTGAGGCCACCTTCCAAATTTAGACCCCGTGTCTTGCTTCCTCCCCCAAATCTATTGTGCCACCAAAGCTGTGCACAACGTTTGAACTTTGATATCCTACCCTCACCTGAGTTCTTCATCTTCTCCAGAAGAGAGTCCTTCTCCCACAAGAGACCCCCTACCACGGCCTCCATACTTCCGCCATCTCCATGTGCCATCATCCCCCTTGGTGCCCTGGCTTGAAGCTCGCCTGTCTCCTTGTGGTCCTCCCTCTCCTAGACGTGAGTCCTGGCAATCAGGTATCAAGTCCTGCCATTTCTCGTCACTCTATAGCGACTCCTTCCTTCCACTCCTCTGCTACCTTGAGTGTCCAAGTCCTTGTGATCCTGGACGACAAGCAATGGCCATCCCACGTCACACCCCGAGCTGGTGTCTCCAGCTCCAGTCCCTCTGAAAATCACTCTGTGCACTTCTGTCAGGTCAATCCTTATTACCTCTTTGTCCACAGACTTGCTGGGTGAATGTGTGAGTGACAGGTGAGTGCAACAGTGAGCCCTGATGGTGGAGGGCCTTGAATGCCGAGCTAAAAGTGAAAAACATTATCTTACGGTCTGTGGACTCATCACTGATCACTAGATTCAGGGCTGCTCAGTCCTTCAGCCTGATCTTGTAAAGACCCCAAATTGATTATGACATCTTAGAGCACCTTGGAGAGAGGGCGTCATAGTCTCTGTTTACCTTTTAAACTAAACAAATGCTTCTCAACAGAGGGTGACTTTGCCTCTCAGGGAACATCCGGCAAAGTCTGGAGACATTTTTTGCTGTCACAACCTGGGGGGTGGGGGGAGGGTGCTACTGGCATCTCGTGGGTAGAGACCAGGGATGTTGCTACACAACCTATGATGCACAGGATAGCACCCCCCCATACCCCTCCTCCCACCACGAGAAAGAGTTACTTGACCCAGAACATCAGTAGTGCCGTGGCTGAGAACCCCTGATCCTCATGGCATTGTGATCGTGCAGTGATGGAAAAACTCTCCCGTCCTTGGAAGGCACCAACTTACCACTTTTGTCTTGGCAGTTTCCAGTTCAGCCAGTGTTTCATTTAATTTCACGGTGAGGGTCTCTACTTTCATAGTCTCAGCTGCCTTGGTTTTCTGAGTCTTTTCTACCATGGCCAGTGCGTCATTTAATTTATTATTTAAGATGTCTTCTTTTTGCACTTTTAAATCTATTTCCTAGACAAACAACAAACAGCAAATTAGCAGAAATTCGGGAATAAATGTTAATCCTAGCCTTTCCTCATCCTGTTTTTAGAGAGGAGGTGACCTCTGTTCTGCTACTGTCCTGTTGAGCCTTTTTAAGTCCAAAGTTCATGCTTTCTCTGGAAGGTTCCAATTATTATAGAACTCTTTTATATTCAGCTGAGATTTGTCTCCTTGAGATTTCTGGTCTCTGAGCACAGTTCTGTAACCTAGAGCTCACTGACTAAGTTTTATTTCTCTTTTATGAGACAGGCCTTTAAATATTTGAGGAGGGCTGTCATGTCTTTCTCTAAATCTATTTTCCAGGAAGAATGTGCCGAGTTCCTTCACCCGCTCATCACAGGACCTGCTTTCAGGACACTCCTTCGTTTTCCTACGTGGCTTCAGCACCTGGATGACCTCCCCTCCTCCCGTGGGACCCCGGCAAGGTTGGACTCTGGCTGCCACGTCCTCAATGTCCTCCCCCTCCTCCGGGAACCCAATCTTCCAATCTTTGTCAACACTCTCCTCTCCTCCTTGAGTCCATCCTCAAACACTGTGGAATGTGGACTTTGTGACAGGCGCTGTGCTGGGGCTGGACGGACTTATTTACTTGACTTCAATTTTTTAAGAGCAGTTTTCGGTTCACAGCAAATTGAGAGGAAAATACATTACAGGGGTTTCTTATCCACCCCACCAGCCCCACACACGCACAGCCTTCCCTACTACCCACATCCCCACTGGACGGGTCCATGTGTTCAACGGATGAGTCTATGTGGACACATTGTTATCACCTGAAGCCCATAGCTTACATTAGGGTTCACTCTCAGTGTCAGCCTATGGGTCTGGACATTTGTCATTAACATTATCCACTGTGATAGTATCATACAGAGTAGTTCTACTGCCCCCCAAATCCTACACGTGTTCCATCTTTTCATCCCCTCTCTCCTTGCCAATCCCCTGTCTTTTTACTGTCTTCATCGTTTTGTCTTTTCCAGAATGTCGTGTAGGCAGAATCATACTGTATGCATCTTTTCACATTTTTTAATCCAATCTAAAATATATTCTTGAGGTTCAGGGCTGGGCATTCCTGGACTCTGCTGCTGACAGTGAAAACTGGCTTGAACTTTCTGAGGGGGCAGGTGTCATTTGGGAAGGTGTATCACCAGCCTGAAAATGTTCATATCCTGTGACCCGGTAATTCCTTGTTGGGGAATTTATGCTAAGGGCAGAACCGCACATGTGCACAAAGCCTGATGCACAGCGTTGTTCAGCCAAGCATTTTTCTCTCAAGTGAAAAGTGAGAAACAGCCCAGTGCCTGAGGGTGAATGAATCCAGGTTCACCCAACACAGTGCATCCTTCACCGGCAGGTCATGGAAGAATGTTCAGTGACATGTGGACATATTTATTACATACGGAGTCAAAAAGCCATGTCCAAATCAGCGTGCACAGTATAACGGTGTAAATCACATTGTAATGAATCTGTATTTGTTGGTGTCTGCAATAATGATCAACGTGAAGCCAGACTGGAAGGAATCACATCAGAACGTCACTAGTGGTAACTCTGCTCAGTGGAATCCTGGGCAATTCTTATGGTCTTCTGAGCGATTTTCCATATTTTTCAAATTGTCTAGAGCAAACAGGTACTCCTCTTATAATTGGGAAAAGACACTGATTTTTTCTGGGGTGGGGGACAAAACAGAATGTGATTTTCATCATGCAGTGTCTGCCAGACTCGCCTGGGAGTCGGTGCCATCTCTTTGTACCGCTGCAGTCTGTTCTTATTCGGTGCCTTGACGTGGTCGTTGCTGTTGAGAAATCCCGGTGTAGGCAGCGTGATGACCTGGCCCAAGGAGGCGCTCCCTGGGGACATCGGCAGGCAGAGCACAGAGCAGCAAGGCTCGGCCTGCCCCGGAGAACCCGCGACAATCTGAGATGGCTTCTCTGATGGACGGTGAATCTGCCCGGGGGCGGGGCACACTGCCTGGCATCTTTGCTCCTTGCTGGCCACTCACCAGCTTGCTCAAGTTCATGGTTCACGCGGTTCTGAGTTTATCTTTCTTCTCCCCTCTCTCCTCTTTTGCCTGTATAAATCCTCTTTTCGCCTGTGTCGATGAAATCGATCTTTTGAACGCTCTTCCGCGTGTAGAAGTCAAACAGCACCCAAATGAGCAACTCTGCGTCTGAGTGGGTCTTTGACCTTGTACTTCCTGGGTCTTTCCTGGTAAATGGGGAGTCCCTGGGGCAGAGCCCCGTTTCTCTCTGTCTGGTGTGATGCCACCAGCCGGCCTCGAGGGCTGTCACAATTCCTCACCCTCTGGTGTCACCGCTGTTTTCACTAAGGCTGTTGTTGAGGACGCTGTTGGTTGTATGACAGAGTCTGCTCTCTGCTGGTCCTGAGGAGAGATGCTCTCTGGGCCGAGTACCCAGAAGGTCTCATTTCCGGGAGCACTCGGTCCATTTCTGGCTAGTGAACTGCACAATCCCTTTCACTGTAACTCCTAGACTAAAAATTGGGACTCATTTATCAATGTCATGCTCCACACTTTTTTTTTTTTTTTGCATTAGTCTCGTTCCAAATCCATTTTCTGTCCTGAATAATCTATCTTAAAATTCTAACTCCTCCTTTTCCCCTACCCCTAACTGAAGGACTTTATGGAAGAGCCATGGTGAAGCATCTGGGGAGACAAGGCTGCGTGTAGAGATGGCACCCTTTGGGCTCTCCCTCCGCCTGCAGCGCTGCCCGCCCACGGGGAGTCCGGCACAGGTGTGTCAGCGGGAGCTGACAAATCTTGCATCGCTTCACCCAGCTCTGGTCTGCTCCCTCTGGACACGCCCCAGCTGGTCAAGGCCCCACTTAAAAAGTGGTGCCTGGGACTGATAAGTAATCCAGATGTGGTTCACGGGCACTCATCTCCCTGGAGCAGCGTCGTTCCAAGAGCGCATGGGCTACTTGTTAAAAATGCAGATTCCTGAGTCCACCCTGCAGACGGTGAGTCAGAATTTCTGGGGGTGAAGCCCAGCAACTGGGAATTTAAAATGCACCCTGCCCTCCAGTGTTTCTATGCATGCTAGTGCTTGGGAATATTTCTTCAAAGGAAACAATCTAAGATCAATGTGAATAGACTTACAGGCCCGTTTAGACCCATCTGGTCTTGAAAATCCTTTGAAATTGATCTTACTCGTATTTAAATTTAACTCACTATTGTCAGGTTGTGGGTTTATCATTTGCTATAATAATAAAAATTAAAATAAAATAAAAATAATAAAAGCAGCCGACACACGCAGCGTTCGCAGAGTGCTGGGTGCTTCTCTCTGTGGATGTGAGCAATCAAGCCCCACAGCTCCACGAGGTTGACCTGTTGGATTACCTGTATTTCATAAATAAGGAAGCTAAGGTGCAGAGATGACAACTCCTGCCCAACGTCCCACAGCCAGAGGGTGGCAGAGGTGGGATCTGAACCCGGACCGCCTGCCCCTGGAGCCCAGGGCTCAGCCATCCCGGCTCCTCCACGTCTTTTCCTCTTTGAGACTCGTACCTCCTTCTGCTTGGTTACACGGTTCTCCAGATCTTGCACCTTTTTCTTTTCCTTCTCTATGGCCTCCTTTGCTTTGTGCTTCTCGTAGGCGATGCTGCTCTCTGTAATCTGGAAGTCAGTGACAAGTGGTGTGAGGGTGTGGCACGAGGAGGAAGGGGAGGACGCTGCAAGGGGAAGCCGGGGTTAGTAATCGCTGAAACCAGTGAGTCAGGGTTTGGGAGTGAGAGCTCTAGGAACAGGAGGACACCTGGAGGAGAGGGAGGTGAGAACCTCAGCCTGCCTGGCACGCCAAGAACCCGGAAGTCATGGCTTGTTTGATTATATCCCTAAAAGGGAGAGTAATTCGTCACTCAGGATTTCTGGGCTGGTGCTCAGGAAGTGACATGCTGGTGAGTGTTCAGGTCAAGGCGTTTGGTGCTGAGCCACTAACTAAACTACTAAACAGGTGTTGGCCCAGTGCCGGCCCTTGGAAGTGCCCGGCCTCTTGGGAGGTGGGGCAGGAGAGACGAAGCCTGGTGAGGCACACGGGGAGCGGGGATGCCTCCTGTCCCAGCAGGCTTGATGCCTGTGGCTTCAAAGGACACCGGTGGTCTCCCTCCAGCCTACAGAGGCTTGGGTCCAAAAACTGAAGTCCAGGGCAGTCTGGGACCGAGAACATATACCCCACAGATCCGGTGACAGGGAGGGGATAGAAGCCCAGCTTCACCCACACAAGCCCTAGGAGGTACACAGCCAGAGCAGGGTCGAAAAACTCAATTGGTAGCTGTTGAAACTCTTGTAGTTACATCTCCCATGCAAATACAAGGTTCACAGGGACAACACTTAATAAACAAACAAACAAATGAATAAATTACATAAACAAAGGCTGGAAAGATGTGCACCGTCTTTCACATAATGGGGGTTTGAGATTATGGTAACTGGTAATTTCTTATTTCACTGCTCTGTAATCTTTTAAATTTTCTTCAGCAAACAAGAATGATTTGGTAAAAAGAAAAACTACTGAAAGTTTTAAGAGGGGCTGCTCTGCTGGGGGCAGGATGAGACGTCAGATGCGTGGCCCTGGAGTAAAGGTGATCTTCCCAACAGTGCTGCTGTTCCAGCATCGTGTCCCTGGCCTCCATCCTCCCTGTCCCGCTCTGCACCCAGGCCTCCCTGCTCCACCTGGGCTCTGACTCTTCTCCCTGCAGGGGCTTGGCATTTTCCTACTGCCAAGTGCTTAAGATTGTTCAGCCCCGACCCTGCTGTCTAAGAGACCACCACCCTCTTCCATGTGCCCCGTGGGAGGGTGCGTTCCCTTCTCTAATTTTGTGCTCCCTGGCAAATCACAAATGAAAATGACAATGATGATACTGCCCGCTCTCTACATGCTACCCCGTGAGCACCTGCACCGCGTACTGAACGCAAGCCCCTAGGCAGCATCTGCCCCTCATTTCGCAGGTGAGGATGTGGAGGCTGTCAGTGAGACAGTAAGAGGATGAGTAATGTGCCAAGGTCACACCATCAGGAGGTGGTGGTGCCAGCTCAGACGCTGGTGCCCTGCCCCAACTATTCTGTCGCCTGGCTTCTGGACCTTGCCTGACCTGTCCTCCTGGTTCAAACTCCACTCTACCTGGAGGCAAGAGACACGCTCGTGTATTCATACTTAGGCTGGCGCAGAGTCTGCCAACCCGCTCATCTATATTAGGGATGCTCCGGGGACAGCCACTGACCACGGTTTGGGTTTTACTCCTTAACAAGGCATACTCTGAGTCAGTGCACCCTCACCCTATGTGGACTGTGACCTCACTTCCTTGCATGGGCTGGCACAGTCCCACTGCCAAGGTCTTTGCTTGACTATCCAGCCCCCACGTTGGGCCACACGCACCATCCTCCCCACCCGACCTGGACTCTGACCTCACCTGGGCAGGTGCTTCCCAGTGAATGCACTGATTCCAGACAACAAACTACTGGGGTGGTTCTGTCATTGTACCCACATTACAGATGAGGGCCCAGAGAGGGCAAGGGGCTTGTCCAGGGTCACACAGCATGTTAGGGCAGAGCTGAAATCTGAACCATGCCCCACTTCGCCCACTCTGTGTCTCCCTCCGACTTTCTTCCCCTGACCTCTCATCTGGCTTCTGTCTTGTTCCAGCTTATTTCACTCCTCATGCCCCCACCTCCGCCCCCTGGGGCTAACGCAGGCCCTCCCTCCTTTGCACGTGGCCTGCTTGATGCAGGGGCGTCTCTTCCTCAGATGTTTCCTTGGTGCTTCCTCTCCCCTCCGGGTCTCACTCAATGTTATCTCCTCCGAGAGGCTCTCCCTGCCTGTGGGCCACTCCCTAACCCAGCCCTCTTTTGTCTTCTCCACGGCACCTGTGGCTCTGCAGTCACCCTGTGCGTCTGTGGTTGTCTGCCCCCCCATCCTAGAGCGGAAAGTCTGGGAGGGCATGGTCAAGGTCCGTCTAGACCCTGCAGTGTCCCTGATGCTCAATAGGGCTGAGCACACGGTAGATGCTCGGTAAATATTTGCAGATGGATGAATAAAACTGAATTAAGCAACTCACTGAGTCACGGCTCTGTTTCTGGAAGTTCCGCGAGGGCCAGCATGTGCCTGCGTGTGCCCTCTCCGGCCCTCAAGCTCAGCTCCTGGAGATGCCATTACAGGTCCCTAAGGGCCCATATCCCTGGCCTCCTGACCCTGAGAGCCCTTCTTTGGCTTCCAGAGTGTGGCTCTGGTGTTCAGGCTGAGCTGAGTGACAGCCCTCCTCCCAGCCTTGGGGTCTGCCTTCCATGGGCAGGTGTGGCTGGTGGGCCTAGTCCCCAGGCTGCTGGGGGTGGATGTCTCCAGCTCTGCCTGGGCTTGGCACTAGGACAGCCCTCCCCCCACCACATCACCCTCTCCTCGAGGGTACACTTCTCATCTGCTGCAGAAGGCAATGACCCCTGGCGCTTCTGTGATGTGCCCATCCTGTGAGTGGGTTAAGTACCTGTCTACTCCATCGTACTCTGCGATGCTTGTGTCTCTACCCGTCTATCGGTCCAGGGAGGGTCTCCTTGGGAGTCTGCAAAACTGGGGGGGTGTTTTTCTCCTGTGTCCATGCTGGGTTGCATCAGAAATACCTTCCAACGATGAGGAGGAGGGGGACTGACCCAGACTCCAACCCTGGGGTTCTCCCCTGGGGTACATCTCTCTTATGAGTTACCTGACCAGCAGTGCTTAAGCACAGGGCCCTCCAAGTATGAGTATGGTTCTAAGTACTTAATCAGTACTCACTCATTTAACCCCATGAGGCAGGGACTATTACCAGCTCCATGTTCCGGATGGGGAAACTGAGGCACGGGGGGTTAAGTGGTCTGCCCTAGGTCATACGGTTGGTGAGCTGTAGGATGGGATTCCGGCCACTCTGAGTGGGGGCGCCGCTCCCACCTGCCCACGTTACCCCCTGCTCTACATCAGGGCACCACGTCTGGTTCTGGGGCTCCTTCCAAAGGGGTCTGGCTGCCACAGCCAGCTTTCTCTCTCTCTGCTCCTCATACCTCCTTCTGCTGGGTTAAATGGTTCTCCAGGTCTTGCACTTTTCTCTTTTCTGTCTCTAAGGCTTCCTTTGCTTTTCTTTTCTCATGGGCCATGCTGCTCTCCAAAACCTGAAAAATCAATGACCAGTCTTTTTGGTCACCTGCACCTTTAGAGGCAAAGTTGCTAATAATGGTGACACTGTTAATAATGCTAATAGCTCAGATGCTGGGGGTTTGGTCTTCCGTGCCAGGGCCCAAGGCTGGCACGTCTTACCCAGTTTGCTCTCACAGCAACCATATCAGGAAGTGAGTGGCCCCATTTTATGGATGAGGAAATTAAGGAACAGAAAGTTGATGAGGGCCGAGGGGTCATGCAGTCTGTTGGTGGCGAGGCCAGGACTGAACCTTGTGCGACAGGAGGCACGTTGCCTGTGTGCGGAGGCCCTGGCAGGAGGCGAGGGAGCAGAGGGAACCAGGCCTGTCTTATTTCGGAGTCTAAACTCTTATCAGGGCACCAGGCAGCCTCTCGGATAAGAAGAAGAATCTCATTAATAATGGAATTTCCCATTATTGAAATAAATCGCTTAAAGAGAATCAGGTTTCCAGGGGAGGGCGGTGTATTGAATTAAAGAGTCACACGATTTCTAGAAGGGGTGCGGGCGAACCTCACCAGGGAGGCTCTGACAGGGTGGGAGGGACGAGGTTAGTATTTAGTGCCCATAATCAAGGAATTTTATCTAGGAAGCGACTTGCTGATACGCTATTCAGTTGACGCAAATCACAGAAGGATCTAAGCTGCCGGCAGGGCCCGTCTCCAGTGGTGGCAAGAAAGGGCACCTCGACTTTCAAATGGGTTGTACGTTAAACGCCAGCCTGGCTGTCAAATGTCTGGAACTTGGAACATGGCTTCCATTACAGCTGGTGGCTAGGGGTCTAGATCAGCCTGCAAAAATATTTAATCTCTAACATGGATGAAATACGACATATTTTGATATATTTTGCAGTGAAAAGTCATTAAAACCCCCCAACACTCAGCTGTTCCAATACCAGCCCTAAACGAAGCAGGAGAGCAGTCACATCACGGGAGATTCACATTTATTTTGAACGTTTGAGGCGGGTTTCGGGGTAAGACATCTTCCTGCCAGTGACTGGGTTGGGTCCCCCGCGCCTGGTCTCATGTCTATGCTTGGGGCTTTGCCCTCAGCAGCTCCTCTGCTGCTGCGACGGCCACTCCGGGGAACACTGTCCTTGCATGAGTCACACACGGCTCCTGTCCCCTCAGCTGCTCGGCTCTCTGGGCAGGTGGTGGGAATTCACCTTTTGCGATACCTCAAAACTCGCATTATGACCTAGTGGTTCCGCTGTCCTTAAAGATGTGTCTGACAATAGGGAGGGAGGTCTAACAGAAAAAGGAGTCAGGTGACCCTCTGAGGTTGATCAAAGTCTGCGCCTGGGATTTTTATCTCAGATTCCCTTGACAAGAAGCTGTGGAGAGGTTCTGGCAGGAGACGTGGGCTGGCGTTTTTCTTGGCCTGGGGTGACCTGGCCACGGCTCCTCCCTGCCATGGGGTGTCCATCACCAGGCTTTCCTGTAATCTCTCTCCTGAAGTCCCCTGTGACCTCGAAAGCTCTAAATTCAAGGGGCTGCCCCCCAGCCCGGGGCTATTGACCTCCTGGTGGCATTTGGCCCTGGGAGCCCTTGTGAGCGCCTCCTCCTCATCGCCACCCCTGGAGAAATAACTCAGGGCCAGGCCTCGGTGACACTGTTTACACAGGCCTGCAGAGCCCAGCTGCACGCAGACCCCAAGTGAGACCCGACATGTAAACACCTTCCCTCTTGGGATCAGATCAAATTGCAGAGGCTCCATCTTTGTCCCTCAGGGGTGGGTGGGCAAGGCTTTTACTCTGAGGGGTGGGGACAGAGTGGGGGGTCGACAGAGAACAAATGCCTAAACAGACATAGAAGTACAGTGATCATACTAAACAGCCACCGTTCACTGCGTGATGCTTCTGCCAGACACTTCACTGTACAGCGTCTCTAATCCTCACAGCCATCCTTTAAAGAAGGCAGATAATGAGCCAGTCAGGAGCCCAGCCAGAATTTGAACCCATGTCTCATCTGGCTGCCAAGCCTGCATGCCCCTGGGCTGCCTCAGGATTGAAACGCTAACGAAAGCATTTTGTAAAAAAGACTCAGGGAATCTGAGGGGGACCCCGAGGTAAGCATGAGTGAACAATGTAACAGGGCTTTCCCCAAAGCTAGTCTGGGCACATCAATAGAAGTCTAACATCTTCAACAAGGGAGGGGAGAGTCTTGGTCTAGGCCACTAATGGCTGGAGAACTGGGTCCAGCTTTGGCTACAAATGGTTTAGGAAGAAAACAGATGAACGGCCACAAACTCAGATGCCTGTGGAGGCTGGACAGTTACCCCAGATGAAGTGGGTTGTGTTTAATGCTGCAATAGCGAATGCTGAGGACTGTGGCAAATTTCTTCTACTTGGTTCAGCTCCAGCCCATTTTTGTCAAATGGAAAAGAGGGCCAGATTTTCTGACTTTGCAAGGGAGGATGGAAATCTGGATTTTTTAGCAAATTTTATGAGTTCAAGATAAAACTTCCCACGGCCAAACATAACATGTCCACAGGCCCTTTTCAGCTGGTGAGCTGCCAACCAGTGACTTCTGGAGAGCAGAGCAGGTCAGAGGAGGGGACCAAGGCTGGGCCCCAGCCCTGTGAGGCATATGAGGAGGGACAAGGCGATTTGGGTCTGGAGAGGAGCAGGTGCCTCTATTTTCAAGCATCTAAAAGGCTGTGGAAGAGAAAGTAGATGGGTGTGGCAGGAGCCCAGGGGGCGCGTGGAAGACTGATACCCTTCTGGGAGAGAGTTTCATTCAACTCAACATAAAGGAAACATTTTCTGCCAGCCCAAGGCATCAACCCTAGGATGGACTGCCCTGGGCTGTAGAAAATTCCTTGCTGGTGGATTGCAGGCTGGATGATTTGGGGATGTTTTCGGAGGATGCACGCAGCCCTACAGTCCCAGGACTCTGTACCTCCTCCATTTCTGTGCTCTGGGATGCAATCTCCATGCAGAAGATGCTCATGTCATCAGTCCCAACTTATCTCCCAAGCCCTGTCTAGGACTGTATTTTAAACTGTTTACAATTTTTTCCAACTGGTTGTCAAGGCTACAGCTCTAGGGTTCTCTCCTGGAGTCCCCCATGCTTCTTCCCACAGTGGCTGAGCCCTCCCAAGGACAAATCACTCCAGGGAAGCTCTGCCACGTTCTACCCTCATCATACATGGTTCTGAACTTACATCCACAGGGCCCTCAAGCCGGATTTGGGCTAGAGGCGACTATCTCCCCGGCTGCATACCTCCTTCTGGCGGGTTAAGCGATTCTCCAGCTCTTGGACTTTGGTCTGTTCTTCCTCTAATGCTTCTTTCACTCGGTTTTTCTCTTGAGAAATGCTTTCCTCCAAAGCCTGAAAACCAATGACGGGAGTGTATAGACATACTTACCACGGCGGGAATCTGGAGTCTGTTGGGCACTGCACGGGTAAGCCCTTCCCTGCTCAGGACAGCCCCCGGGGGGAGACTGCGGGCAGCTGAGAGCCTGGGAGCCCGGGTGGGCAGGCCCAGATTATCACCCCGGGGCAGTCTGTCCCAGTTGCCTGACCTTGACTGGGGCTCAGGCCGACTCTGTCTCCGCGAGCTGCATACCTTCTTCTGGTGGGTTAAGCGATTCTCCAGCTCTTGGACTTTGGCCTGTTCTTCCTCTAATGCTTCTTTTGCTCTGCGTTTCTCTTGAGTAATGCTTTCCTCCAAAGCCTGAAAGTCAGGGACTGCTGTTTATTAGACATCATTACCAGGGTAGGAATCCGGTCTCTGTGCCGGATTAGCTCTTTCACTTCTTAAGACAACCCCATGGAAGACAGAGGGCAGTAACCTGGGAACCAAGGGCACAGGGTCTGGGATTGGCAGGCCCAGATTAGAGCCTCTGGTTGATCCTTCCTAGGTACATAGCCTTGGGCAAGCGAAAAGCTCTACAAGCCTCAGTCTCCCCATCTGTACAATGGGCACAGAAACAGTGCTTCCTATGTTGGGTTGATGGGAGGGGCCTATGTGATGAGGAACGTGAAATGCCTGGCACAGGATAACAATTCACTGGTAAAGATTAATCATTTCTTCTGTGTTTTCAGCTTTTTGCCGAGGAGGACACAGTCTCCGAGAGATTAAGGAATCTGCCCAGTTTATTAGTAAATCACATAAACAGGGATTTGAACCCTGGTCTCTTTGACTCTAGAGCCAAGGGGTAGGCCAGCTAGGGCCTCTGGACCAAATTTGGCCCACTGCCTGCTTTTTGTAAATAAAGTTTTATCGGAGTCTCCAAGCTCGTTGTTTGTGGATTACCTACGACTGAGAAGTCACGACAGAGACCACACATCCTGCAGAACTGAACATACATCTACTGTCTGGCTACTTATGGAAAAAGTCTGCCAACCCCTGATCTAAACCATCAGTGTGCGCACAAACCGGGGAAGCGCTGGCAACAGATCATAATAAAGAAAGAATGTTAGCTCCACAAAGGGACCTAGAATTTCCTAACCTTGAGACAAGAGCCCTGCAACAAATCAAGATCCATGAGAAGGGGCTTAATTAATGAATTCTGACACATGTATTTTTCAGAAAGGGGTGGGGGAGACACTGCATTGTGATAAGAGTGAGGTTCATTTAAAAATTGGGGCAGCTGGCACTAAAGTCTGGGTCAGAAATTTCAGATAAGTCCCTAGGGTCAAGTTGATCAACAAAAGTGTCTGGGGAAGGATGACCCTCCACGGGACAATTGTCTGCTCGGGGAGGGGCGTCCCTGGCATCCCCCTCCGCAAGGCGTGGTGTGAGCTGAGGTTTGCTGTGATTAAAGAGGGTTTGATGTCTGTCCTTGAAACCCTGTGTCTGTTGGAATCGGTGTTACAAATGGGCGTCTGGGAGGCCCAGGCTGGTGCCCATGCTGGTGTTGAACATGCTGGGGCTGAAATACTGTACATCCGTAGCGGAAAAGTCTATCCAAAATTAAAAATAAGACATTTGGAGAGGGAGAAGTTCATCAGAGAGGAGGGAGGAAACAGGTGAAGAGAGTTTTGTGAAGGTTCCGAAGTTTCTAGGTTCTTTCTGCTTTTATTTTCCTCTCTGTGGAATGGTACAGGCTTGTCCTATATCGAATTGCCCCTCAAAAGGGACCTGCCTTGATTTAAGGCTATCGTTAACATTACCTTTATGTGGATCATACATGATTTTGGTCAGATGGTTCTTCCTCTTTAATCTTTTATTTCACAAAAGGCAGAAGGAAAGGCAGAGAAAGAGGCAAATAGGAGAAGAGGTAACCGGGCACGAATTAGAGGATGAGATGAAACAGGCAGAGGTCTCTGCCTCTTGGAGAGGCCTGGAGCACCGGTGACAGAGAAGGATGGTCCAGGTCGGGTGTCACGAAGCAGTCACTGGTGAAAGATGGAGGAAGCGGCAGGTCCAGTCCTCCTCAGGGGAAGAAAGGAGGTGTGGGGGCAGAGCCGGGGTCCAGCGGATCTGGTGCTGCTATTTGAGGTGGGCGGGGCGACAGGCAGCTGTAAACGCCCCCACACCCACCCACAGCGTGGCTCTCCACTGTGGCTCACGCTGGAACCACCAGGGAGAGCTTACAACTCCCAGTGCATGAACCACGCCCTCACCCCAGTTAGATGAGAACCTGGGGGTGGAGGTCGGGGGAGAAGTGCAAGAATTAGTATTTTTCTAATCTCTTAGATGACAAAGTGCAGTGAAAGTCGGGAGCCATGGATCTAGGATGATGGCGACTGAGGGAGTTAAATCAATGGTGGGTCCCTGAATCTCAGAAAGGGCCAACTCGAAGACAAGGATGAGAATTGGCTCATTAACTGCAGTTCCCTGGCCTTCTCCATAGATTCGGATACAGGGGATCTAGGGTGGGGCCCGGGAATCTGTATTTTTAACCAGCATCCTGATGGTTCTTATCCGCCAACTTTGGGAAATCTTTCCTCTAAGACTTTGCGGCTGAAAATGCGGTCTGCACAGGTGCGTGTCAGCACCAGCTGGGAGCCTGTCAGAAATGCAGACTCCCAGGCTCCGCCCCAGAGCTGCTGAGTCAGAATCTGCCTTTTAACTACACCCCCAGGTGGTTCACCAGCATGTCTGAGCTTGAGAGGTGCCACTGTAAGCATCCTCTAAATGACTTGGTTTCTAGAAAAGTAAGTAGCAATTTTGGCCATGTCTTTCCCCTGATGTGCACAAAGAGAAAGCAAAAGGCTGAAACAACACAAAGGTGGTCCTGTACACTCTTGGGAACCACCTGTCAGTCTCAAACCAGGACCTGCAGTAACTATTCAGATTCATAAAATCAACTGCAATATATAAACAAATGGACTACCATTTCCAGACATTTCAGTAACCTTGCCTGTTCCAGTTGATTTTACTCTGAGTTTTAGAACTCAAGCTTCGTGTTAATTTCTCCAACATCATTCACCCTCTTTAATTAATTTTGTTCCACGGCACCCAACAAGGAGTGGCTGGTTTCTCCATCTAAGGACGCGCCCTCGGTTTCTCACAGGAAGGGCCGTTTCATTAGTTGCCAGGTGTAAAGAGAAGGACAGGAATCCCCTCACCGCCTTCTCTTCCATCAGCCACTTGACTCTGGCTCTCAGCTTCTCCTCTTGCTGCAGCCTTTCCTCATTCAGCCTCTCCTTCTCTGCCAGATGCTCCCGCAGCTTTTCTTGCAGCAAGGACTGCTGAGATTCCTGAGAGCTGCTGATCCTGATCTGAAATGAGAGGAAGGCGAACTGCAGCTGATGGGGACAGGACCAACGCAGGGGAGTCACTTCCACTACCTTCGGGGGAGCGACGAACGTTCACAAAATCTTAGAAACACAGAAAAACTATGCTTAGCCTAGTACCTAGCAGGGAAGCAATAGAACACAGTGGTTAAGAGCTCAGGCTTCAGCTCTAGATAGAATCTCAGCTCTAGTTCTTTTTTCTTTTTCCTTTTTTATGGGGGTTGGGGTGGGGTAATTAGGTTTACTTGTTTGTTTATTTTTAGAGGAGGTACTGGGGATTGGACCCAGGACCTTGGGCATGCTAAGCATGTGCTCTACCACTTAAGCTATACCCTCCCTGCTCTAGCTCTTTCTAGACACCTCGTCATTTAGAAAATGAGGTTGAAGAGGGAGGGTATAGCTCAGTGGTAGAGCGTGTGCTTGGATTGCTCAAGGTCCTGGGTTCAATTCCCAGCACCTCTGTTAAAAAAAAAAATTTAAATAAATAAATAAATAAATGAATACATAAATAAACCTAATTACCTCCCCCACTAAAGACCCCCAAACAAAAAAACAGAATTTAAAAAAAGAAAATGAGGTTAGTACTAGTGTCTACCTCTTAGTCATAAGAATTAAATGAGATAATGATGGAAAGCTTTTAGCACAGTGCTTACTTAGCACATAGTAGGTGCTCAGTAAATGGTAGTTAGGATGATTAGTTCCTGTTTGCTGAGTGTAAGAGAAAAAGCAGTGAGCCAGGGCCACAAGGCCTGAGCTTTTGTCTTGCTTCTTCCACCAACTAGCTGCGTGACACTGAAACAGTCCCCTAGCCTCAGAACGTCAATGTCCATATCTGTAAAATAAGGAGAATGGACTAGGTCAGGGGTTGACAAACTATTGTCTGCAGGCCAAGTCTGGTCCACTGCCCATTTTTATAAATAAAGTTTTATTGGAACAGAGCCATGCCCATCACACCCATTCATTTACACGTAGTCTATGGCTGCCTTTGCTCTACAACAGCTGAGTCAAAGAGGTGAGATGGAGACCGTATGGCCTGCAAAGACTTAAATATCTGGCCCTTTATGGGAAAAGTCTGCGGACCCCTGGACTGGATGGTCTTTGTGGTTGATCGTAATGGAGGTCCCAGTATCTCGCCCTTCCTCTAGCCATGTCCTTGGCTAGGTGACTGGCAGTGCCCACCCATATCCGGTCCCCTGACACTGAACTCAGTCATGTGACCTGTCTGGGCCAATGGGATGTTGGGAGACATAACACACGCAGAGGACTGAAAAGCACTCCATGTCTGGGCCTGCTTTCTCATCCGGATTTCTGTTTCCTCTACTATTGCCGTGACGGCATGCCCAGGCCAGGCTGCTGGAGGATGAGAGGCGCGAGGAGCCCAGCACAGCTGCTCTAGCTGAGGCCAGCCCAGGCCAACCGAGGGCCGGCCAACGCCCAGACACCTGAGCAAGCCCACACAAGGTCAGCGGACCCACCTGGCGGCTGACCCCAGACTTGTGAACAGCAGTTGTGGAACGCCGCTGAAGTTTCACGGTTGTGTATTACACAGCATTAATATGGCAATAGCTATTCTGTGCTACAGTTCCTAAGGATCATCTTGCCTCTAAAATGTTGGCGTTGTGTAACTTTTGGTAAGTCTGCCGCCTGGACTCGGGCAAGCCGTACTTCTTCCACTGCATTTAATAAACACAACTTTTTTAGATCTGACGGCATTTACATTTTTATGGTTTTTGACAGAGGAAAACAAGCCTCCTTGTCCTCCTGGGAGAGCTTATCTACCCTGTCTGAATCATTTCGTGTGCAAACAGAGACACCATCTCACCTTCTGGAGAATGTGTACTGACTTCCTAACAGAGGGCAAACAGAGTTAAGATGCACTGTGCTTTGTAAAGGCTGAGGAGGAGCTGAAACAAACTTCTGAAGTTAAAAGATTACCTGAAGTTCCTGGATCCGGCTTGTGATTTTCTTATAATGGTCCAGAAGGTATTTCAGATACAAGGACAATCCTTAAAACGAGAAGGAAGGAGAAAGTAAGTATCAATGCAATTCACCTCCTTTGCTTTCTGAGTAATGTCTTCACAGAGCTTGCCGGCAGGAGAATGAGAGCCATGCTGCTCTCTCATCAAGAAAATGTGAGTTGATTAGCTTTTGTTGGGTTCAAATCCAAGTTTTGGGGCAATAAAAAACCATTAACAGAACTCCTATCGACTAAATGTCCAGAGTGCTTTGAAACTGTGGGCTGAGTGTGGGCGGGCAGATGAAGCCATTCCTCAGGGGACTTATGGTTCAGTACAAGAGACGAGGTCTGAGTGCCTGATCGGAAACAGGCAGCAACTCCAGGTCCTGTGGAAGTGACCGCTGGAGGAGTGGGGCGGTGAGAGTCCAGGGGAGGAGAGATCGTTCGTTCGCCTGGAGGGATGACTCTTGGCTGAGAATTCACTGGGTGTGGGCCTTGATGGGTATGCAGAATTCCAAGCTGGAGGGGAGGGCATTTCCGAATGCAAGACGTGGAAGGATGAATAATGATCCCCAGAGAAATCCAGGTCCTGGTCCCTGGAGCCCGTCAATGTCACCTTACAGGGCAGAAGGAACTTTGCAGATGTGCTGAAGTTAAGGATCTTGAGATGGGGCGCTTATCCTGGATGATCTGGGTGGGCCCAATATAGTCGCATGTGTTTTTCTTTTTTCAATCTGACTTTTTGTCTCTTTCTCTTTTTTTGTAGAGGGGGGGAGTTAGGTATGTATGTATGTATGTATGTATGTATTTATTTAAAAACAAACAAAACAAATTTTAAATGGAGGTACTGGGGATGCCGAGCATGCTGTCTGCCACTGAGCTACATCCTGCCCCCTAGTCATATGGGTTCTTATCAGAAGCAGACAGGGAGTCTGACCACACACAGAGGAGAAGGTGACGAGACAGAAGAGGAGAGTTGACGATGCTCCACTGCTGGCTTTGCAGGTGGAAGAGGGGGCCATCAGCCAAGGAATGCAAGGAATAAAGGTCTAGAGATGGGACAAGGTGGGGAAACAGATTCTTTCCTAGAGCCTCCAGAAGGAGCCAGCCCTTTGACTTCAGCCTAGTGAAACGGACTTTGGACTTTTGGCCTCCAGAGCTGTGAAGGAATAAATACGGATTGTGTTAGGCCACTGTTTGTGCTAATTTGTTCTAACAGCCATAGGAAACTAATGAGGGGGCTGAAGGCAGAAGAGGAGGTGGGGAAATGCAGTGACTGTTCCGGGAGAGCGCTGGGCTTAACTGGTGTGGAGCGGACCATGGGGGAGGGGAGGGGTAGAGAGGAATTGGGGTAGGAGGCTGAGTCAATGTGTGGCCAGCCTAGAAGAGTAGCTTAAAGAGTATAAATTTGACTTAAACATTATAGGAATGTCATGAGTGTGACCTGTGTGTCCGGCCCTCCAGGAAGCGATCAACGCACCGCATCGTCCAACCATCCCCCCGTTTTACAGATGAGCCAGTCGGGCTCTGAGACCTGTGGATTCTGGACGTCATGCAGCTGGCAAACGGCTGAGCCCGGGCTGGGGCTCACGGCTGTGGGACCCCAGGGTCTGAGTCACTGCGATTTCAGCTGCTGATGGAGCAATGAGTTGGCTTCATGAAGGGTGTTTTTCCAGAAAAACAACTGGGAATGAACTGGAGAAGGAGGACCCAGCAGGGTTTCTTAATGGTAGCACTGCTGACACGTGGGGCCGGACCATTCTCGGTTGTGGGGCTGTCCTGGGCACTGCAGGACATTTAGTAGCATCCCTGGCCTCTACCACTGGATGCCAGGAGCACCCCCCACGCCAGTTGTGATCATCAAAGGTAAGAGGGTTTCGAGAAAGAGAACCAAGAGCGGTGGGAGGGCTGGAGAGAACACAGCTCGGGGAGGAAGCTGGGCCTTCAGTGCAGGAGGCTCCATGTCAGTTGCTAAAGAGGCAAAGACAAGGTAGGAAGTTGGCGGTGAGGAAGGCAGGAAGTCACGCACGCCGAGATCTTAGTGGGACAGGAGTGCAAGCAGTAGAAAAGGAGCTAAAGGAGCAGTGGTTCCAGGGAGCTACCCTCTCAAAGTGCATGTCTGATGACAGAGAGGAGTAAGAGGGAGAGATGTCAAAGAAGGAAGTCGTGATTCACAAACTTATGCACAAGATCTCCTGGGAGGGAGAGGGAAGGGGAGACGCAGGGACGGAAGAGCTGCATCTCGGGGAGACAGAGGGAAGGGAGAAAGGATGGGTGCAGCGAGAGAAAGGAGGGGAGCTGAACAGGCTCATGCCTGGGACCTTGACCTCCGACAATGCAACTTGCTGAGAATTTCCAGCTTGGAAGAGTGAGGATAATATTATAATAATAGCTATTAAGTATTAAGCACGTGCTGTGCGCCAGGCATCATGCCAGAGGTCGCACACACGCTATTTTCTAATCATTGTAGACAACCCGTGTTTGCATTTACAGGCGAGACACAGAAGACCAGCAAGGTTAAGCTGCAGAGCTGGTCAGTGGTAGGAGCAGAATTCAGACCGAGGTCCATCCTTCTCTTTTAAGAGAGACTGGAGCTCAAGAGTGATGGGTTGGGTTGGCTTCTGTGAAGTGTGCATTAGGAGACCCCAAGATAGCAGAGATGGGTGGCGTTGGCTTGGGTTCTAGGAACCTGGTGAGTGTATGGATTTCTGGGGCTAAATTGGGAGGGGTCTGCAGTCTGCTCAGCTGCAACCCTGTGACCCAGGAACCCGAGGGGCTGGATCAAATCCTGGGTAGGATCTAAAGCCGACTGGGGAACAGAGGGAACTGAGGGTGTGGGAGGGGAAGGGTGTGTGGTCTTGTTTCTCCATTCATTGATGAACTGTAATCATAAGGGGATTTCCCTCTTTTGGGGAAGAGGCACGTCTTTATTATATTTCTGGTTACAAAAGTTACACGTGCCTGTTACACAAATCCAAATATTACAGAAACCTGTAATGTGGACAGTGCTCCCTACTGTGTCCTCAGTGGCCGGCACATAGTAGGCCTGCAATAAATAGCTGTTCAATGGCTGAGCGAAAGTCAAGACCCACGTAGTCCCACCATGCTCGGACAATGCTCTCAACACTTTCTGTCTTTTCCTCCAGATCTTTCCTTTGGTCAGATACTGACTTAAAAAAAATGGGAGAACACTATGCATATTGTATTACAGCTTGCTTTTTTTTTTTTCACTAAAAAAATACTGCTTATCTTGGGTATCTGAGAAAAAGTGATTTTCTATGTATGCAGGGAAGCCTTTCATTGGTAACAAAGTCTGGCAGAAATAGACACAATTGACTGAGCTTGCAAAGAAAAACGCGGAGTCCTTTCTTTCCCTTATCAAAAGACGCTGAGGAACCAGGTGGGAGGAGACGGGAACTAACTTTTAAGGTCCTCCTCAGATGTCTCCTATCTTCCCAGCTGGACCACGCAGCGAATCCCTCACCAATCAAATCTTTTTTGTTTTTTTTTAGGTCATAGATTTTTAAAAATTGAGGTATAGTTGATGTACAATATTATATAAGATTCAGGTGTACAACATAGTGATTCATAGATTTTAAAGGCTATACTCCATTTCTAGTTATTATAAAATATTGGCTCAGTTCCCTGTGCTGTACAATATCCTCACAGCTTATTTATTTTACACATGGTAGTTTGTACCTGTTAATCCCCAATCCCTGTCTTGCCCCTCCCCGCTTTCCTCTCTTTACCTGTAACCCCTGGTTTGTTCTCTGTATCTGTGAGTCTGTTTTTTTTGTTATATTCACTAGTTACTTTTATTTTTTAGATTCCACATACAAGTGATATCATACAGTATTTGCCTTTCCGTCTGATGTATTTCACTTAGCATAATACCCTCCAAGTCCATCTGCGTTGTTGCAAATGGCAAAATTTCATTCTTTTTTATGGCTGAGTTGTATTCCATTGTGTGTACATGTATGTGTGTGTATATATATATATATACACACACATACCACATCTTCTTAACCCAGTCATCTGTTGATAGGCACTTAGTGTGCTTCCATATCTTGGCTATTGTCAATAATGCTGCTATGAACATTGGGGTGCATGGATCTTTTTAATTAGTGTATTCTTTCTTTTTTTTTTCCTGATAAATACCCAGGAATGGGATTGCTGGATGATATGGTAGTTCTATTTTTAGTTTTTTGAGAAATCATCATACTGTTCTCCATAGTGGCCTCACCAATTTACATTCCCACTGACAGTGGGGGAGGGATCCCTTTTCTCCACACCCTCTCCAGCATTTGTTATTTGTGTTCTTTTTGATGACGGCCATTCTGACTGATGTGAAGTGATACCTCATTGTAGTTTTGATTTGCTTTTCTCGGATAATTAGCAATTTTGAGCATCTTCTCACGTGCCTGTTGGCCATCTGTATCTCTTCTCTGGAAAAATGTCTGTTTAGGTCTGTTGTCCATTTTTTGATTGAGTTGCTTGTTTTTTCGTTGCTGAGTTGTATTAATAATAATCACTCTTCTATTTTCATTCATTGTTGGAAGAACGTCAAATTCGCGCAGCCTCTCTGAAGGGCGATTTGGCAAGAAGTATCAATAACTTTCAAAGTGTTGGCAGTCCCTAGGTGGGGCCCTGGGCTCTCCCTTCTCACTCAGGACATTCTTTCTCAGTGATACCATCCACACACATGGCTTCAATCATCGTCTGTGCATCCATCTGTTTGTCCGTCCATTCCACAGCTATTTAGTAAATATCCACTACGTGGCGTATTCTTCTGGGTTCGGGGGCCACGTCACTAATAGCTATTTCCAGGCTAGATCTGCAGGGTGACAGCTGTGTCCCTGGCACCCTCACACGCATCTTCCTCCTCAGATCTGGTCCTCACACAGCGTCCCTTAGTCTGGATTTTAGTGAAGGAACCACATCTGACTTACACAAGTTGGAAACCTGGAGACCTGTAGCCATCTTTCTCTCTGTCCCTTCCCTTCTCACTGTATCTGATTCCACCGCTGAGGCCTGCTGATTCTCCTCTACCTGCCCCTGGAATTTTCTCTCTTTCTCCATCCTCTCCTCTGCCTTAGCGAGGGCCACCACCATCTCTTGTGACAGCCTCCCAGCTGCTCTCCCAGTGTCCCGTGCTGGCCACCTTCCATCGTCTCCCAGTGCAAGCCTGTTCCATCAGCTCCTCACTTAAAGCCTTTCATGGGATTCTTGCTGCTCTTAGGTTAAAGCAGAGCTTCTTACCAGGGTCTTACCAGCCCTCTGCACCCCCAGCCACGGCCCATGGTACAGCCCCTGCAGGCCTCCCTCCCGCTCCTGCGCCGCCCGCCTCTGCCTCCATTTCCTTTATCCCCTTATGTTCTCCATGCTCCCCATCCCACCGCAATGCTCCCTTTGCCCAGAATGCCCCCTCTTCGGCAAATAACTCCTATGCATCCTGTAGACACCCTGCCCTCCCTGACCAGAACCCTGCACTTCCCCTTCAAAGCACTCGTCCCCATCAAAGTTTTACGCGCGAGTGACTTTTCAGTTAATGGCCACCCTATCCCTCCCGAGGCCGTAAGGGCAGGGATAGTGCCTGTTTCCCCCCAATATTTTATTATGAAAAATTTCAAACTTGAAGTGGGAGGGATTGTACAGCCAACACTCATGCACCTCATGACCTGGATTCTACCTGTCTCTGACCCCACTGTGTCTCCACCCTGCACGGTGCTTAGTACCTAGTAGGCACACAATAAATCTCTGCTGAATGAAAGTGGTTCACATCCTCCACATCTAGGATAGAGATGGGGTGAATAGGCATACGTGAATAATGTTTATTTCAGCATCATCGTAAGTGTGAAAACCTGGAGACAGCTGAGATGCCCACGGCGGCGGGTTGACTAGATGGGTCACAGCACACCCTACACCACGGGACTCCTTGCCATCAGTGACAACGATGACGTAGGTCTGTGTGTACTGTCATGGAAGGGTCTTCCTGAGGTACCACTAGGGACACAACTGAAGAAAACTGGGTATAATACGACACTACTCTCTTGCAAAATGAAAAAAATCAATAAACATATCTAGGTAGTGTCTATTTTATGCCAAGAACTTTACATATATCAAAGCATTTGAGTCCTCACAACAGTCCTAAAGGGTGGGGAACGCCTTCTTATCTCCTTTTTATGGGTAAGGAAACTGAGGCACAGAGAGGGGAAGTAACTCACCAAGCATCACACAGCTATTTCCATGGGAAAATGCCTCGGAAGTTAGACACAAAATATGACCGTAGTGGTAATATCAAATGCTGGTGAGGATGTGAAGCAACAGGAACTTTCATTCATTGTTGGTGGGAACACAAAATACAAGCCAGTTTGGAAGAGATTTTGGCGGTTTTCTTGAAAATTAAACATACTCTAACCACATGATCCGGCAACTGCACCCTGTTTATTTACTCACAGCAGTTGAAAACATGTCCACACACAAACCTGCACGTGGATGTTTATGGCAGCTCTACTCACAGTCGCTAAAACTTGGAAGCAACCAGGGTGTCCTTCAGGAGTAAGTGGAAGATGGAATATTATTCAGCACTAAAAAAGAGCTATCAAGTCATGAAAAGACTTGGAGGAAACTTGAATGCATATTCCTATGTGAAAGAACTAATCTGAAAAGTTGTATGATGCCAACTATGTGACATTCTGAACAAGGCAAAAACTATGGCGACAGTAAAAAGATGTGTGGTTGCCAGGGGCTGGGTGTCAGGGGGTGGGGGGATGCAGCAGAGAGGATTTTTAGGGCAGTGAAACTGTTCTGTAGGATATTATAATGGATACATGTCATCGCACGTTTGTCCAAACCCACAAAGTGTTCAACACCAAGGGCGAACCGTAATGTAAACGAGGGGCCTTGGGTGACTATGACGTGCCCACCGTACCACACGGGTGCTGGTGCTGCTCATGGGGGAGGCTGAGCCAGAGTGGGGGCAGGGCGTGCCTGGGAACTCTCTCACTTTTGCTGTGAACCTAAAACTGCTCTTAAAAAAAAAAGCTCCTATTAAATAAATAAACAGTCACTTCCGAGAGATGAGATTCAGCACAGTTTTGGTTTTCCTTTTGCCTCTGTCATGTCTCACGTTTCTTCAGCCCTCGCACCTCCCTTGTGTCCTTTCTTCAAGGGAAAATCCCTTCTCGAGTGGTGAAGCCAAGTCTGGAGAAAGGAGCACTTGGCCACCTACCTAAGAAGCCTTCCTCGACAGATGTCCCACTGCCATCAGCGTCAACGCGACATTTTAGGCACGCGACTACGTGAGAAAAAAAAGTGCCAGTAACCTTTGTCGGAGCCGGAGAGCTGGATCCCCACGTCCCGGAGGAGACGCTCCGTTTCCTCCAGCCAGGACAGCGACAGGCGCAGGGTGTCCAGCGCCACCTTCTGGAGCCCCGAAACAGGGGGGCTCACCTGCAGGTGCTGCAGGAGGTCCACCTCCTTCTTCAGGTCGTCGCTGCAGCAAGAGGTCTTCATGCAAGCCTGGAAAGAGATGCGGTCGTGAGGGGTCGCCAGAAATAGCACCTGACGCAGGTGCCCCACCAGGAGCGACGTTCTGGACCTCGTGGTGAAGCCAGCAGGGCCATGTGTCCGCCGCCCTGGGACGGCCCAGTTCTAATTATGGTTTTTTTGGTGGGGTGGGGAGGGGGAAGGGGGCAGCTTTTATCTCGTTTGCACTCTAATTTGGACTTTGGATGATCCCGAAGCCAAACTGCCCAGGACAATTTGGCTGAAGCAAGAACCAAATTTGGCTACAAAATTCCTGCTGAGATCAACACACAGGCTGGTCAGAAAGTGCAGTTTCCTGATCAGAAAGAGTGCTGACGAGTGACCGTGTGCACAGACTCCCCAAATAGCAGCTGCTAATTTCCGGAGAAAGCAGAAGCAGCTGTCTGCCCTCGTAGGCTGCATCCCTGCGTGGGGGCCGTGGGGGTTCGGCCAGCCCCCCTGGTTCTGTCTTCTCCAGAGTCCAAGGCAACAGGGGCAAGAGCAGCCTTTCCATTGTTGGAACATAACAGAAAAAAATGCAAATAAAGGGCAGGATGTTTCTTTGGTTTTTCTGGAAATAACATGGGGCTATTTTTCTCCCGCTCCTTCCCAGGGCCCGGGGGTGGGGCACTCGGGGGCCTCCCGAAGGCAGTCTTTGGAGCGTCCCGGGCAGCTTTTCATCGGCCACACCACGTTCACCTGGGAGGCATTTTTGGAGGTCCTTTGTTTTCTGATCTCAAACAAATTTCTCCAGCAAGAGAAAAGATGGACAGAAAAGCAGAGTCTGACTTCCCAACCTGCTCCACGAAGGCTGGATGATTTCCCAAACAGGGAGCACAAAGACGACACACAAAGGGGACATTAGTGAAGAGCGGAGAAGGGGCACCTGGCAGCTGGCTAAGCACGTCTTCAGCTTCTCGATGCTCTCGGCGATCTCCTCCTGTTGGGAGTTGCTGAGCTGAGTCACCTTCTGCAGGCTCCACTTTTTCTGCTGAAAGTTGATGTTGTCCTCAGTGACCTGGGTGATCTTCTCTATTAACTGGTGAGAGAAAGGAGAAAAAAAAAACACGATTTAAAATCCTGGGCGGCTCTGCGGGGAGGGGACCTGGGGGGGCATCAGCTGCAGCTCCCGTCTCCGCGGGGAGGAGGGAGGTCCCGACGTGCTTCGGTGACAGCTCTGGAGGGGGTCTCGGCTCCGTCACCTGGGCATGTTTCCCAGGATTGGAGATGATTTTTGTCATGTTGCCACGAGTTTGTTCTAGATCCTTCTGCATTCTGGGAGCAATTCATGAGCTTGAGCCTGATGCTGGGGTCTCGGAAAGAGAAGGTCAGCTTCTCCGAGAGTGGCCCATGTGCTGACCCACGGGGCTGGAAGGATAATGCGAAGGGTACCAGGACAGTCACCACAGCCAGGGCCCCTCCTCACTGCTGCCATCTTCCCTCCTCAGAAGGAGCGAGTGAGGACGCCTCGTCTATGGTGGGGCCGCCCCTTTCCTCGCAGTGCAAATGAAGGTTAAAACACGCGGGTCTGGCGACCAGAAACGGGTCTGGGTGGTTTAATTTGGATTTTCACAGAAACACTTCCAGGGAGTTTAACTGGCTTTTAATTTCAAAGCCAGGAAATCCCAGAAAAGCAAAACAAATCTTTATGGTGTAGCAACAGAGTGAAAAATATGTGCCACTAACAAAAAACAGAAACATATGCTCCCAGTGTCTGGAGTCCCGGGTCCCCAAAGAAGAAAGCGGGAAAAAGAGACGAACCTGTTGATCTGAGACAGGTTTGTCCTGGAACGGCTTCGCTCGTCCGTAGGTGGCCTTGATGACTTGACTCCTGAAATGCTCCAGCTGTGGGGCAAACAAAGGGAGGGTGATGTGTTGGAGGGGCAGCTGCAGCCGCAAGGCTGGGGGAGGAACCATCATCGCTGGGTCTGGGAGAAATCTGTTAGAAGGATTTGCATGATTTTCTTGGTCATTACCAGCTATTAACACCTTCACTTCTCCCCAGAAGGGGCAGTGCCCACGCAAGAGAAGGGGATGGCAGGTCTTAATGACTTTTCAGGCATTCCCGCCTAACCTAGCCAATGCACATGGTCAGTGCACACACGTCTCAGGCCCTCAGAAGAGCCACTTGCTGCCAATTATCCAGTGGGAAGTCCAGGGCCGGGAGCACTCTTCCATAATTGCTAAGTTGGAACCAGACTGTGAAATAAATATTGGGGCTGTCAGCGCAGGTAAACTGTGTAATCAGCAAGGGTGCCCGGGGAGAGAAGGAGGAGCTGCTGGTGCCATTTTGTGCCTGAGACTTTGTGTCCTGAAGACTATGCCTGCTGTGTTCATCTCTGGGTTCCCGGCGCATTCGATAAAAATTCGTCAGCTGCTTGGGTCCAGAAACATCTCAGTCAGCTGCTCAAAGTCCTCCGCTGTAGTTCAGCCGGTTTTTATCAAGTGCTTCTCTGGTGGTGGTATTTTCAGATTACAGTTGATGAAATAGTGCAGTTAAATTAAATCAGGGCTTCTCGAATTACAAGTTCAAGGTATCTCAGGTTCATGAGGCATGAGAGGCAAAGAAGCCCAACTTGCCCTGGAAGTTGCCCAACATGATGGCTCTTGGCCTGGGTCCTTGGTTCAATGGCAAAACGTGGTCACGGAAAACTCTAAAACAGAGCCCGGAAAGGACTATAAGGGCCACTGAATCAATTGGAAAGTCAACAGGTCCCAAGACACCAGAGTTTGCTGCATGCCAGGGAGTTCTGGGAAAACAAGTGATGGAATTGCTGCTCCCCTATGGACGCCTCTGCAGTCAGCCTGCTGGAAGCCAAGCAAGGGGACTCGAGGGATTCCGGGCAATTCGCTGGTTTCATGGCCCAGGGGAGGGTCCTAGCTCGCTCAAGGGAGAGGTTATGCAGAGAGGGCCCTGTGGGCGATGGCCCCCTGGTACCACCAGAGGCGCCCTATGGGACTGCTCAAGTGTGGAGGGACAGGTCCTCCTGGACCATGGGCTCAGTCCCAAATCACTTGCCTGGGGAAGGGCAGGACCTCAGACAGGGAGTGGGCCGTGCAGATGAGGGGGTGGAGAGGGAAGGCCTGGGCAGCACAGAGAGACCTTATCCTTTCTCTCTCGAGTCTAGACCTGGAGGAAATCTCAGTGTCTCTGAGGGTCTTCCCGGATGACCTCTGGCCAGAGCCACTCCCAGGCCCTCGGCACTTGGGCAAGTGGCACAGATGATACCCTAAAATCGGGTGTGTGCTGGGGGTGCAGCGTGCAGGCGAGGGGAGGGGTAGCCCAGGTGCACAAGGAGGGGCCGGGACTGGCGGGCTCTCCGCCTTCAGAAGGGTCGACACCCTCTAGGGGAAATGACACCAGGGGTGACGGTGGTGGACATTTGTCGAAGGGGCTTTAGAATATGCCCACGTTTCAGCATCTTTATTCAGCTTGTGGGACGAAGCCCAGTCACACTGCTGCTTCCGGCTTGGACGCTACCACATGGAAGGGCTTTGGGAACTGGGTGTGTGGGATGGAGGGCTCCTTTAAGGGCTGTGGTTCTTAACCTTGCTTTGGTGGTTTACGGGCCCTTCCGAGAATCCACCGAGTGACAAGGTAGACTCGCCTTGCCAGGAAAGGAAAAGCACAAACACACATACATCTAGAATGTTCGGGGACGCCCTGGCCACGGTAGCCAGGAGAGGACGCCCTGGGGAGAAGTCTGGAGGGTCAGAGCCCCATCTTGGCTTCTCATTTGCTATCCCTTAGCCTTTGGTGAAGTCCCGTTTGCATGTTCTGGCCCTCAGGTCTGTGCCTTGTGTAAGAGGAAGGGCCCCTGGGCCATCTTGGGTCAGAGCCCTGGGGAACGGCACCCCTGGACCAGTGGGCTCAGAGCCTGCTCCCCACCCTGCCCAGGGAGTCTCCACCCAGCATGAGCTTTGACCTTCTGGGTTTCACTTTATTAAGGAAAGTGGCATTTCCCTGTGGCCATTGACTGCAGCATCTGTTGGGGGACCAGAGGGAGAAAGATTGTGGTAAATGTCAGGACAACAAAATGTGACGGGGGAAAGTACTAGAAACACCACTGGGGTCCAGAGGCTCAAACCCTTCCCAAGAGGGACCACACAGCTGGCTCATAGGGGTGGGCCTTGAGCTGGGGTTGGCTGCTTGGTCAGGGTCTTGGGAGACGGTAGACCCTCCCAGCAGGAAAAGCCTCTTTAGTGATGTCCACTGGGATGTGGAAGCCACACAAAGCCTCCACCCTGGAGATAAATGGGTGAATTAAACCCGGCCGCCTTCCTCCTCACTCATCCCCACCGGCCGCCTGGCACAGGCAATCCAGGGAGAGCGTGGGCCGACGAGGGGCTCTGAAGTGCGCCTACCTGACCTACTGCCCTTTCCAAATTGACTTTAATGAGGTTCTCTCTGTTCCCCATTTCTTGCAGCTGAAGCAATTTCCTCCTGGAATCCTCCTGAAGCTTCTCTTCAACCTGAAAGGATGATGAAAGCAAGTGCTTGCTGCTAATGTGATCGTGACGCCCTCTGGGGAAACTCTTCTAGGGGGGGATAATGGCAGTGGGGGAGTCTCAGAGGGGTAGGGACAGCTGCAGCACGGGGTCACAGGCAGGCATAGGGTGGAGGCAGATTCACAGGGCATTGTCCCCTGGGGGGACAGGGCTAAGCTCCGCACCCCAGGCTCAACTGTGTTTGTCCTACCTCAGACTCCAACCCCAGCTCCGTCCCCAACAAGCCGTATGAGCCTGAGAAAGTTATTTCACTGCTCTGTGACTCCGTGTCCTCATCTGCGAAATGGGGAGGATGGTACTTGTGCTGACTTAGACAGCGATCATGGGGCTTTTCAGCATGTTTGCAATAGTGCTTAAGTATTGTAACCTATTAAAGGTGGACAGGAATATTCACCATGCAGCCTCATTCTAATACCATTAATAACTGGCCCAGGACGGGTACTTGGTAAATGCTATTATTCGGTTTACTATCACAACTAATTGTTGTCACCACTTTTTGCACGCTCACCAGTGCAAACCTCTCTGGAGGCTGGCTAAGCAATGTCTACTAAGAATCCCAGCCCGTACAAGTAGGCATTTCAAGAGGAGAAGCTTGCGGGTTTCCTCCCCCTTGCTTGGTTAATAGTCAACATGAAGGGAGCCTGGGGGTGCTCGATGCTACCCTCTGCTGGCCGTCATAGGCCTTGCAGCTGCTCCATTCATGGAAGCACCTGCTGAGCCCAGGGCTCTGTGGCTACCAGGAAATGAGGCAAACTCTCATAAATAGGTGAAAGGACTTTGTGCTGAAACAACTTCACATGCTGCTTAATAGGGAGCTGACGAGGCGGATCACACAGGTGTAAAAAAGAGACCCAGAGAAGCTCTTCAGAGCTTTCTTCTGAGTGGTGTGGAACAGCAGAAGAGACTACCTGGCTGTTACCTTGGAAAAGCCGTTTACCTCTCTGGGCCCTAGTTTCCTCCCTGTGTCACCCTCCCAGATCTAAACATGCTCTGACTTCTATTTCAGCAGACTTTCCCACATGCTGCAAAAGCAAAGTCCAGCACTGGACTCTGCCCTTCTCTGTGCCCTCCGTCTCCATCAACAGCCCCAACTCCCACCCCCAAGCCTCCAAAAGAACTTTCAGCAATGGTGCAGCTGCTCCGGGCCTGTGTTGTCTAACACGGCAGCCACCAGCCACGTCTGGCTGTCAAGCACTTGAAATGTGGCTGGTGCGACCGTGGAACTGGATTTCAAGTTAACTTCTTGTAAACAGTAGCACGTGGCTCTCGGCTATGCCACAGTGGATTGGAGGCAGACAAACCCGGAGTCAGACAAAACTGACTGTGCGACTGGGCTCGTTACCTTGCTAGTAACTAGCAGCCTTGACTCTCTCACCTGCAGAGTGGAGAGGATGATTTCTGGATCACAGTGCTGTTGTGAGGATGAATAGAGATGAAATGTTCGGCATAATGCCTAGAGCATGAGACACTGGAGCTACCATTTTCACCATTATGATCAGGCACAGATCTAATCACGTCAGTCCCCTGTTCAGAAGCCTCAGGAGCTCCCAGCTGCCCATGTGGCACAGAGCCTGAGGGCCAGGACTCATGCAAAGCCCCAAGCGAGGGATTCAGGAAGCCCCTATGAACTCTGAACAAGGTAAATAAAAATGAATCCACACCTGAATGAGCCACAACAAAACTGGTGGAAATCAAGGGCAAAGAAAATCTTAACAGCCGCCAGAGAAAAAGACAGATCACACAAAGGTGCAACGGTTAGGCTTACAGATGACTTCTAAACAGAAGTAACAGGAGCCAAGAGACGGCAGTGGCACACCGGACGCTGCCTCTCACTTGTCAAAAGAAAAGAATTCCCATTATAGATTTCAATACACAGCCAGATTGTGTTTTAAGCACGAAGGTTAAACATACATTTTTAGGCAGACAGACACGCATGCACCAAACTGAGAATCTGTCGTTAGCAGAGCCACAGTGAAGGAAAACGCTGAAGGCACAAGAAACATGAACCCAGGTGGATGATCAGAGATGCAGAAAAGACAAGCAACAGAAAGGGTAATTTGTGAACATGATAGTGACTATATAAAAATACTAATGATATATTTTGGGACTTTAACTATAGAGAGTAGTTTAGAAAATGACAACAGTGGCTTACAAGTCTGGAGTGGGTAAGTGGTGTTCAGGTGTTCTAGAGTCACTGCATTGTCAAGAGCATAGTGACTTACTAACATTGCATCTTGGTAAGTTAAGAACGCACATGGTAGCCTTTAGGGTGACCATTAAGAGAACAGTAGGAGAGTGAAAATTTTCATTAATGTGGGATTTTGGTTAGTTGAGGATGAATGCTGTTGTCTTACTATTACTAAAAGAATAGAGGGGAAAAAAAGGAAAACATTTCCAAAATAACAGAGAGGGAAAAAGGAATGACAGAAAACCACCAAATAAAAGGAGACAAGAAAGGAGGGAAAAAGAAATATAGCAGAGATGGTACATCTGGCACTGAGCAAGAAGGTAAATTTAACCCCCCAAATATGAGTAATTACATTATATAAATGGACTAAAAGGCAAAGATTGTCAAACTGGATTTTATAAAAATGATACGCTATTTGGAAGACATGTGTGTAAAACTTAAAACAAAAATTGACAGAAATTATGAAAAAGATATGCTATGAAAACTCTAACCAACAGAAAGCCAGTGATGGAGCTGTATTAATGACAAAGTAGACTTGAAGGGAAAGATGCTACTAGAGATGACAAGGGACATTTTATGATGATCAAAAGTTTTGTTCTACAAGAAGTATTAGAATTCTAAATTTATATGCAACTAGTAACACAACCTCAAAATACAGAGAGCAAAAATCGTCAGTATTAAAAGAAGAAATACATAAATCTATAATCATGAGGAGAGTTTTAAAAACATTCCTCTCTCAATGAACACAGAGACCAAACAAAAAACCATTAGTAAGAATGTTCATTTAAGTTTGGACAACCATCACTGGCAAACTTGATTGAATGGATCAGTTCTTTTCTGGAGAATTTCACAATTAAGACTTGAAGGCAGTCTAGGGCAGGGGTCACACACGGGAGCTTTGAAGTCAGGCAGACCTGGATTCAAGTTCTGTCACAACAACTTTACCTGAGTGACCGTGGGTAACGGCCTTCACCTCTGTGAGCCTCAAGTTTCCCAACTGTAAAGTGGGGCGAATACCAGGATACACCGCACTGGGCCGCGGTGGAGGTGAACGGGGGTGGCGCACGTGGGGTGCTTGGCCCGTACCTTGCTCTTTTCCCTCAGCGTCTTAGAGGTCAGGCTCTGCTCAGTGCTACTCCTCTTCAGCTCCTCCCTGAGCTTCCTCATTTCTTTCTCCATGTCGTGGATTTGCTGAAAGAGTTTCAACCACAGGGAAGTCAACTTCATAATAACTCATTTCATCTGGTTCATTAAGAGAGAAATCTAGTCTGCTATTAGCTTAGTTCTTTCCCTTCAGGAAAAAATATTACATCTTTAAGGCAAAGTAGACTTTTTTTTCCCTCCAGTTGACACGGTGAATGTGCTGGGTGAAGGAAATGAAGAGTTTCTTTTGAAGATCAGCATGGATCCTGCATGAAATGGAACAAGGTAGCCATCAACTCAGAATCTCTTTCCCTAGGGTGTATTTTTGAGCTTGATCTAAATAGGGCTGTTTGGAAGAGACAAGGGGCATGGTTTGGAGCAGAGAATGATGAAATTTTCCTTTTCTTCCCCATTTGAGGCAGAGAAGAGCAGTGCTCTTGACACAGAGACAAGCACGTCTCCTGGTGTCTGAGGCGCTGTCCCTCCCAGAGCATGGACCATGTGCGCCTGGAGTGCAGGAGGATTCGGCTGGCACCGGTCGTGATCACTTACACGTAGTGGCCACCTTTTCACTGTATTCCTTCTTATTTTCATCTTCCAGACCAGGCAGATGATACTTTTGCTTTTTATTTTGTTTTTATGAATGGGTGTAAAATCAAATGCATTTAAGTACAAATACTTAAGGAATAATTTTGTGTCCATAACAGTGGCCACGGCTGTGATAAAACTTGTGACAATGGAACATAAACATTTGGGCATCACTGGTCCAGGAGTAGGGACCACAGTGAATTACTAGAGGCATGTGATGGCCAGCTGGCCACCTCCCATCCCTGTCCTCATCCGAATCCCAGCCCAGCCCCAGGGGGAGCCCTCTGAGGGGCCAAGAGCCCACTGCCCAGAGAATCCTAGGAGCACAAGTTTCCCATGGTCTTTTCACCCATCTCCTCCATGAGGCTAGCGAATCAGAGTTACGAGACTATGTTAACAAACAATAAGCACCTACAAAGCCCCCGGGCTTGTGCTAACGGGCCAAGGAAACCCCCTCCCCCCCAAAAAACCCCTCTGGAGGTCAAAGTCTAGCCTTCCTGTGGACACCCAGCGATGAGGAGGATCAACTCACGGTTTTGTAGAGTTTTAACTCTTTCTCTTGGGTTTCCCGCTGCTCCTTCTGAGCATCTTCTTTTTTTAACTCTTCCTTCAGCACTGAGCACTGGGGAGAAAGGCCATGTGGGTTTGTCTGGGGGTTCCAAGTCCTCATGTTTGCTCCCGAGTGTTTCCTGCTACTTAATCCAGTAACACCCCAAACTCCGAGCGGCAAGACCGTTCGTGTGATGGGAGCCCGGGATCCCCCAGCAGATCCTAGTTCACCCCTCTTGTGAGTTCTGAGGAGTAAAGTGTCTTTAATTTATTCTTACAAAGCCAGCAATCTGTAGCACAGGGAACATCCAGCTTTGTAGAGTCTGGGTACATAGGGTGAAGGACTTGGGGTGTCTCTTCTCTGTGACCAGCAAGGGCAGGGCATCCCCAGTGAGCTCCGGTGGCTCTTAGTGCTTGGGTGAGAAGTGCGTCTCAAAGACACAACTGCTCCATCGCGGAGGGGTAAACGGAGCCACCTTTCCTGAGGGCAGTTTGGCAAGGGGCTTTACGAGCGTAAAGATGTGCCTTCTTTGGACCCAGAAATTCCCACTTTAGGAATGTACCCTCAGGACAACGAGTGGAGAAATCAGCGAATCTATGGATTCAAGGATGTACTTCACAGAATTGTCAGCAACAGTGGGGTGGGGGGAAGATACAGCCCAAAAGTCCAGCAACAGGAGACCACATTATAACATGGTGAACATTCAGCAGAAGAGTACGTCGCTTTTAAGACCAATGGAAAAAGCATGAATTTATTAGCACTAGAAAATAAAAAGTATTTAAAAAATTTTAAACTGTGCATAGTATAAATTCACTGTAAAGTAATTCATTAATTGATTGATTTCTCGGTAATATATTGAAACAAGACTGGAAGAACGTACATGAAAATGTTACCACTGATTTCTCGAGGTAGTGTTTGCTTCTCTTTTTAATTTTATTTTCAACACCATCTACTTATTTTTCTAAAATTAACACACATGATAGACATCGTTAAAAGAAAGACAGGTAACCCAAATGTTCACAAGAGCATCACCCTTGGTGGTGAGGAGCCCACGTGCTAACGGCCAGCATCGGCCAGAGAAGGGCCCTCATTCCAAGGTTCACGAGGAAGGGGAAGCGGGGACAAAAATCATCCAAACGCACTTCAGGAAGTAGAAGAGCTGAGCAGGTGCCGTCTTTCCATTGTCCTTTCACTTAGCACCAGCTCTACAACCACCCCCGCCCCCTGCCCCAACACACACACACACATACCCCTCCCACGTAAAACAGAGATCACGGGTGCCTAGGAAGGCACTGCTCAGGAGAAACGAAGGCAGAGGGCTTGGCCAGGCAGCTGACCAGAGGCAGAGAAGCATAATTAAAACCAGCCTCCCACTTCTCAGAGAACGATTTTGTCATTCCCATTTCACAGATGGGGAAATGGAGGCCAAATAAGTTACAGTGAAAGAGCTCTGGGATTGAACCCTGGTCTGTCAGACCCCGAAGCTCACACTCTGCCTTTCAGCAGCTCCAAACTGGGGATGGTACTAAGCACCAGCTGTTACTTATTCTGCCTTTTCCTTGGAATCTCAAGCTCTGTTCCCAACCCCTGCACGCATGCAGACCTAGCTAACCCAGCAGGCAGCCGCTGTGAATCTCTCAGTTGCCACCGGAGATGAAAGTCTTAGGTTTAACCTTGACTCACAGAAATAGACAAATCATACAATCATACAAATACTGAGAGATTGTATCCTATAGAACTAGGATTCTAAAGGCAAGATTTGCAAATAGACTTACATGTAAAAAGCTCTTCACTTGCCTACTAGGCTCCTTTAACATAGAGGAATTCTACACACTAAAGTCTAAGGAAAAAATGAGAATCCGTGTGTTTGCATCTGGACCTTCAAACATTCTGCTTTGGAGGCAGCTATGAAAACCAGTGGTCGCTCTTGCTCACAGAGAGACCCTATTCTGTTCAGTATTAAGCTTTACAATGGTAATACATGCTAGTGGGTGTGTTTGTTGCCGGGATTAAGCAAACTAACTTACAATAGGGGTCAGAAAGTGTTGGCTAGATCTGAATACACATTATGTATATTCTGAGCCACGTCCATGCTGTGCTTTGAAAACCTGCAAAGAAGCCGGCCCCCAGCTTTCAGTCTTTCCAGGCTGGGCAGTGCACGTGTTGGCCCACTCAGCCACTATCTCCACTGTGCCCTTGGGCACTGGTCTCATCTCACACTGCGTGAGGGAGGAGGGGCCAGGGTGTCACGTGACCCCATCATGCCGGCTTTGTGCAGCCCCCCCTCCAGGGTGCCGACCCGACACTCACTCTGGAGCTGAGGGCTTCGAGCTGGTGCTCCTTCTCTTTGTTCTCACTTTTCAGTTGATTCACCTCCTGTTTCAGTTGTTGAACTTGCTCTTCCTTTACCAACATGTCTTTTTGCAAAGATGACACCATCCCTGAAGAAAAAAAAGAGAAAACAGATTCGCGGAGGTTAAAGAGGCAGGAAGGATTACTGGTCTCACGGCCGCTGTTGGCCAACTTGCAGGCAAGCCCTTCCAAGTCCAGGCCGCCCCCGTGCCTGCCTGGAGCTGAGGAGTCTCTGAGGATCCGCGAGCAAGAATGGCGACGAGACCAAAGTCCACGGAACATGGTTTGAGGCTTCGGTGAGAGTGAGGGGAGTCAGTGAGTGTCAGTGAGAGGAGAAGCCTTTGGGGGCCGCTTGTGGGCACGGGCTAGGCAGAACCAGGAGGAAAGGCCACACCACGGACCTGGGGAACAGAGGCCCAGCACAGGGAGGGACCAGGAATTCTTCTCCAGAGGCCAGGAGAGGGGCCTGTGGCCAAGGGGACTGTTGGACACTACTGAGGGGTGGCTGGTTTCTCACTCATCTGAGTTTGGACCCGTCTCCACCACTTATTAGCTTGGAGGTCTTGGACAACTTTTTTCACCTCCCACTGCATCAACCCCTTAGAGTTATTGTCAGGGTCAAATGAGATGGTGCATCCCAGGCATATAAAGGGGCTAACCCATCTTTGTTACGTGGCACCTATTTTTTTTTGTGACAGCCAGCTTCTAAAATGGCCAAGGATCCCTGCTTCCTAGAATTCACGCCCTCGTGCAGCCCCTCCCACCCAGAATCGGGCTGACATGTAACCAACATGATGCTTTGGAAATGATGGAGTGTGACCTCCCAAGCTGGGCCATACAAGGCATTGACGCTTCCTCTTTGCTCTCTCCTGAATCGGGCACCCTGGGGGAAGCCAGCCGCCGTGTTGTGAGGACACTCAAGCAGTCCTAGGGAGAAGCTCGCATTCTACGGAGCTGACGCCTCCAGCCAACAGCCACATGAGCGGCCATTCTGCAAGGGGGTCCTCCAGCCCCGGCAAGGCTTCGGACGAAGTGGTGGCTGCCCCAGCCAACACCCTCTCCCAAATCTCTGAGTGCGGGGATCTGACTGTCTTGCTCAGGGCTCTCTCCCCAGAGCCTAGAACAGGGCCTGACACCTGGGAGGTGCCCAGTGGACAGGCTGAATGAATGATGTGAATGAATGATGGAATCCAGGCCCAGCGGCAGCTGTGTAGTGGCTGCCCCTCCCCTCACCTGAGTCCTTTATCGTGGAACCACTTCCGACACTCAATTAGAAGATGCTTCCACTCGGGCCCGAGGGCGCTAGAGTGAAATGGGTGAGACGACGGATGCCTTCAAGAGGTGACCCCATCCTGTCCACATTCTAGTCTGTACTCCCGGCCGGCCGGCCTATGGGACTGCCCAAGCCACACGGAGTCCTGTGTTCTCCCTGGTGGGGCTGGTGCTCGGTACACGTTGCAGCCGAGAGATAACACCCTCCCCAGTATGTACCAGGCCCTGCCCTAATGGCAATAAAGGGCAATAAACTCCAACTCACTGACACCGGCTGCTGAGATCCCCGGGGCTGCGCCCAGGTCAGCGAGCGCAGGCGCGGTGGTTGACTGGTGATGTCTGCCGCGGCCTCAGAAGGAAGGGAGGGCAGCAGCTCTCAGGCCCGAGTCTGGAAGGGGCTCACCTGATGTGACGGCGTTGTCCCTCCTCAAGCTCTCGCCCTCGTTCTTCAGGGAGGTGATTTCTGAGTTCCTCTCAGACAGGGTCTGGCACAGCACCTGGCTGTAGCCTTGCTGTAGGGCACTGATCTGCGGGAGGAGGCAGCCCACAGTCAGAGGGGGCCGGCCAGCCGGGGCAGCGGGACACCCTGGTCCCTCTCCAAGTTCGGACAAAAGGAGTCGGCTTGATCTGGGTTGGGTCTTGGGGAAACCAAGCTTTTCGGTTGTAACTAGTGGAAGGGACAGGACGGGGCCTGGTTCCTTCAGGGACCAACATTTCATACATAATCAAAACACGGACCTTATCTTTGAGCCACACAGGGGCCCAGGCCCAGCTGCCACTGAACCCTTAACGTGCCTTCCTACGACCTGTGGATGTTCAGCCATAAATGGACCAGCTGCTGGTTCCAGATCACCCAGCACTGACTGGATGCAGGGCAAAGTTCAACAGACAGGAGCAGGTTATAAACTTAATTCCCTCTAATGTTAATAGCAGATAGATTATGCCTCATAGAACACTCCAGAGTTTACAAAGCCCGCTCATACACCGGAACCCCTCACAGCATCGCCAAGGGCTAATGGTCCCATTACGGTTCCCATTTTGCCAGGGAGCAAGTTGAGACTCAAGAGGGGCAAGGTCTCTTGCTCAGCGTTACACAGCTGGTCAGAGGTGGAGTGTGAGTCAAATCCAGCCTTTAGTGCCCGCTTCCACCTTCCCGGATGGCTCTGGGGACCAGCATGAGAAGCTGGAGGCTGGGCTTTTGGGACAAAGAGACGCCACCAGTGGGGGAGCGTGTCTCTTGCTAACTCTGCCAAGCCCCGGTGCTTCCCGGCACATCCTTCCTTCGGTTTTGCTGCTGGGCTGGCCGTGTCTTCCTGTTGGCCTTGGTTCTCAGGCTGCTAGGGGAGCAGCTCAGGTCGCAGCTCCTGTGGCACTGGAACCCGAGGCTGAGCCTGGTCCCTGCTGCAGCCTCTGGTGGGACACACAGATCCGGCCTCCTTTCCCCTCTTGTCAAGGTTCTACATGATGGGCAAGATGGGGCCCCATTCATTTTTTTTTTTAATTGGAGGCTATAAAGCATAGCAGGAACCTGGGAGCTGGACTGGGCCCTCAAGTCCTGTCCGTGCCACTCACAGGCCGTGAGAACACAGGGAGGACACCACGTTCGGTTTCCTTTTCCCAGGTCTGTCCGTGGGGTGATGCCAGTCCCAATCGGGCAGGGTTGTCGGAAGTATTCTAGTAAGTTAGGGCGATCACAGGCGCTCTGAGCCTGCCTGGCACGCGGCGCAGAGGATGCCTGTCCTCCTGCCGCCTTCCACGGGGTGTTCTAGCTTCAGCTTCCCCCGCCGGTCTCTGGGAAGGTAGATCGGTTATCTTTTTGTGTGCGTTTGTAAAGCCTTGCCTCGGTTCACTTAAACGTCAGCTGTTATTAAGAGGAAAGACAGGAATCTCTGTTCACCATCAGACCAGGTTGCAGGCATCACATAAAAAAAAGATTGCAGGGAGGGTAGAGCTCAGTGGTGGAGTGAGTGCTTAGCATACACGAGGTCCTAGGGTGAATCCCCAGGAACTCCGTAATAAATAAATAAATAGAAAGGAAGGAAGGGAGGGAGAGAGAGAGAGAAAGAGAGAGAAAGAAAGGAAGGAAGAGATGAAGAAAGGAAGAAAGGAAAAAAGAAAGAGCCACTTAAAAAAAAGCAGAACAGTGGGTCTCACCACCAGATGGTGCTCACAGCCTTTGTTCTTGGTCTCTGTCCCTGACAATCTTGCCATTAGTACTCTGGTAGAATTAGCAGAAGCCTCAAAGCTTCACAAGTTTTCTGACTCCTTTTAGGCACCGTCTCGGTTCAGATTCTGTGACGTTTGGGGCAGTCACAGTTACTTTTTCCATTGGGCATCTGAGCCGTTATGGTGGGGGGAGGGTCTATGCTAGAAGGTGGTGGTGGTCGGGGGGGAGGGGGGGACACAGACCCCTCTGCCCCTTACCCTCCCCAAGGCTGTATTTCTGCATGTTTGTGCCTTGGAAACTTTGAGCGGAAAAAAAATCCTTTTACTGCTTACTGTTCTCTGTGGGGGAGATACAACTTTCCCATAAAAGGTATTTGGAACAGTTTTTAAAAAATGTTTCTTGCTCTTCTTAGCTTAAAGCTTTATTTGCATGATACCAGAGGCAGAACATACAGAGACAAAATTCAAGAAGGGATGGGAAAACATACACCCCTGCCCCTGTAAAGGCTCCAGTGCTTCTGACAGATTTAAAATATTTCAATCTAAGTGTCAGAGTTTTAGGATTTCAGATCGCTGGAAGGCTCTGAAGCGTCTCCAAACCTCTTCATTACTTTCACTACCAAAATAAATATCCACACTGTCTGTAATTGCCATAAATCCCAAGATGCTTAATGTCTGTTATGCTGTGTAATAAAATGGGTATTGAATCATAAGAAAGTTAATAGTGCTGGAGGAGTGATTGTGTCCGGGTAATAATTTGGCTTCTAATTAGCACAGGCCTGCCTACAGGAGTGCATAGAGGTAAGAATTTTCTACTTATATTGTAACAGATCGAAGATCTCTGAGAAAAAATCATTATGCACATGCTTTCAGGGACCAGGGAGAACATATCAAGTAATCAGAACAATAAATCAACCTGCCACTGGGGCCTCTGCTTCTGGTGGGATGTTCTGCAGACAGAATGTTTCAGCAACTGAAGTGTGAGTGGATGAAACTCGATTTGAGTTCAAACCAACGCAGCCTCTGGTTCAGATGTGCCTTGTTATAAAACTGTCTACTTCAATTATAAGCGAAGATCTGGTGGGGGCTTGGGGTGCGCAACAGGATGATGAATCAGTGTAATTATTTCTTTGTAAAAAAAACCATTTTTCCCCCCGGATATCACCAGCCACTTCAAATAATACTCAAATTGTGACTTGCTGACACTCAACACTATGTGGGAGTTATACAGTGTTACATGTCTAATGTATTTCCATTAAAAAAAAAAAGATACGTGCGAATGAGTCACCCTCGTCCGTGTCTTTGCTCAGGAAGACTCTGACATGGGAGAATAACTGAAAAGGGATAGTTCTCCATCAGGGGAAAAATTGGGTTAAGATCAAGAAAAAGATGCTCATTGGTAAGTCAGCTACATGTCAAGGCAGCTACATGTTTGTGGCGGTAGCTCCTATAAGGACCTGCTACTTTCATTGCCTTTTCAAACACAGATTCGAAGGAGAGTGATTAGTTCGTTTCAATATCAGAGTATATATTTGTTTACTTGTTTATTCTGTCTCTCTCTAGTAGAATGTAACTGGAGGAAGAATCATGTTTGCTTTGTTCTCTGCTGAATTCCCAGAGCCTGGAAGAGGGCATGACGCAGGGTAGGCACTCAAACAATATTTATTTGAATAAATGGATGGATGGATGGATGGATGGATGGGTGGATGAATAAATGAATAAACAAACAGACATGGTCCTATCAGAGTTCTGGAGTCTTTGATGTCATGGAGCTCACAACCTCCTGGAAGACTCTCTTGTTCACCACCCACAACCTGTGACCTTTCTGAGGCACCATTTCTAGGACTAAGACTCTGACCCCAGAATCAGTTACAGGAGGGAAAGGCAGTCAACCGAGAACCAGAGGGCAGAGGCTTCAAGCGTGACTACGGTTTTAAGCAGAATTAGGCACTAAGGCCAAAATTTATCAGTGGCCAATTTCTTTTTTAACAACTTGGTTGAGAAATAATTTATGTACAAGATCAATGGCCAATTTAAAAGCAGTTCTCTAAAAAAATTTTTTTGGCAGGGGCGTATCTAGTTTCAAGAGAAAGGAACTTGATTGGTAAATCCAGAAATTCCAGGTGGAGAATTTTTGTTTGGGTGAAATTCCCCATACATGGACCAGCAGTTGCCTTCAGGGTTTGGTAAAGGCATCAGTGTTTGGAACACTGTGGGTGGGAGAGTCTCTCCCTCCATCTCCAGCTCTTTCTGGCTGGTCCTCCCCTTCCCCAGCTCTCTCTGGCTGGGGCCGAGTGGGCATGAGAGGTGGTCCCTAAAGTGACAGTTGAGTGGAAATACAAAGTGGGTGTGACAGCACGAGATTTGCAAGGTGGCAGAGCTGAGCTCAAATTGCGCCGCCACATCTAACTTGCTGTGCAAGCTGGAACAGGCCCCTGGGCGTCTCTGAGCCTGCCTCCATCTCCTCATCGGTAGAAAGGTACGTGTCAGAGGACTGGAAGTGTAAAAAAGCTAATGCATCTAAAGCACCTGCACCCGTGCCCACATATGGTAGGTGCCTAATAAAAGTTAATATTGTTCTTACGAGGCTGGGAACCTACTAAGTCGCTACTCCCTGGATCTGTCTTCTTCTCCACCGTGCTCCGCTGACCACCCGTTTCTAACCATCTTGCGGCTCCACTCGGTGCCCCCAGGCTCTACCTGAGAGCTGTCACCCTGTGTCGTGACTCCCAGGCCCCGACCCCCTTGTCCCTGTGCCCTACCTGGCTTTTCAAGCTCTGGATCTCTCTCTGTTTGGCATCGTCGTCTTCATCCAGAACCTGGAACTTTGGCGGGATCACCCTCTCGCTCTGCCTGGAGGCGGCTGTTTCCGACAGCTTCTGACTCAGGTTGGCCACTTCGTTCTGCAGGTTTGCTATCACGGCGTCTTTGTACTTGGATTCAAGTTCAAAATCCGAGAGACGGCTAACCTCTTTCCCCAGCAGCAGAATGATTTCATCCTGGGTGGAAGCCAGATGGGAAGTTTACTAGGTGTGCGTCTGGATGTAAGGCTGAGCCCGTTAAAAAGCATAGTGGAGGACACTAATGAACTCGTCCACAAAACAGAAATAGACTCGCAGACACAGTAAACAACCTGATGGTTACCAGTGGAAAGAGAGTGGGAAGGGATAAATTTGGGAGTTTAAGATTTACAAAGGTCAACCACTATATATAAAAATAGGTAAAAAACAAATTTCTTCTGTATAGCACAAGGAACTATATTCAGTATCTTGTAATAACCTTTAATTAAAAAGAATATGAAAATGAATATATGTGCATGTGTGTGTATACATATATATGTGCATGACTGGGACATTGTGCGGGACACCAGAAATTGACCCATTGTAACTGACTATACTTCACTTTTAAAAAACAGGGGGAAAAAGGCATAGAGGAAACAAGTGGTGAAATAATTCTTTGGGAAGGTGCGGGCAGGCAGGAAGGAGAGGGTGACTTTCAAGACCATCTCTGTCACTTGGAAAACCTCACAGAGATAAGAGTTTGGTTACATGATACACTTACAAATAGATTCCTAAAATGGATGTTTCTACCTCACAGGTACTGAAATTTTCCTTTCCCCTAGAATTATACTTTCAGATTGAGAACAACCATCCCACCTGGGAACTTTGTTGCTAGAAAGTTTACTTATAATATTTTTATTTATAGTATTCAGCCTAGCACACTGGGGACCTAGGAAGGTCATTAGGAAAACAACATTCTATTTGACCACATTCTGCCTATAATTAGGGCTATTTTTTAACTTAAAAAATGTAATGTATTCTGAAATATTTATTTTCGCTTTCCTCTCTCCTGGTGCTTCCTGCCTCTTTTCACGTAAAAATTTATTCCATGTAACTGCATCTGGAAAGTAAATGAGATAGAGTGGTGATTTATTTGTGTGGGCTCCTGTAAACCTTGGGCTAGAAAAACAGAATCGCTGGCAGGCTTTACTCACAGGTATAATTAACCCAGTCCTCCATTTCTCCAAAGAAAAATTTCTGCAGCCAAAGAATTTGTTAGGTTTTCCAAAAAAAGGAAAAAAAAAAAGCAAAAAACCTTCAAACATCTCATCAGAAGTCATCAATAAAATGTCAGAAAAACTGAAGGAAAAAAGTTCCCCAAATGTGTTCTTAAATGCAGCCACAGAAGGAGGTAAATGGGTGATTTCTAGGCCAGCTCATCCCCCAGGAGTGGCCCACTCAGCCTCAAGAACGTCCGGCTCTGTGACCTCGGAAAGGACAGGGTCTTAGACATGAGGATGCGCATCTGACATTGCCATCTGCTGCCGAGGGTCTTTGTTAAGGTCCTTGCAAATGCCTGTGGCAAAATTTCAAGAGATAGCATCAAACAATTCCAGACTCCTGGGTGACCCTGTTTCACCAAATAATGATCAGCCAGGTGCTTATTCATTATTCATGCAACAAACATTCATTGAGCAGCTAATATGTACCAGGCCCTGTGCTGGTGCTGGAGGATAAAGCAGCCTGCAGAGGGTGGTGTGCAGCCGCGGGTTCTGCCTTCCTGGTGATGATCCCGCGCCTGTCCTGGAGGGAGTGTTGGCTCTTCTGTGTGGTCTTGGTAGGAATGTCAGTCACGTGCCCTGCTCCTTCCTGTCTTGCCTCCCTGTGTGCATGTGACCCAAGCTGGTCAATCAGGGTTTCTCAGAGATTTCACACATCAATTACAGAGAGGATCTTGCCTCCTTTTGGATCATAAACTTTAAATTTATAAGCTTGTTTGCTTGAGTAAGCCAACTTTATGTAGAAGGGAGAGATTAGTAGCGAGGGATGCTCTGATGACATCATTTAAGCTCCTGGATCTAGCCATGCCTGAAGCTAGTGGCCCTTCAAATTTTCCAGTAAGATGAGCCAGTAAGTGCTCCCCTTTCCTGAAGCGAATTTGTTTATTGTCACTTGAAGGAATCCTGGCAAGTCAGGGCATAAATGGTTCATAAATAGAACAAATTAAAAATGTAGTTACATTGTATTTTCAGTTTAAAATTGAGGTGGGCTGAAAAGCGGCTACAAATACTTCGCAGCTTTGCCATCAAGCGCTGGAGTCTATTTCCCCACCTCCTAAATCTGGGCAGGCCTGGAGACTTGCTTTGACCAACAAAACATGGTGGAAATGATGTTGTACAATCTCCAGGCAAGTTCTTCTGAGTTGTTCAACAGCTTCCGTTCTGGTCCTCTGGGAGCCCTGAGACCACCGTGCTGCAATGAAAAACCACATGCAGAGAGGGGCCCACCAGTCCAGGCATCCTGGTTGAGGCCCAGACATGGCAAGGAGGCCATCGGAGACCACTAGCCTGGCCAAGCCATCGGCTGACTGCAGACCCATGAATGAGGCCGGGGGCACCAGCAAAGGAATATTCCAGGTCCACCTGTAGATCCTGGGGAATAATAAATGGCTGTTTTAAGCCACTCAGTTTTGGTGTGGCTTGTTGCACAGCAATAAATCCAGCATCCAAGCCTGGCTCTCACCTTCCTGCAACATTTCTCACCGTCTGGTTCCAGGATGCCTGCATCAGAACCACCTGCCTCCTGAAGGTTCAGATTCCTGCGTCTGACAAGGACCCCAGGTGGTTCGGTTCCTCACAGACTCTGAGAATTGCTGCAGGTCAGGCCCTGGTCCTTAAGGAAAGCAAGGTATTGTAGGATTGCTTCTTTTAGGATAACTTGCAGGTTGTGTCTAAGTGGGGAGAAAGCAACCTGGACCCCTCGCAGGATGGCTTGAATCCACCTGTTCGGCTCCCATGCCTGCTTCACTCTAAGCGTCCCTGGTCCTTTAGCAAGTCTCTCTCTCTTTGCTCTGTCCTCCCTGACTTCAGTGCTCACTTCTTCCTACCAGAAACGTGTGTTTTCCCACCACTGCTCCATCACTCAAGGTTGACCAAGCAGTTACTGTGTGGGAGTCAGAAGTACCAGCTTAAACAACCCAACCAAAAAATGGGCAGAAGAACTAAACAGACATTTCTCCAAAGAAGACATACCGATGGCCAATAGGCACATGAAAAGATGCTCAACATTACTAATTATCAGAGAACTGCAAATCAAAATCGCAATGAGGTATCATCTCGCACCAGTCAGAACGGCCATCATCAAAAAGTCTACAAATAATAAACGCTGGAGGAGGTGTGGAGAAAAGGGGACCCTCCTACACTGTTGGTGGGACTGTAAATTGGTGCAGCCACTATGGAGGACAATGGAGGTTCCTTAAAAAACAAAAAACAGACTTACTGTATGATCCAGCAGTCCCACTCCTGGGGGAGAAAACTCTAATTTGAAAAGATACATGCACCCCAATGTTCATAGCAGCACTATTTACAACAGCCAAGACATGGAAGCAACCTAAATGTCCATTAATAGATGACTGGATAAAGAAGATGTGGGGTGTGCGTGTGTGTGTGTGTGTATGTGTATATATATATATATATATATATATATATATATATATATATATATATATATATGTAATAATGGAATATTATTTGGCCATAAGAAGAATGAAATAATGCCATTTGCAGTAACATGGATGGTCCTTGAGATTAGCATACTAAGTGAAGATAAATATCATATGATATCACTTATATGTGGAATCTAAAAAATCTAAAGGGATACATATGAACTTACTTCTAAAACAGAAATAGACTCACAGACATAGAAAACAAACTTACGGTTACCAAAAAGGAAAGGAGGGAAGGGATAAATTAGGACTTTGGGATTAACAGATACATACTGATATATCTATTTTATATATATAAAATAGATAAACAACAAGGACCTGCTATATAGCACAGGGAGCTACATTCATTATCTTGTAATAACCTATAATGGAAAAGAATATAAAAAAGAACAGATATGTACAGATAGACAGACATATGGAAACTGAATCACTTTGCTGCACCTCTGAAACATTGCAAATCAACTGTACTTCCATTAAAAAATATATATATAAAAGAACCAGCTTAGATGTTTGCACCCTAGCTCTGCTCCTCACACTGGGCAGCCGTGAACAAGTTATTTACCCTCTCTGAGCTTTAGCTTCCTCATCTGCAAAGTGAGGGTGATAAAATCTGTTCTGAAGGCGGTGAAGGTTAATGGGATAATTGAACATCAAGTGCACAGGACACATCTCAGCACACAGTAGGTGCTCAGTACACTGTGGCTGGAAGTAAGAGGCGGTTTCTGGTAAACAGTAAAGGAGGGCATTTCTAGGACACAGAGAACAAGAGGCAGTGGCAAGCGCTCCGTGGTCCTTCTTGCTGCTGTAGCTCTGTCCTTCCCCGAGACCCCTCACCTTGTCCTGCTGGGCCAGGTCCTGGTCCACAAAAATCTCTCTGGAAGGTCCTGCCCCGGGAATGTCCTGGGCCACTGGTTGTTCCGACAGTTCCACGTCATTGGTCCACACTGACACAGGTCGACAGAGAACACAGAGGAGATTGTGAGTTTCCCCAAGGTCCTAAAGCATATTTTCAGATTAATCTTCACATTTCTCGAGAGTTATGCAGAGAAAGCATTATGGGAGTAATGAAAAGAGAAAAAGCCGCCTCATTCCTCTTCCCCACTGTTAACGAACTGCGCTGACGCATTCTGATGTACCCCTTTCTAGACTTTTTTTTCTATGCAGCAAGAGCTGATGACCTGGGGCAGGTCATTTACTCTCGCCAAAATTTTGTTTCCAGATGTATAATTTAGGGACACTAATAGTCTCTGTTATAAAGAGCTATTTGAGAATTAAACAGAATAATGATGTAGAGTAGGGTTGGCAAACCATGGCCCTATGGCCAAATCTGGCCCTCCACCTATTTTTGTAAATAAAGTTTTATTGCAACACATTCACAGCCATTCATTTACATATTATCTGCGACTGCTCCCCAGCTACAAAGGCAGAGCTGAGTAGCTGCAACACAGATCATAAGGCCCGCAAAGCCTAAAATATTTACTTTCTAACTCTTCACAGGGAAAGTTTGCCAGCCCTTGATGTAGAGCATTTAGCATTGTGTTAGCTATTTTTACTGCAGTTGGATCTTTAAAAAAAAAAAAAACAAAAATGGATTTACAGGACAGAGATTTTTCTTCAACTTGCTTTATCACCTGACTTCAAAAACATCTTCCCATGTCAGTATTTGTAGCAATGCTGCATTCCTTTTCAATGGTAGCATTGTAGTGCACTGTACAAGTGCGCCAAATGTATTTAACTAGGATCCACCTGGTAGACATTTAACTTTTCCTGATTTTTTTGTTATTAACCCCAGTACTACAAGGGCTGTTTATATGACTTTCAGGGGTTCTGGCATTATGTTTGGAGGCTCCACACTACATCATATCAAACATGCCACAATTCACTCACACCGACACTGATTTTTTTGTGTGTATGTAGAAACATTCATAGAGATTTCTTTCATTCTGCTTATGAGATCACTTGGCTCCAAGTATTTTAAATTTCCAACCGACTATTGATTTCTGGGCAGTTGTTGTGCAATATTAGCTTCTTGTGAAGTGAGAAACTGAACCAATTGTTTGCAAAGGTGATGAAACTTTAACGAACGTTAGCATTAACAATGAATGAAGGACGCCCAGTCACGTTTGCGAACATTCATTCAATTATTTATTCATTTTGATTCTGCATTGTTTTATCCATGCATTTTAGAGCCAACAATTTCCCTCCAGGTCCCAAGCACGTTTGTGGACCCCAGAAACTTTAGCAGACCCAGCTGATGGCCCGCGGTGCCCAGGGAATGCACGGCCCTGTGCGTTGGTTGGGCTCCTTGGCCATCGTGTTTCTTGGGGCACGAGGAACAGAAGGGCGTAGACTTCCACCCTCCCTCGCCGTCTGTGCACCCGAACAGGCTGAGGTCCCAGGAAAGTCCTGGTTCTCCTTTTTCAATGGTTTGAGTTTCTTAATCTACTCCTTATAGGCAACATAACAAACCCATCAAAACCTAACTTTTCCCAAGAGGAGACAAGCAAAACCGTTCTCAGTGGTGTCCAGGTCTCTTTCCCTGTGGTGGCGAACTCATCCAAACGCAGATACCGCCCTGTTTAACACCCGCCATCACTTCCTGCTCTTTTTACCTGGTCTCGAGCCACCTTCCTTTGGAGCACACCCTTCAGCCACACTGACCTCCCCATGCGCTCCCCCCGCCCCTCCCACCACACAGCCTCTGCACTCCCGCCCCTTCCAGCCGAAGACTGTTCGCTCCCCCCACACGAAGTGAGTGTCACTTGCCTTTCAGGGCTCACCTTGAGTGCCACTCCCTCGGAGACACCTTCCCGATCCCCCAACTGAGCCAGTCCTACCATCACACGCTCACACGGCACGGGTACCTCCCCTGCCTGGTGTTGTCATGGTTACCAGTTTATAGATGCTTTTCTGCGATGATTTTGCTCCCATTGGTCTCCCTGACTGGTCAGTAAATTCTATGAGGTTGGGGACCATGTCTCAGTTTGTGCCCCTCAGAATGAATTTATTAATCCCATTTTATAGATGTGTAAACAGAGAGAGAAAAACTGCCCAAGCTCACACCTGGATGGAGTCAAGCCCCAGTGCAAACCCCATCTGTCTGGATTCTAGTATGAGCGTGCTGACGGTGAAAGGGGCTGGGGTGTTGTCTGAGACCAGAAGCGCAGCGCCTGGCCCCCACTCACAGCTGGTGTTCAAGAAGGGCTCGCTCGGCCTCCGTGCTCACCACAGCCTTGGAGCGGGTGCTGTTTCTAGACCTGTTAAGACGCTGGGAACCGAGGTCAGACAGGCAGAGACCACATATCGGGTCAGAGGCAAAGTCAGGGTCTGAGCCAGAGGGTCTGGGTCCAGAACAGGACACACGAGCACCCGGCAGTAAATCTTCCACCAAGGGACATGCGAAGGAAGGACTGAGCAGTCGGGTTCACACAGACAAGCCCGGGGACAGGAAGCGTTCTGTGTGGGGTGTGCGTGCAGGGTCGCACTCTCCTGCGGCTCCAGGACTGTATTCCAGGATTCACTTGATGGAGTTGAGGTGATCAGATGTGGAGGTCTGCCCGGGACTGAGGGGACTCCTAGGATGGGGGAAGTCCCAGGCAAGACAGGACGAGTGTGTCATCTTAGGATAGTTGAGACCAGAAAGCTTCCTGCCTACCCACCCACTTGGATTTCCTGCCACCAACTGGAGGGGCCTGCAGCTCCACCAGATAGGCAGGACTCGGGGGAGAGGCCCTGCTGGGTGCAATGGATGCTCTGGTCTCACGGTGGGAACGGCAGGAATGCTCCCCCTCCCCTGGGAGAGGCATTCTGCCAGGTGGGGAGCAGGCCAAGGACCTGGCGACCAAAGCACCAAGATGGAGACTCTCTCTTCGTCAAATACTCTGTTCTTCCCTGTCCCTGCTCCTCCCCATGTCTTCTGGAAGGCAGCTGCCACTAAGGGTGGAGGGAGAGGAAGGTGCTGAACAGAATAAGGGGGCAACGGAAGGGCTTCGTGGGGAACGTCAAGGATCTGTTTGTTTCAGCAGCTGCCCATCCTCTCCCTCCACCTCCCCAACCACATTCATGATTAGAAACCTTTTATTTGACATTCTCATCCCTCATCTGTCCCTCTTGGCTCCTGAGTCCTTACTCACTAGAGTAGCAGTGCCTGATTAAAAATAAATAAGTCCAGCCACAGAATGCCATTAAAATTTTTTAAGTCATCTCATTAAAAAGGTAAAAAGAAGAGATGAATTTTTTTAATGATAAATTTTATTTAACCCAATATATCAAAAAATTTTCATTTCGACATGTAATCAAGGCAAAACACAGTGAGATAGTTTACATTCTGTTTCTTCTGGGTACTAAGTCTTTGAAATCTAGGGTTTATTTTACACTGAGTGCATCTCAGTTTGGAAACGAAATTTTCCACGAGAGGACTCGATCTGTATTTAGATCTCACAGAAACTTACAGCTGCAAAAGTAGATTTGCACACCCAAGATGTTCCAGGCAGACTTAAAACCTTTCAATAACTAAACTGAGTGTCAGCTTATACATTTAAATTAATTAAAATGAAATGTTCGGTTCCTCAGTCGCATGGGCCACGTTGCAGGCGGTCAAGGGGCACATGGGCTGGTGCTGCTGCATCAGGAAGCAGAGGACAAGAACATTTCCCCTGTTCTCCTTCTTCCTCACCTAACACCTCCTTCTCATCTACAACCAGGTTGGGGCAGAGAAATAGAATAGAGAGACTTCTTAAACCTCCTCTTCTGGTGCAGGCTTTGACAATGTCCAGCTGGATTCCAAAGGCCCCTGTGGTGCATTACTGATTGTCACAGTCCTGTGGCTTATTTTTAAAATATTCAGCATTGTCTGTTTGATGCTATATGTGTGCAGGTGGTTTAAATTTCAGGCTCGGGGCAGTCAGTGGCCCTAATCTGCGGTCCCCAGGCCCGGTGTGGCCGGGCAGCATTACATCAGACAGGCCATGGTCCAGAGGTGGCTGTGACACCTGAAGTTTACCTAATTAGCAAACTGAAGGCCAGAAATGGGTTCTTACTGGTAAAAGGGTGGCCTGTTTCCTGGTATGCTGAATGCTAGAAACAGGCTCCCAGTGGTCAGACAGAGGAAGGTATCGCCTGTGGGTTGGATGAAGCCCTGGAGGTCCCTACTTTGGCCTCCCTCAAGGAGGCCTCAAGGTCTGACCCCAACTGGGCCTGTGTCCAGTCTTGGCTTAGAGCTCTGGTGTCCGATGCCATCTGCAGGGGTAACTCCAGATGCTTCTGTGACCCTGTTGTGGCTGCCTTGAGGGACCCTTCTCTGCAAGGTAATGGCCAGAGTTTGGACTCCATCAAACTTACGGAACAGGCTGAATGGCAGCTTGGGGTCCCTCTGCCGCCTGAGGTGTGTCTACTGCGAGAGGGTAGAACTTGCTCTGAGACTCACTTTCCTGACACCCAGGCAGGGAGGTGCTGGAGCAGTTACTCCTCCCTCACCCCAAATGTCCTTACCAGCTACTGTCATTCACCAAAATGAATCCAGGCCAGTGGGGCGGCAGATGTGTGGACAGAGGCATGTTAAGAAGTTTCGAGCAGGCACTATTTGCCAAAGGGCAGGTAAGTTACTTCAATATTTTAACAACCCACTGGCTGTCCTAGTGCTCATGAGACAACCACCAGTCCACAGCAGGGGCAGCATGTGTGCGCCTTAACTGTCTTTAAGATATTTCTACACATTGCAAATTGTGAATAAAAGTTAAACAATAAATTATGGGTGCATAAAAATTTAATTTTTAAAATTTAATATTTATGGAGTGTTACGCACTAAGAACTGTGCTCAGCACTTACAGAAGGATCCGATCTCATCTTCCTAACAACTCAGTGAGACAGGCACTATTATTCCCATCTCCATTTGATAAATGAGAGAGATGAAGCACCGAGATGTCAAGTCACTTGCTCAAGGTCACACAGCTGGTAAGTGGTAGAGTCAAGGGTTGAACCCAGGTTTCTTGGAATCAGAATGCTCTTATCCACTATGTAGTAAGTTTATTGAAGTGGGTAGATGATCATGATATATTGCTGAATTTTAAGAAGCAGGTTGCCAAGTTAGATTCATATGATGTGATTATTGGGAAAAATATATGTAAATCAGGACGTATTGAAAAAAAAATTACCCCACATATTTTCTGTTCTCAGTAATTCTTTCTTCCCTATCTCCCATGAGCTCTTGCCATTAGGATTTGGCCTGGGAGCTGAGGTTTTATCGCCTGTGGAAAAGGAAGGGTGAGTATTAACAAGAACAGGGTGATCTTGCTACTAGGCGAAATGACATTTTGAGTTTTGGCAATATCTGGAGATGTTCTGGAGTATCACAGTTGGGGGTGGTGATGGTGGTGGTGTTGCTACTGGCATCCAGTGGGTGGGGGCCAGGGATGCTGCTAAACACTCCACAATGTACAGGACAGACAGACCCCACAGCAAGGAACTGTCCAGGACCCAAATGTCATCATGCTGTGACTGAGAACCCCTGACCTGCGATAAATAAGTCCTTGGCTTTGGGTTTTCAAATAGAATTTTTCACAAGGTGACAGTCTAACAGTAAACCAACTATATTTGAAGAGGCCAGCTCTGTTAAGAGAGGAAAGAGCTCTCTTGGAACCCTCAAAAAAGAGGTGCCTTCTATCAAGAGCCAGCCTGGAGGACTGGGGCATAGAGTTGTCTCTGAAGCATGGAGTAGAGAGGCCCAGAGCCTGACAGGAAGGACCCCCCACCCCCACCACACAGGAGGATGAAGGCCCTTTTCTGAGGATGACGCAGAGAGTCAGAGAAACGAGGGCCAAAGTTTGGAAACAGATGAGACCAACTGGGAGGCTGAGGTGATAAGGCCCAAGTAGATCTGAGGGCCTCTAAGCCACAGGACTCCTCCTTGACTTCCCCGGGGGAACGGAAGGCCCTTAGAGAAGCCCCAGGTTCAACACAGCCCTGGAGGAACGGGTGGCGAAATCCACTGATCATGGTGGAAAAATTAAAATGGCAAAGTAAAAAACAAAGAAAAGAAAAGAAAAGAAAAAAACAGCCCATGTGCCATGTGTCCAAAGAATGGATTTAAAAGAAAAACTGTATATATGGTCATAAAATAGAACAAACTCATGATCCACACAACAGAACGGGTGAATCTCATAAACATTATGCCAAAGGAAAAGAGCCGTCCACGAAAGAATACATACTACATGGTTCCTTTCACATGAGATTCTAGAGCAGGAGTGTCTAAATCCATGACGGGAAAAAGAATTCAGAAGACTGGTTGCCTGTGGGGGGTGGGGCTGGGAGCCGACCGGGAGGGGACATGACAGAACTTTCCGCAGTGATGGGAGTGTTCTCCATCTTGACAGGGATTTGGGTCACACAGGCGTGTATGACGGTCAAAACTCAGCAAGAGCACACTGGAGATCCTTGCCTCTCACTGTGTGCTGGCCAGATTCCAAGGCGGCCCCACTGATTCTTGTTTCCTGGTATTCAGACATCTGCACTGTCTTCTCTAATACTGGGTGAACTTCGTATTAGTCAGCTCGGGCTGCCATAACAACACACCACAGGAGGTCTTAACAAAAGAAATTTACTTTCTCACAGTTCTGGAGGCTCAAGTCCAAGATCGAGGTGCTGGCAGGACTGGTGTCTCCTGAGGCCTCTTTCCTGGACTTGCAGACGGCCGCCTTCTCGCTGTGTCCTCACGTGGTCCTTCCTCTGTGCACGTGTGCCCTGGTATCTTTCTCTCTCTTCTTATAGGGACACAAGCCATACTGGATTAGGGCCCACCCAAATGGTCTCATTTTAACTTAATCATCTGTTTGGATACACTGTCCCCAAATATAGTCACATTCTGAGGTCCTGGGGTAAGGGATTCAACACGTGAATTTGGGTGGGAACACAGTTCAGTCCATAACTAAGCTTATCTACGTAACCAAGGATATTGCAGAAATGACAGTTTGACTCCTGATGTTTGGTCATAAAAGACATTGCAGCCTTGCTCTCTAGAACCACTTGCCTCTCTTGGACCGCTTGTCTGGAGGAGCCAGCAGCCATCACAAGAGGATGCTCAAGCAGCTGATGGAGAGGTCCACTTGGAGAAGAACTGAAGCCTCCTACCAAAAGCCATGTGAACTAACCATCCCAGTGGTGGGTCCTCTGGCCACAGGCGAGCCTTCAGATGACCACGGCCCCCGCCAAAATCACAACTGCAATCTCATGAGAAACCTTGAGCCAGAACCACCCAGCACAGCCATTCCCAAATTCCTGACCCAGAGGAACCCTGAGATAAATGTTTATTGTTTTTTTAGACCCTTAACATCCTGGAGTAATTGGTTACACAGCAATCAACAGTGAATACAGATTTTGGCACCAGGAGTGGGGTGCTGCCTTAACAAAACCCTAAAATGTGGAGCAGTTTCGGATGGAACAGTGGCCAGGGGCTGGAGAACTTTTGCCGAGTCTTATGGAAGCTCAAAGGGTCTATTGGTGGGAGCCTGGTGTTCGAGGAGGCGATGAGGGAAGGTTCCCAGGAAAAGTGTTACTGGGGTTGTGGGACCCTTGTTATGTGGTGGCAGAAGCTTTCATAACACGCTGCCTGTGGTCACGAGAAAATGTTCCTAATGAACCGAGTGATCGAGCTGAAGAGAGTCCCAGGCAGAGTCCTGGAAGGTGCCACCTGGTTACTCCTTGCTGCTTAGAGCAAATGTGACGGAGAGAGACGAGCTCAAGGAAGGACTGTTAATCCAGGACTTGAGGCTTGGTCATAAGAGACTGTGAAGTTTCCATCTTGCTCTCCTAGATCACGTGCTCAGGAGTTGCCAGCTGCCAAGTCACAAGAACACTGGAGCAGCTCTCTGGAGAGGTCCATGCACTGAGGAACCAAAGCCTCCTGCCAGTGGCTATGTGAGTGCACCATCTTGAAGGCAGATCCTCCAGCCCCGGTCAAGCCTTCAGACGACTGCAGTCTTTCGAGAGACCCTGAGCCACAGACATCCTGCTAAGTTGCTTCCAAATTCCTGAATCCACAGAAACTGTATATGATCATACACGCTTGTTTTTGCTTTAGGCTGCTAAGCTTTGGGGGCCTTTGTTATGTATTAATGACAACCAATACACATTGCACGTTAATTTTACATGAAAGAGACAAACTGCTGGATTCTAGTTAATGATATGTATTCTAAAATATTTAAGGGGAGGACTATAGATATGTGCAGTTTGTTTTGAAATGTTTCAAAAAATAAGATGGATTAATGAATGACTAAAAGGATGGGTAGACAGATGGATATGTAATAAAGAGTGTAGCAAAATCTTGATAGAATTAGAGAAGGGGGTTGTCCTCTGTAAAATTCTTTTTACTTAGCTGAACGTTTGAAAGTTTTCATATTAAAACTTTAGGGGGAAATGGCTGGGTTACTTCTTAACTTAGGTGGTAGGTACCTGAGTGCTCTGATGATGATGCTGATGATGTAAACTGCAGAAATACATTTCATTTATTCCTTAGCTTGCATATTTCACAATATTGACTATTATCTGAGTGGCTGAGGGAGGTGACAAGGTGAGTGGTACTGAGAGAGACCAGGAGAGACCTGGGGACTCAGAGGGTCCTGGGCTGGGATCCAGAGGACAGAGAATGGGACCCTCACACCAGAGGCCAGGAGGAGGCCTGGGAATCATGCCAGGCACTAAGCTGACCCAGCTGCTCTGCCAGTGAGGCTGGTGAGGCTGAGGGGATGGTGACGGACAGGAAGTCCCCTCCTCAAAAGCCAGGAGGCCTTCCAGGGCAGGGAGAGGGGAGGAGAAGGAAACCCTGATGGCTGTGTGTCCCCAAAGTGACCAGGCTATGAGTGACAGTCACTGAGATAACCAGCCTTAAACTTGACCCAAAAGTATTACCTTAGATTGAATATATCACCTCTGGGGAAGTAATTTTCTCCATAAACCTCAGTCACCTGTCACCCGTAAAATGGTAATAAAATATTTAAAAACATCCTAAGGCAAGAGGGATTTCAGTTACCAGTATTTCTGCATATCTGAGTCAAAGTGTGTAAATTTAGATTCTGCTACACATCCATATATATGTACATCACACACACAGACACACACACACATTCACCACCATCAGAGGTCCTGATGTGTGCAGATGGGCGGAGCACAAAGTCCGGAGGGGTTCATACCAAAGAGTCAACAGGAGGAATCTGGGTCATAGGGTGAGAGCTGATCTTTAACTGTTTTCTTACTTTCTGTTTATACCAATTTCCCCACAATTATGCTTTACTTTAGAATAGAGGAACTAAGCAAAAAGTGAGACCCATCCTCATGGCTATGTGCCCACTCCCTAGGCCGCCATGGAAGCGCCCACGAGTACCTTGCTTGATGATGGGGACCCTGTGGGCGTTGTCCATCACGAAGGAGAACATCTTCCCGCAGGCACTCACGGGCCGCTTGTGGGGGGCAGGTGGCACCATGGTGGGCCTGGGGAAGCCCTGGGACCAGCTTCTCTGTGCTGGCGCTGGCCGGATGCCCGGGTGGAAGGAGACCTGTGGTGATGAGGGTGCCTGGTTTGATTGCTGTGTGGCCCGGGCTGGCCGTGGCCTTGGCCAAGGTGCTGGGCCCCTCACCCAGGGGAAGGAGACCTGCAGGGGCAGACAAGAGGGTCAGGGAGGTTACGATCAGCTGGATTGGTCACCACCCTTTCGTCTCAGTGATGTAATTGCTGCCCTAGGTTTCAGCTTATAAGTCACTTCCCCCAGGAAGCCCTCCCAGACTCTCCCCAAGTTTGGGAATGTGGTCCCCACCATAGGCCACATTGCACACTACTGTACCACCATTTATTGGATGCCAGGCACCCTGCCAAGAGACTCACAGGCACTACCTCATTTAATACACTTGACTGTGGTGAGCCCGTGGCTGAGCAAGATCTAGTGACTTTCCTAAGATCACAGACTTGGTAGTGAGCTGCTGAGCTGGTAGAATGTTACCTCTAAGAGGATGAGAGCTTTCTGTCCATCTTGTGCACCACTGTATCCTCAGCACCTAGAATAAACTTCTGGCACATACAGAGTTCACCCTCAAATATTGGTTGAAAGAATGAATGAACAAATCTCTGGGATTCAAGCCCAGCTCTCCAGGAACTCACAGCCTGCTTTCTTTCCATCCAGTCTCTCAGGCACTTCTACTGAAGCCGAGTGCTCTGGGATGGCAGGGACCTCAGCTGTCTCACCAACCTGTGACCCTCAACATCCACCACACCTGATTCTTGGCAGATACTCTGTACACATCTAATGAGGGAACGTTTCAGCATCTGACCAGTGGAAGATGTCTGCAGCTACATTCAATGGAGGGCACATCGAACTCCATCTAAGCCCAGAGGAGTGAATGCTGAGAGGTGCTGACACCTGGCTTTGTCCTGGTTTAACGCTATTGTGGTGGTTTCTCCCCACGCCTAGTGGTTAAACCGTGACATCAGCGAGCACTACCATTTATTGGACTTTACTCACCTGTTCCTCACAACAGCCCCACAGGGGAGGAGATCTCCTTATTCCTATTTCACACATGAGGCTTGGGGAGGTTAAGGAATTTACCCAGGCTCAGGTCGGGGTGGAGAGGGCTGTAGGATCAGGGTCTGATGAGCTCTTTCCCTCTCCTCCTCTTCTCTCTCTCTCTTTTCTCTCTCCTTCCCTCCACCCACCTCTTCTCAGTCTCTTGGCAGAAAAAACCCACACTTTTCAAGTAAGAAGCTAAGTTCAAAGATATGCTGCCTGTGGAGGGCCACATTTCTCTTTCTGTAGACCAGGGACACATAATGAGAAACAGGACGAAATGATTCCAAAATGGGAGCTCTGGTGGACAGAACTTCCTAGAGCTCCAGCTGGATTTTATTCAAGAGGCAAGTTCTCCAACTCACTTAGGCTCCTGAACCAATCTTTAGTTACAGTCTTTCCCAGGCTAGTCAAGAACCTGGTGCATTCCCAGTGAAGACCCTTTTTCGGAGTCATTTGAGAACAGTGTTCTGGGAAATCAGGCTCCAACTACCTGGGGACACCTGGCCCAGCACTTACAATGACACCAGCCCAGTTTAAACCTGTTTCAAGAACAGACTTGGCAGTGTTCTAGAACTCTGTTGCCTTATGTGTCATTTCAAATTTCCCTCCACTCTTGATGTCTCGTCTCCACCTAAGCTTTCTGCCTTTCTTCCCTTCCAGAAGCTGCAGCGTCCTGCACTGCCTTGCACTAACTTCTCCATCCATCTCATCCCTTCCCTTCCTCTGGGGCTGATTTGCCTCAATCATTCCTATACCCTTTCCCCATTGGTTTAATAAAGAGCTGTTGAATGAATGTGCTAAAAGTGGGAAAGGGTAAATTCAAATTCAAATGTGTTTTACCCCAGCCTGCTAGAAAACAAATCTAGAGATCACAGGTAGTGGTGGAGGAATTCCCTTTTGTTCTTAGATGCTCAGGTAAATGTGCCTCACTGCCCACTAATTGCCAGGGCACTAAAGGGAGTGGTCACATCTCATGTCTCAAGTGCTCCGCTTCTGTAGTGGACTGTCCACTCCGTCCAGAACCCACTCAGCTCCTTTGGAAATACCAGGAATCTCCTTCCTAATTTCTCAGCCCATTGCTGTAGGTGGGGCTAAGCAATCAGCCAATCACATTTCCTGGCCATGCTGATTGGTTCAGCCATGGGGCATGTGATCCAATCAGAGCCAAGGAGACCCAAGAAGACTGACTTGGCTGGACACCAGGATCTGAAGTGACCTAATGGGACTGGAGAATGCAGCCAGCATGAGAGAGTGGAGCCCAGAAATGGAGAGAGGGAAGCTGTTTATTTATTTTTAAAATTGTGGTAAGTAACATATAACATAAAATTCATCATTTTAGTCATTTTTAAGTACATAGTTCAGTAGTGTTAAGTATATTCACATCACTATGAGATGCAGCTCCAGAACTTTTTCATCTTGTGAAACTGAAACTCTGTTTCCACTAAACAGCAACCCCCTAACTTCCCCTCCCCGTCCCCAGCCCCTGGCGACCAATGTTCTGTCTCTATGCATTTGACTCCTCTAAGTACCTCAAGTAAGTGAAATCATACAGTACTTGTCTTTTGGTGACCGCCTTATTTCACTTAGCCTAATGTCCTCAAGTTTCACCCATGTTGTGACATGTCAGAATTTCCTTCCTTTTTAAGGCTGAATAATACTCCATTGTATGTATAGACTGTATTTTGTGTATCCATTCAGCGTCATGGGCACTTGGGTTTGTTTCTACCTCTGGGCTACTGTGACTTTGCTGCTGTGAACTTGGTGGCGGCGGGGGTAATGTGCAGATAAATTGGCTCGGTGGTGCTCTGAGGCCAGCTAAAGCTTCTTTCTGTTCCTAGGGTCTCCAGGGAGAAGGTACCAAAGATGTGTAAATGCAGCAGAAACTCTGCTCTTAAGGTTCAAAAATTTTAAAATAAAGTTTTTTTTTTCTTTAAAGCTATTGATTGAGGTGGCTTTAGCTGAAAGGTTAAAGTTGGTTGCAGGCTCGTTCTATTCCAAGCAAAGTCAAAGTTTTCTCAGAAATTGCTATTGGTAACTGCAAGACAACAGACGGGGGGAAGCAAACATAAGAAAAAGACTCATATTAAAAGCCAGGTGTACATGGAGTATGGGGTCAAGGTCAGTTATCAACAAGAATGTTTTTAGAAACTTTAGTTTAAAAAGACATGCTAAGGCCTTTTCTTTTTTTTTTGTTCTCTGACCATATGATGTGTTGCATGGCTGGGTTTTTTGTTTTGTTTTGTTTTTCAGGGAGCATATGCTAGATGCCTGATTTCTTCCACACTGCCTTTAAAATAGCAGGTTTTCCACCACCTGGATTAACTATGACCACACCCACTGCTGAATTTACATCAGCTTGAACAAACACTGGTCAATGATTTACTCAGGAAATCACTATTCATTTTTTTTTCCAGATTATCTACTTGTTCTTTGTATTATCTCTCCCATATCTGCTTCTAACACTGTAAAGGGGGGAGGTTGAAAAAGAGACCCTAAAAAATAAATCAAGGCGGTTTGCATGTAGAGTGCCCACAGGACACACACATTCCTCCAGGAAGCCCTGGAGCCCACGGAGAAGTAGGCCTTGCCCTTGGAGGGCTCATTATGTACTCTGTTGTTTGTAAGTAATTTCTGATTACTTACAGAAGACACAGATGAGCCATCAGGTACAGAAGACACAGATGTACCAGAGACTTAACGTATGTGGTCTTATCTAATCACCAGAATAATCTCTGAGGAGGCATTTTTACCCCTCACTTTGTGCATTAAGAAACTGAAGTTCAGAGGGTAAGTGACTTGCCCAAGGTCTCACAGTCAGGAAGCGGTGATGCTGTTTGACTCTGTGCTATTAAGACTTCTAGATTATTTGAAGTCATGCTTTACACACACACAAAAGGATCTTTGATGATTGGTTAGTGAACGATAGGGGATTTTCCGAGTTAAAAAAAGAAAATGACCATTAGATGGTGTGAAAACCCACAAGATGTCGCATGGGCTATTGGAAACGGGATTTTCTAGGAACACTGACTGTTGCAGCAAAGTGTGTTGCAGCTCAGTGTGATAGCTCAGTTGCGACAGCAACCTGGATCCCGGTGAGAGACCAAGCAGCTCTCGGAGGGTTGGAGAACTCAGGTTTATTACGACAGTGGGCCCAGAGGAGTTAGCACTCCAAGCTCTGGACCCCGTCTATAGGTTTACACAGGCTTTTATAGGCTACCAGTCTAGACTACAACATTTTGTAACATCATATGCAAATAAGGTATAACAAAGGTGACTCATTAGGAACAAGCTTTGTAGAAATGGACCAATCAGAATTGATGGAAATGGGCCAATCAGGAGTGAGCTCCATGCAAATGACGTGCTACAAATGGGCCAATCAGGAGTTAGCTCAGGAAACCAATAGAATCTTAGGGGTAAGTTCCACTTTCTTAGAAGTAAGCCCTTTCAGAGGCAAAAGGCAAGATAATGCTGCTGGGCCAGGGAACCAAATGGTGCTGGCAGGAGAGTAATGGCCTTGCCTGGCGGTCCTGCTGGTCTTTCATGGGGCTTCCTACCTCATGACGACTCCCTTATGGAAGTGTTATTCACAGGGTACTTGTCACCTCCTGGAAGCAGCTCAGAGGTCCCCGGCCCCCATCCAGGAAGACCTGTGGTATGTTCATGGCTGTACCAGAGGAGTGCCGGGGTCAGCTGGTACACACTCATGAGAGCCAATTGTTAAAGGTCCAGGAATTCTGCCAGCTTGATAAACACTGCTACTGATAAAAATCAACTTACAATTAAATTAAATCAGAAACAAAGGTGGTACTAACTTAAAACTCACCCCTTCCTACTTATTTTACTCTATTTTATTATTATCTATGCCCTAGAGGTTATTTTACTCTACTGTATGTGTATGCTGGAAATATTAACCACATATCTATTTCATCTCTGTACTTGGTGATGCTTCATTGGGAGCTTGAAATTGACCACAGTGGGAGTATTTACATCATTGAAATCAGGAAATGCCATAAATCAGAGCTTGATTTTTTAAAGCTTTTATAAATAGGTTTAATTTTAATTTTGAAATTTTAATTTAATTGTATTTATTTTTTTAATTGAAGTACTGTCAGTTACAATGTGTCAATTTCTGGTGTACAGCACAATGTCCCAGTCATGCATATACATACTTATATTTGCTTTCATATAAATAGGTTTAATAACAGTTGTTCCTGTAGAGCTTGAATTTTTTTGTTTTGTTGATTGCCTACACTTAAGAAAATGACGAAGAAAATGTTAATGGTGTAGATTATATAAAGGGATGTCTTGTCTCAGCCATTACATTATGCGTAGCACAAAAAAGTCAAGGAAACATTCTTCCAGTACTTGAAAACTATTAACTGATGCAGCAAAAAAGTTACTCACGTCATTGATGAACATGTGAAGTTCTAACATCTTTCTTATTTCACTTATCTTACTCATAAATGCAAATTAAATATCCAAAATAACCAAAAATATCCACCAATGCTCAGGTTAGGAACTCTCATAGTCAACTGCAATGACACATTGGCAATAGATACAAGAGTTCAGCAGAAGTCAGTGAAAGCGTTCTGTGAGACTCAGCGGGCGCCATAGAATTTACAAGAAGCAGTATTGTATGTTTTACTATTATTTGTAAAGAACGTGCTACACATTCTTTATATCAGTAAATCTTATGCTCTGCACGAATACATACTTTACTTTTTTCAGAGAGCTGGTTGTTAAACATTTACCAGACAATCACTGGCCGTGCCTGGCACCCGGCAACGTGCCTGGTACTCACGATAGGTGTTCGCCGACTGAACCGAACTGAACAATTGGCAAACAGAGTGTAAGTAAAAAGGCTTTTGATTCTGGGGCTGGGGCAGGGAAAATACATGCTAAGCCTGGCGCGTCTTGTAATAGTGGAAAATAAGGAAGTGCCCAAAACAAAACGGTGGGAAGATGTTCAAGGACACGGCAACCAATGGGAAAGAGCTCCCAGGGGCCAAGGCTGGAGTAATTTGAGCAACAAATAGCTAATGTATTGTTGCATTATAACCCTAAGTGTAAAATAAATATATACAAGTCCATATTGATAGAAATACATGATTGAGCAAATACATGAAGAGGGGAGAAGAGACAACCTTCCTTACAGAAGAATTAAACATATGTAGATACATTTCTTCCAGGAGGTGGAGCTTAGTTCCTGCCTTCTGCTCCTTCCTCCCCACTCCTTTGACAGTGGGCTATCCTTAGTGATTTGATTCCAAAGAATAGAGTATGGAGAGGGAAAAATAGTGCCTTATGGTGGAGAAACCTGCAAACACCAGCTTAACCACGTGAACAAGTTCATATCCCCAGGGATGTCATATGGATATCAGGGACCCCCTGATGTGATGAACAAAGAAGGACACTTCACCTTTGTGGCATCCTTTCTGAAGGCCCATCACCCCAGTCTAGTCAGAAAAAGACATCAGACAAATCAGACGGGGCGACATTCTCCAGGATCCTTGGCCAGTTCTCCTCAAGACTGTCGAGGCCGTGAAAAACAAGGGAAGACAGAGAAACTGTCACAGGCCGGAGGAAACTACGATGTGATGGGAGGGTATAGCTCAAGTGGTAGAGCGCATGCTTAGCATGCACCAGGTCCTGGGTTCAATCCCTGGTACCTCCTCCAAAAATAAATACATAAACCTAATTACCTCCTTCCCCCTCCCAAAGAAGATGTGATGACCAAATGCAGTGGGTCGCGGATTCTGAAGCTCAGTTAATATTCATGGATCAATGCTGATTTCTTGGTTTGGAAAACTATACTGTGGTGATATAGAATGTTTAAACTGGGGGATACTGGGACAGGGGGACGCAGGAACTCTGTACTATCATTACAACTCTTCTGTAGATCTAATATTATTCCAAAGTGTAAAGGTTACTTAATTTAAAAAACAGGCTTTGAGTTGCCAGAAGAAATAGTACAAAATTCATATGCAATGACTGGTGTAGCTTACTCATAGGGGAGTTCTTTGGGATCACTTCCAGACCCTGTTTACTCAATTTTACCTTTTTTTTTTTTTTTTTTTTGCTGATTTACTGTTCTTTTTCAAAACTGAAATCTAGTTGGTTTTTGATTTACAATGTTTTGAATTTTATGTTGAAACTATACAATTGTGAAGATTGGAAGGGCCATGCGAGCAAAGGTGAGGAGGGAAGGAGGCATGCTGACCACAGCATGGAGGAGCCATGGACCTCAGAAGACAGGATAAAACGCAGACATTAGACCTCAGAAGCCAGCAGGGGGCGCTATATGGGGCCAGGGCAAACGGCCTTTACCTGGACAGCTCCTGGGCTGTCACCATAACTCCGTATCTGGGGTAATAATTCTATGTCTACAAGAAAAGGATAAATTATATTCAGGATTTTCCATGTGAGAAATCAGGGTTATTCATTTAGAACACAGAACTGCCAAGTTATACATGATTTTTAGGTTTTGGAATTTAAAAGAAGTAGGTCTCTTTGAGCTGTTCAGAGTAGTCACTCATTTGGATTTTTGCCATCTAATTCCCCCCCCCCCTTTTTTTTGTAAATATCTAGCTTACAATTTTCCCTTTCCTTTCAAGTTCTAGTTAGCTTTCTGGTCGGTCCATAAAATGGGAGATAGCGTCCAATGAGAAAAACGCCCAGGTTTTCACAAATAGCCTTTTCTACCCCTCAACTTGGGCTATGTCACTTCAGCCTTGCTAGCCCGGAAGACTGAATGAGTGAGTGAATGATCATCAGCTCGGTTAAGGAAGGAGAAGAAACAGCGTGGTTCCAGTTTGGTAACACCGGGTGTCATGGGCCAGAGGAAGTAGGACACAGCCATGGCCAGTCCCCGGGCTCCTGGGCCGGCTCTGGGTTCTGTCTCATCAGATGCTAAGGCTTCAGTTGGTGCCCCTCCCTCTTCCTCCTGGGTGTCATCTGCCTGGTCTGCAGATATCTGATCACAATGCAGACCTCAAGAGTCCTTTTATGTGAGTCTGCTGCGGACACTGCCTGATGCGGCCTGCTGCCCACGCCCTTCACTTCACTGGCCCCGGGAAATCTCCTTTGATATAAAACACCTGGTCTCAGGATTTCCTGTCACATCAGCAGGTCCCCACAGGACCTGTAAGATCACAGTGCAGAGGGAATCCTATGAGGTCAGGCTGGAGAGGACACAGCTTGACCAGCAAGAGGTCTGCTCTGAAGTGCACCATGCTCTCTGGTCATCCACTCAGTCACTGGCCCCTCACCCCTGAGTACAGTAAAGCCACATCCTCCTCAGGAACGGGATCTAGTCAAAGTCTCAGGCGCATGGAAACGCCCCCTTCCCTGGGAGCGGACGACTACGGCCCCGAGTCTGCGAGCTTCTCATCACTCCTGTTCACCAGAGAGAAACGAGCTACATGGTCTCCTTGGAGATGAACCTGGGACTTTACAGTGAAGAAGTGGATCATTCATCATTTTCTTCCCCCAGATCCCTAGTCCCGAAGCCCGTTAGGGAGGTTCAGTTGAGGCAGTAGGAACGCTTCCTACCCTGCATCTATTTTTCCCATCTTCTGGATGGGCACTTTAATTTTTTGTAGGGGAGACACCCTTCCCCTGACAGTTCAGAGTCCATGTAACTCTGGTGAGGCTGACCCCTCTACTACAGGGGTGAGGTCATAAGCCAGGCCTGGCCAATCAGAGCATTTCTGGCCCATAGCTTCAGTGATCGGTTCAGGGATAGGCACATGATCCAAGGCACACCAATGAAGACGCTTGTCCTTCCCCAGAGCTGCTGGTTTGGAGGGAGAGTGCTGGGGCTTCTGGTGGCCACCTCCCTACAGGTGAGGCAAGAGTCTGTCTGAGATTGTGAAGCTAATAGAGAAGAAAGAGACAGATTCATTTGGGCACCTGGATCCAGCTGGGCCTGAAGCTGGTACTTTTGGCCTTTTCAGTTACATGGGTCCCCCTTCCCCCTTTTGTTTCAACCTAGGCGACTTTGAGTTGGGTTTCTGACACTTGCAAACAATAAAATTTCCTGGATAATATGCATATTGAAACTTTAGCATAAGCATCACTATGTACTCAGAATGAAAGGTGTTTTAAAGGTTATGACATGCTCAAATAAAACCCACCAGACTGTAGTTATGTGGTAAATTCACTTTCAAACTTGTAAAAGTAAAGGAGCAGCCCCAGAGAGGAAGTGATTTAATGAGGTGGGAAGCCCCATAAAAAAAGAGACCAGTAGGACCCCCAGGCAGGGCCACTACTGTCCTGCCAGCACCATCCGGTTCCCTGGCCCAGCAGCTCTATCTCACTTTTTGCCTCTGAAATGGCTTACTTCTAGGAAAGTGAAACTTACCCCTAAAATTCTATTGTTTCCCTGAGCTACCTCCTGATTGGTCCATTTGTAGTGTTTCATTTACATGGAGCTCACTCCTGATTGGTTATTTCTCTCATTCCTGATTGGTCCATTACTACAAAGCTTGTTCCTAATTAGTCACCTTTGTTATACCTTATTTGCATATGATGTTACAAAATGTTGCAAAGTCTAGACTGGTAGCCTATAAAAGCCTGTGTAACCCTGCAGACAGGATCCAGAGCTTGGAGTGTTAACACCTCGGGGCCCTCTGGCATAGTAAACCTGAGTTCTCCAACCCTCCGAGTGCTGCTTGGTCTCTCGCCCAGATCCAGGTTGCTGTCGCAACTGAGCTGTAACACACTTTACTGCAACGTTAAGACCCATGAACCAATCATAAGACAAATACTGAAATGTTACATGGAGAACCTGAACAAATACAGAGTCCTCTAGCTACAGGAGGGTTCAGACTACAGATCCCAAATTTCTGCTTCAAAAGTTACCCAGGAAAGACATTCCAAAGGTTTAAAAGAAAATTTTCCAATTGAAGAACCAGGTAAAATTTATAACAGGCATTTGCTGTGTACATAATATATTAATGTCCAGTGTATTAATCAGATATATCTCAATGTAATTATATTATTACTATATATGCAAGTGCATATATATGTGTACATATATTTAGAACCTTGTATTTCCAGCTCTTTTTAAAAGAAGTAATGAAAAGGCTATTCAAAACCTATTTTTTCAGCTTGTCTGTTTTTTCTTACTCGTCAGTTAACTAAGTAAGCAATTAACCGGCACAGCTCATAGTACACAGTAGGGCTCAATCTGAGTGAGTTCTTTCTCCCCACCCTCCAGCGCCCTCTATTTTTAGTTCTTCTTTCAGAAACTGAGTAAAATGAAAGAGGTGGTCCAGCGCAGCATTACAGGCAGAGGCGGATGAACGTTTTCTGCAGAGCCGGACTGTGAATACTTCCAGCTCTGTGCACATGGCCCGTCCAGCTAACTCTGCTGTTACTCAGGACGGCAGGCCCAGGCAATACCAAAGTGAGTGGGATGGCTGGGTTCCCATGGAGCTTTATTTATGAAAACAGGTGATGGCCTGCTTTTGGCCCTGGGCCATAGTTTGCCGACTGCTGGTTAAGGACTTGGGATGCGGCATTGAACAGACTCTGGCCCAGCTCCCGGCTCTGCCCTGACCATCTGTGTGACCCAGATGAGTGTGTTGTTTTCATGCCTCGTCTGTAAAATAGGGATCATAGCAGCTACTTCCTTGTCTGTGAGAAGTGGATGAGACGGTGCACGTGAAATGCTGGGAACGCTTCCTGGCGCATAACGCACGAGGGTTAAACACTAGCCATCAGGCATGTCGTCATCATCATGAAACAAGGGAAAGTAAGGGAGGAACAGAATTTGTCCACACACAGCATAAGAATCCCTGGCAAAAAGGGACTGGAGCCAAACAGGGAAGCCAATCACTGAAACTGCATTTTCCTCTACTACCAGTGGCTTTCGCTTTTACCCACAGGATGAGTCATCCTCGTCAGCGTGTGAAATTGCAGGTTGGCCTGGGACTCGCAAAACCTTCCTCAGCCGCTGGGCAGTCAAGACCTGCCATGACGCTTGGCGCTGTTAGGAAAACCCTCCCAGGGACTCCGGCAAGTTGGTTTTTAATCCTGGCTCTGGATCTACATGAGTGACGCATAACCTTGGGGAAGCCACTGAAACTCCTTGGGCATCAGTTTATACAATGATAGGGGTGGTCCCAGGAACCTCTATTAAAATCCTGAAGAGAGAAAGGGGACCGTGCTGAATGCTCCTTGGCAGAAATTGGAAACTGAAGCTCAGAAAGGTAGAATAAATTTTCAATAAATTTTGCCATATTCCAGAGCAGACAAAGACACCATTTTGTACATTTGGGTGACCAGGGTTTCCTTACTCAGCTGCTTTATAAGAACACCAGCACTGTGAACAGGACGGCTGGTTTTACACCTCCTGTCCTGGGGTTCAGAAAGCACTAAGAAAGGCGACAACAAGCAAAACCCACAATGCGGCGGGCGGGCACCCCGACTTGGTGACTTTAGTTCCCCACGCCTGGTGCCGAGGCACAGACTCTGCGATACTGCTTACCGGTTGCTTCAGGGCATTGCAAATGACCCTGCACGTTATGCCCTGCGCAGCTCCAGGGGCCGCCACCCACGTGGACTGTGACGTGGATGGTGCCCCCTGGGGTGTGCAACATGGACGCCCCAGGTTATACTTCGGTGAGAGAGCTATGATTTACAGTGTCTACTCCTGGGCATAGCCTGGCTGCCAATGTACTTGGCCAACCCAGAGTTTTTCTTTCTATTTTTCCATCTCGTATGTCATTTCATGGGTAATTTGTCTGCAAGTGTATCCATCTGCTAGCTGGGGAGATCTTGGGAGATTTCCTGTCCAAAGAACACTCGCCAAGGAGGCGTCCTGGCTGCCACATGCCGGTTTGCTTGGTTCTAAGGCTGAGGGTTGTTAAGTGCCTATCAGCAACTTACATACACTGCCCACCGACTGCCATCCCTCCATGTGGTGGAGAACTATTTATTACTACTGGAATGGGAACCGAGGCTTTGAGAGGTGATGCCTTGTGCACGCCCAGGATAAAAGCCAGCATAAGAGCAAGGCTGGGACGCATGCTCTAACCACTGTGACGTCTGCAAAACGTTTGGTTCCCTAAATTCCCCCCTCGATAAATGCCGTCACATCCCTCTCTGTTCATTATGGTCGCCACAAAGCCTGAAATAAATGTTTTCACTTGGGAACTCTTTGTCCGGAAAAGAACAGTTCTGATCACACCCAGCCGGTATGACATGGGAGACAATCCTCCTTGGAAACTCCACCCCGGGAGGGAACACAGCGCCCTCGCCTGGGACCAAAAAATCAACCAGAAACAAGAACATGCAGGATTCAAGACAGCCACCAGTTTCTTGGAAAAACTGGGTCTCAAAATATTTGATGGGAGACGATCTCCAATCCTGCCTCTTTTTCCCCTCTTTCTTTCTTTTCTTTCAGATAGCTTGTAGGTCCGGGTCATCAGGAAGTGGAATTTGTAGGCACATGTTACTCAGTCCACAGGCCGCCCTCACTCAGGCCCTGCAAAGGACCCCTCAGTGAATACAAGCTTCAGGAATGCTCTGGGGATGCCCCAGCAGAGAGCACTGTTGAGAAGAAGGGTTGAGGGAGAGTCCTGCCCCTGGGGAGGCTCGGGCTGCTGCGAGCTGCCCTGGGCTCAGGCTGGGGGCAGCACCTGTGTAGCTGCCTGCCATCACCCGAGGAACAAAGCAGGGTGCAAGCACACGTGGAAGTAACTGAAAAAACTCGTGTCTACTCAAGTGACTATAAAAGTGTGCCTTGCTCTATTTGAAAACCAGTCGAGGATACTGCTCTAGCTGGCATCAGACTAAATGGTTTTCTCCCCTCCTTTTTCCACAAAAGGGGATAGAGTTTAATTCACATTGACTGAGCTGTGTGACTCTGGGGAAATTACTTAACCTCTCTGAGTTTTGGATTCCTTGTCCGTAAAATGGGGACCATGAGAGAACCCACTGCACAGGTTGCTGTAAATGTGAAATAAACGAAAGCAGGTGAATTGCTTAGCACAGAGCTGTCATTGTCAGTGGTTCCTCCTGCTGTGCCCCTGGTTCCTCTTTTTACAAAGCATCCTCTTCCTTCTTGTCAAGTCAAGGTTAGAGGTCTTCATCACTGTTCCTCACACTTATCTGATATCAAGTGGCCACTGATGGATGACTGGATAAATAAATGTGGTATCTACATATGGTGGACTATTACTCAGCCTTAAAAAGGAATGAAATTCTGACAAATGCGACAACATGGATGAACCTTGAGGACATCATAGTAAGTGAATTAAGACTGTCACAAAAGGACAAACACTGTAAAGTCCCACCTATATTAGGTATGTAAAATAGTCAAGTTCATAGAGAGAGAATGGATGCTAGGGAGGAAGGAAAAGGGAGTTTTTATTTAATAGGCATAGAGCTTCAGTTTGGGAAGATGAACAAAGTTCTGGAGATGGATATATTTAAAGCCACAGAACTGTCAACTTAAAAATGGTTAAGGGGATAAATTTAATATGTATTTTACCACAATTGTGAAAAATTAAAAATTAAAAACCAACAAAAAGCGAAGTGCCTCTGAGGTTTCTCTGAGGTTTGAGGTGATGGAAACGGATGGAAATGTTCTGAAAGCAGGCTGTGGTGATGGCTGCATAAATTCGTAAAAACACTACAACTGATTGAATTGTACACTTAAAATGGGTAAAGTTTATGTTACATAAATTGTACTTCAAGGAGGCCGTTAAAAACAAGCAAACACATGCTGTGATCCTAAGGAGGCTCTGGGGGACGGAGGGTCCGTTTTCTGTCTTGACTGTGGCGATGTGTACACATATGTCAAAACCCATCAAATTCCAGACTCTAAACATATGCAGCTTCCTGTATGTCAATTATATCTCAATAAAGCTGTTTTTTTTAAAGACAGTACAGTGTTCCATATATGAGCAAATTCCTTATACTTTATTAAACAATGCCCCTTTTGATGGAAATTTAGGTTTCAAATTTTATGCCCCTATAAATAACATTTCAATAAATACCTTTGTATAAGAAAAGAAGAAAAATGCAGATATCGTTTGCTGACCTCCCCTCCTCCCATGGGCAGGCCACGAAGTCAGAATTTCCCAGAGAGGGGGCCTGGGAACCTGTAATTTTACTGAGCATTCCCCACAAATCCTTGTAATCAGACATGTTGGCGAAACGTTGACTCAAACTTCACAAACTTGGATTTTGAGGCTTGGGGGTTTGAAATATCTTTTTCTTCAATTCCCTGAAAAATTCTGTACAACATACAAATGATTCTAAATTTGGGTTTCCCTATTGTGGGAGGGGGTGCATCAGAATCACCAGGGAGCTTGTGGGAATGGGTGTTCCCAGGCCCACCCCCAGGGAGGATGTGTACGGTGGCCAAATTTCACGTGAGTAAATGAATAAATAAACATTTAAATAAAATATAGGATGTCAGTTAAATCTGAATTTCAGATAAACACCAAACAATTTTTTTTAGCATAAGTGGTCCTCTGCAATATTTGGGACACACTTACACAAAAAAATTATTTGATGTTTATCCGAAATTCAGATTTAACTGGGTGTCCTGCATTTTACCTGCCAACCCTAAGTATGAGTCCTCAGGCCTGGGGTGGGGCCCAGATCTGCTCTGTTGGTCTGCTCCCCACAGACCAACAAAGGAGATCCTCAGAACTCGTGTTGTAAATCCCCGATCAGGTCAAACCCCTCCTCAGTGCGGCCAGTGGACCCTGTTGCAGCCCATGAACGAACACACTTCAATGTTGGTCCAAGGAGGAGAAGGAGGCTGAGCAGCAGCAGGAAAAAGCTGCCCCGGATTTTCAAAGCTGAACGTGATGGATGTGGCGTGTCAGTCCCCGCAGCCTGAGGGATGCTGTTGACCTTCTCCGAGTGCATATTTAGGGCTGCCTACATGCCCCCCCCCCGAGTCTGTCTAGATTCCCTAAACTCTATTTATTTATACCCACCCTCGTCCCAGAAAGGATTTTAAGCCTTGGAGGTCTCAGTCCATGCAGTATTCTTGGTGGTGAGGAGTGAGATGAACACACAAGACAGGTATTAACTGTGTGCTCACCACGAATGCACTGTGTGTGCTGGGAGTTTTACAACAGTCACCGCCTCAGATACCCTCGAGATAAGCCTGCAAGGTCACTGCTGTCGTTGTCCCCATTTTGCAGATGAGGAAACTGAGGTTCCAAGGGTCCAGCGGCTTGTGCAAGAGCACACCGAGGGGGCAAGTGGCAGAGCTGGGATTCTGCCTGCCCAGCGCCCAGCCTGCCTCCCTGCTGAACTGACTGCATGCTCCTTGTGACTGAGCTGTGAGGGCGAGTTTTGTGTTACATTCCACTTAACCTGGGGCTGTACTTTCAGCTCTGATCCCAGGAATATTTCTGATCCGGGTAAGATAACAGCTGCTGGGCATCTACTCCCGCCGACACTGACTTGCCTTTTTACACGTACTCTCTCAAAACCTCGTATCCACTGAGAAAACTGAGACCCAGGCATGCAAAGAACCCTGGCCGAGGTCACAAAGCTAGGAAGTTGCAGAGCACAGATCTGCCTTAAAAAGAAGCATCCGCCCCCCACCCCCCAGTATTCAAAAGCACACAGTCGCTTTCCACCTCCTCTGGCCAAGCCTCACTTTTCAGAAGTTCTGGGCAGACTACTGGGCAACTCTTCATGTAATTCCACAAAGTGCCCAGGAGAGGGCGCGAGGACTCCCTCCTCCCCGGGACTCACCGGGTGGCGCTGAACTTCGCAGAACCCAGTCCTGTGGCTGCCGCTGTGTGCGCAGCGTGAAATCTGAGCCATGTGCCCCGGCCAGGCTCCACCTTTGGCCGTATCTGAGCCCCGGGCTGCACCGCTCCCAACCCCGCGGGGGCCTGGACTCACCGAGGATGGGTTTTCGATGACCAGTTCGTAGGTCAGCCCTCCAGACCCAAACCTCAGGACGTCTCCGGGTAAGAGCTTGACAGCCACGTTCTGGATGTGGCACTCGTTGACGAAGGTGCCGCTGCGGGAATTAAAGTCCTGGAGAACAAAGCTTCCCTCGGCCTCATTATATTCAATGAGCGCGTGATGGTTGTCAATGTCTGCAGACTGAAATGGAGGAGGGGTCAGGAAGAGTCAGGAAAACAGGAATAACAAGGGGGCCCCTCACACTTACTAGTGCCACTGACATTGGGCGCCCCAACGTGCTAACACTTCACAGGACTGGATGGTCACTGCAATCCTCATTTTAAAAGGCGGATGCTGAGGATCAGAGAGGTTAAGTGACTTGCCCAAGGCCACAGAGCTAGTGAGTGGAGGGGCTAGGCTCTGGGCTCTGCCTGACACCAGACCCAGAACAGGTGCCCAAGTTGTTGGCAACACAGAGGCAGGAGGGAACTCGGGGGTTGCGGGGGACCTTGGCCAGAAAATGACCACTTTATATCTGTCCGACCCCAGAGAGGACACAAAAACCCAAGTACGCTTTTGGTTGTCCTGCATGGCAAGACAGATGCCAGAAATGGCCCAAACACAAACCAGGAAGGTCAGCTGGCAAGTGACAATCGTCCATTTACTGCAAGAGTTATATAGTTAAGGGGAGGTTTTGTAATGATCGTTGTATTCGTTGTTCTGTTCATTTAAAAAATAACACGGGTTTCTTAATATTGCAGAAAATGGGAACTAGAGAAAAGCACAAAGACAGCAGTAAAATCACTTAGTCTCCCATCCTCCGGGGGCAGGCACTGTTAACACGGTGGTTCACAGCCTTCCAGTCTTTTTTCCTATGCTTACAATCTTTTTAAAAAAGTCACAACAAAACTGAGATCATACCACACAACATAGTTTTATAACTAACTTTTAAAAGCCTTGGTGTACAATGAAGGTTTTCCCATGTGATTAATTATTTCTATTGCTTCTTAAAAGCTAGTCACAATTTATCTAAACAAAGAGGATCTCTTTTCCAGCGGGGGCCGTGGTGTGACCACATTCCCCCCCAGACGATGAATTGGCAGTGGTGGGGGCAGAAGGCTCCCATGTAATTTCAGCTTAATAAGAAGAAGGAGCGAAACTCGGCACCAAGGAGGAAACGCCACATTCCCTTTGGCCTTGGGGCCCTGGACTGTGGGCTGCAGGGCACATGTGAAGTCTTCTGTCTTCTGGACGCTGCTTATGGGACACTCACTCCAGCCTGAGACTTTGCAATTATTTTCTAAGTTATTCTTCTGAGTGCCTCATCCAACTTCATAATGAAGACTTGGAATTAGAAATCTATACCAAAGTCCCATAATATAATTATAACCAATAGCTTATATTAATAATGTTATAGCTTATATTATATGATTATATAATAATATAATTGCTTATATTAGTAGAATATATTCATTACACATTGCATGCCAGGAAATTTGCTAAGTGCTTAATTGCATTATCCCCTTTCATCTTCACAACAATCCAAAGGGATAGTTCCTCATTTTTTTGGATGAGAAGACTGAGGAACAGAATGCTATGTTTGCCCAGGAAATTTGCTAAGTGCTTTATTGCATTATCTCCTTTCATCTTCATGACAATCCAAAGGGATAGTTCCTCATTTTTTAGATGAGAAGACTGAAGAACAGAATGATATGTTTGCCCAGAGTCACCCAGCTTGACTAGCCTGGCTGGTACCCAGCTTTGCCTGATTCAAATGTCTGTGCCCACTTTACAAATTCCTGCCAAACACTTTGGCACTCACAATATTGAAACACATAAAGCAAGCAGGGGGAGCTATATTCATTTCAGATAGAGCTGACTGCAGAGCAAGGAAAGTTATCAGGGATAAAGAGAGGCACTACATAGTGATAAAGGGGTCAACTCTCCAAGAAGACATAACGATCCTTAATTGTATGTGCCTAACAATAGAGCATCAAAATATGGAAGGCAAAAACTGATAAAACTGAAGGAGAAACAGATGAGTCCATCGTGATAGTTGGAGACGGGAACATCCCCTTGTCAGTAAGGGGCATATCCAGCAGGCAGAAAAGTAGTGAGGATAAAGGTAAACTGAACAGCGTTATCAAGCATCTGGATCTCACTGGCAGCCACACAACTTCAACCAACAACAACAAAACACACACTCTTCTTCACAAGCTCACGTGGAGCATTCACCAGACAGACCACATTCTGGGCCACAGAATACACCTCAGCAAATTTAAAAGAATAGATGTTATGCAAACTATGCTTTCAGACCACAGTGGAATTAAACTAGAAATCAATACTGGAAAGATAGCTGGAGAATCCCCCAATACTTGGGGGATTAAACAACATACTTCTAAAAAACAAATGGGGCAAGGAAGAAGTCTCATGAGAAATAAAAAATTATCTTGAGCTAAATGAAAATGAAAATGCAACTTAGGAAAATTCGTGGGATGCAGTGCAAATGGTGACTGGAGGGAAGTTTATGGCACTGAAGGCACACGTTAGAAAACAAGAAAGATCTAAAATAAATAATCTAAGCTTCCATCTTAGGAAACTAGAGAAAGAAGAGAGAGATAAGCCTCCCACAAGTAGAAGAAAAGCAACAATGAATGAAATAAAAAATAGGTAAACAACAGAGAAAAATCAACAAAATCAAGAGTCAGTTTTTTAAAAAGATCAATAAAATTGATAAACCTTTAGCAGGATAACCAAGAAAAAAAGAGAGAAGATACAAATTACTAAAATTAGAAATGAAAGAGAGGCCATCACTGCTGGTCCCATGGACACTGAAACAGCAATAAAGGAATATTACGAGTAATTCCACATCCATAGATTTTATAACAATGAAGTGGACCAATTCCTTAAAAGACCCAATCTGCCAAAAATCACACAAGGAGAAATAAATACTCTGAATAGGCTCATATCTATTAGAGAGTTTGAATCAATGATGAATAACCTTCCAAAATGAACAACGCTGGGCCCAGGTGGGTTCACGGGTGAATTCCATCAAACAGTTAAGGAAAGAATGATACCAGTTCTCTACAATCTCTTCCAGAAAATAGAGGCAGAAGGAATGCTTTCTAATTCATTCTGTGATACTCATTCTCTCATACCAAGACCAGATAAAGAAAGGAAAACTGCAGACCAGTACCTCTCATGAACGTAGACACAAAATCCTCAACAAAATATTAGCAAATTGAACCCAACAATGTATAAGAAGAATTATACACCACAATCACGTGAGATCTATTCCAGGTATGCAAGGCTGGTTTAACATTTGGAAACCACTTAATGTAATCCATCACATCAACAATCTAAAGAAGAAAAATCACATGATCATATCAGTAGATGAGAAAAGAGCATTTGACAAAATCTAATGCCCATTCATGATAAACCAACAAACCACAAAAACAACTTTTGGAAAATTAGTAATAGAGGGAACTTCCTCAACATGATGAAGAACATCTATAAAACCCCTAAAGCTAACATCATACTTAATGGTGAGAAACCAGAAACTTTCCATTTAAGATCTGGAATAAGGCAAGGATGTCCTATTTTGCTACTCCTTTTCAGTACTGTACTGGATGTCCTAGCTAGTGCAGTAAGACAAGAAAAGGGAATAAAAGATATATATACTGGGAAGGAAGAAATAAAACTCTCTCTCTTTGCAGATGACATGATTGTCTATGCAGAAAATTCCGAAGAACTGACAAAAAGAAACCTCTCCTGAAGTGAATAAGCAATTATAGCAAGGTTTCAGGATACAAGATTAATATCCAACACTCAATTGCTTTCCTGTGTACCAGCAATGAACAACTTGAATTTGAAACTGAAAATACAACACCATTTACATGAGCACCAAGAAACAAGTACTTTGGAATAAATCTAATAAAATATGTAGCTATATGAAGAGCTACATGAAGAAAACTACAAAATGTTGATGAAAGAAATCAAAGCAGGCTAAATAAATGAAGAGCTATTCCATGTTTATTTGAAATTCCGTAATAATATATGATGCTTAATATCTTTTCATGTGCTTATTTGCCACCTGTATATCTACTTTGGTGAGATTCAAATCTCTTGCCATTTTTATACTGGGTTGTTTGCTTTCTTATTGTTGACTTTTTAGACTCATTGATTTTGAATACAAGTTTATAGCATCTTTATTCATAATTGCCAAAAACAGGAAGCAACCAAGATGTCCTTTAAGGTAAGTGGATAAACAAATTTTGGTACATCCATATAATGAAATATTAGTGATAAAAGGAAATGAGTTATCAAATCACAAAAGACATGGAGGAATTTTTTTTAATGGAGGTACTGGGGATTGAACCCAGGACCTCATTGCATGCTAAGCATGTGCTCTACCACTGAGCTATACCCACCCCCCAACATGGGGGAATCTTAATTGCATATTGCTTAGTGAAAGAAGCTAGTCTGAAAAGGTTACATGCTGTATGAAATTCTGGATAAAGTAAAACTAGAAGGACAGTAAAAAGTCAGTGCTTGCCAGGAGCTTAGGGGCTCAGGGACTCAGGGTGAATAGGTGGAACACAGGATTTTAGGGCACTGAAACTATTCTGTATCATACTGTAATGGTGGATACATGTCACTGTATGTTTGTCAAAACCAAAGAATGTACAACACAAAGAGTGAACCCTAACGTAAACTATGGACTTAGTTAATAATAACATATCAGTATTGGTTCATCAATTGTAACAAATGTACCACACTAATGCAAGATGTCAATACTAGGGGAAACTGCGTGTTTGAGGAAGTGGTGGGTATACGGGAACTCTCTGTATTATCTGCTCAAGTTCCTGTAAACCTATTTTAAAAATAGTGAGATGTGTTTTATTATCATTATTAGTGAAATGACGTGAGTGGCATTTTCACTTAGACCACCCACATCATCTTTATCACCATTCCCACTGATCTTTGTGTTCTATGAACCCTTGATAACCTACGAATGGGAGAAATGCTATGTGTTGCATTTTGTTTTTCTTTCCCCAGGCTTTATTACTCTCAGTTCCTCAAAAGCTGTCAAGCCATTACTAAGAAATCAAGCAGAAAGTTTTAAATGACTCCATAAAATTGGGCAAGCTTCTGCCACATGTTAGGCCAAGAGGGAGCTTCCTAGTTCTGCCCCATATCACTCCCTCCTTTTACTTGGAAAATTGCTAAACGCTACTATTGGACAGAAGCCCTGTTGCTAATACAGACTGACTATATAAACTCCATCCTGCTCAGCTGTCCCACTATGAGATAAATTGTTATTTTTTATTATTATTATTAACAAACACATTTTGAGGGCTTCCTGTGAACGGGGCCCTGCTGAAGCATTTTCTCATTTAATCTGCACGACAGCCCTATATAGGGGTTCTATTATTACCTCCATCTTATAAATGAAGAAGCGGAGGCTCAAAAGGCGAGGTGAGAGGGCAGTGTTATCTTGATACCAAAACCAGACAAGGACACTACAAGAAAAGAAAACTACAGACCAGTATCTCTTATGAACATTGATACAAAAATCCTCAACAAAATATGAGCAAATTGAATTCAATAGCACATTAAAAGGATTATATACCATGACCAAGTGAGTTTTATTCCTGGAATGCAGAGTTGATGGTTCGGCATATGAAAATCCATATGATACATCACATTAACAGAAAGAATAAAACGATCATCTCAGTTGACGCAGAAAAAGCATTTGACAAAATGCAACACTCTTTCATGATAAAAAACACTCGACAAACGGGGAATAGGAGATTACCTCAACCTAATGAGGCCAAAAATGAAAAGCCCACAGCTAGCATCATACTCAATAGTGAAAGACTTAAAGATTTCCCTCTAAGATCAAGAACAAAAAAAATATACCTGCTTTTGCCACTTCTATTCAACAAATTCAATCCTAGCCAGAGCAATTAGGCAAGAAAAAGAAATAAAGGCGTCCAAATGGAATGGAAGAAGTCAAATTATCCTTTTACAGACAGCATGATCTTACATGTACAACATCCTAAAGGGTCCACAGAAAACCACAGCTCTGTTAGAACTAATAAACAAAATTCAGCAGCAAAGGTGTAGGACACAAAATCAATACACAAACATCAGTTGTGTTTCTATACACTAACAATGAACAACCTGAAAAGGAAGTTAAGAAAGTAATAAAAAAAAATGAAATATAACTTTATTTACAATAGCATCAAAAAGAATAACATTTTGGAATAAACTTAACCAAGATGGTAAAAGATATGTACAATGAAAACTACAAAATGTTGCTGAAAGAAATTAAAGAAGACAAATAAATGGAAAGACATCCTGTGTTCATGGGTTGGAAGACTTCATATTGTTAAGATGTATATAGAGTCAATGCAATCTCTATCAAAATCCCAATGGCATTTTTTGCAGAAATATAAAAATCCATCCTAAAATTCATAATGAATCACAAGGGACCCCAAATTGCCAAAATAATCTTGGAAAAGGTAAACAAAGCTGGAGGTCTCACATTTCCTGATTTCAAAACTTACCACATACAGAGCTACGCTAATCAAAACAGTGTGGTCCTGGCATGAGGTCTGCTGTATAGACCAATGGAACAGAATAGCGAGCACAGAAATAAAGCCTCACACACGTGGTCAAATGATTTTCAACAAGGGTGCTGAGAACATTCAGTGGGGAAAGAACAGTATTTTCAACAAATAATGCTGGGGAAACTGCAGAAGAATGAAGTTGGACTCGTACCTTGCACCATATATAAAAATTAATTCATAATGGACCAAAGACCTGGGAGGGAGGATATAGCTCAGTGGTAGAGTGCATGCTTAGCATGCACAAGTCCTGGGTTTAATCCCCAGTACCTCCATTGTAAGCAAATGAATAAACCTAATAACCTACCCCCGCCCCCCAAATGGACCAGAGATCTAAATATAGCCTAAAACTATAAAACTTTTGTGACAGGAAAGAACAAATCTGAGCCCATATTTGATCTGTTCCTTTGGCTTTAGCCCTGTGCCCTGTTCTCTAGGCTTAGTCTTGCTAGCTCTGCACCTTTTGTAAAAGAATGTTGCCTTTAGCCTGAAATATACAGGAGAGCCTATTCTCAAGGCTCTGACCTTTAAGGATATTAATACCTTTGTACTTATAGAAAGATAACAAGTTGCAGAATAGAAAATAACATTTGTTTTGTTAGAGGTTTTACAGGGGCACCATGACCTGACCCAGGTGGACAGCTGCAAGAACAAAGAATTCCTACACCAATAAGTTTGCAACAAGCACACTCCCTCCCCTTTTTAGTATAAAAGGAGCCTTAATTCTGACTTGGGTAAGATGGTTCTCCAAGACATTAGTCTGCCATCTTCTTGGTCTGCCGACTTTCTGAATAAAGTTGCTATTCTTTGCCCCAACACCTTGTCTCCCGACTTATTGGCCTGTCGTGCGGCAAATAGAACGAGTTTGGACTCAGCAACACTTTTAGAAGAAAACACATGGAACAAGCTTTCTGATACAGGATTTGGCAATGTTTTGATATCAAAAGCATAGGCAACAAAAGTAAAAATAGATGAATTGGACTACATCAAACATTAAAACTTCTGTGCATCAAAGGACACAGTTAACAGGGTGAAAGGCCATCTACAGAATAGAAAAAAAATAGCTGCAAATCAAGTATGTGACAAAGGGTTAATATCAAGAATTAATAAAGAACTCCTATAACTCAACAACAACAAACAGCCTCAAATTGCCTGATTAAAAATGGGCAAAGCACTGGAATAGACATTTCTCCAAAGAAGATATAGAAATGGCCAAAAACATAAAAAGATGCTCAACGTCACTAATCATGAGGGAAATGCAAATCGAAACTACAATGAGATATCACCTCATACCCATTAGGATGGCTACTATCAAAAACAAACAACAGAAAATAATAAGGGTTGGAGAGGATGTGGAGAAAGTGGAACACATGCACTGTTGAGAATGTAAAATGGTACAGCTGATGTGAAAAACAGTATGGTGGTTTCCCAAGAAATTTAAAATAGAATTATCATATGATCCAGCAAGTCCGCGTCTGGGTATATATACCCAAAAGAATTGAAAGGAGGAACTTGAAAAGATATTTATACACTCATGTTTATAGAGGCATCATTCACGATAGACGAAAGGTGGAAGCAACTCAAGTGCCCATCCACCGATGACTGGATAAGCAAAATGTGGTGCATCCATACAACAGGATTTTATTCAGCCTAAAAAAGGAAGGAAATTCTGACATATGCTACAACATGGATGAACCTTGAGGACATCTTGCTAAGTGAATTAAGCGTCACAAAAAGACAAATTTTGTACAATCCCACTTCTGTGAGGAGCGTCAAGTAGTTAAGCTCATAGAAAACACAGTGGTGGTTGCCAGCGACTGCGGGAGGGGGAAATGGGAGTTGTTTAATGAGTACAGTTTCAGTTTTGCAAGATGAAAAATTCTGAAGATTGGTTGCACAACAACGTGCATATGGCTTAACACTGCTGATCTGTACACTTGGAAATGGTTCATGGGCTGCGATCTATTGAAAGTCAGCCCTTGACACAAGGGTTTGCCAAAAAACAAATACAAATTAAAATTAAACAAAAAATACAAAAACAAAAAATTTTTTAAATGAGAAAAAACTATTCAAAATGGTTAAGATGGTAAAAAAAATTTTTTGTGGATTTTACCACAATTTTTTAAATGGCTAAGTTGAAGTGACTCACTCAGCCTCAAGATGCTGGCACATGGCAATGTCAGGGTTGGAACCCAAGTCTAATTCCAAAATCTGGACCCTTGACTTGTACCCTGTGCTTTTCAGAGTAGGGGGTGATTTAATAATGACAGAGGAATCTGGAAGCAAAAGTGCATTTTTTAAAACAGTCCTGCATTTTACTTTTTTTTTTTTTTACTTCAAATTGATTTTGTATTGCTAACTTTGCCTTGGCAAAAGTGGTTCTGAAACTGTGTGGATTCCTGATGTAGATGTGCTATCAGAACAGCAAATAATGTTTGCCCCCTTTACTCTGAAGGCAACTTTTTAAGCTAAAGTTGCTTCCACAAAGAGCACATAAAATCTTGAGCTCTTGGAAATATAATTCCTTGAAGAGATGGCTTTTTTTTTTTGTTTTTTGGTTTTTTTCCCCTGCATTTTCAATATCTTTTAAAAGTACATAGTGAATCCATAAAATACTGAGACGTTTACAAACCCACGAACAACGGCTGACGGCTCTGATGACCACTGTGCTTTGAGGACGCCTCCTCGGGAAGCTGACTGTCAGTTACGACCTTGGCCGCTGCCGGGGCTCAGCGTGTACCTGGGACCTTCGTTTGGAGCTGGGTTTCAACCTCACATCCCCTGGAACTGGGAAGCCCCGTCTCAGACTATAACCCCCCAACCCCTGGGCTTCCTTATCCTCTCTCCCCTCTCTCCTTGATTCTTCCCCCTTCCTGAGCGTAACTCCCTGCACCTCCCCCAGCCTGGGCCCTGCTCAAGCTCACCAGCTCCTTCAAGTCCGTCTCTGCCCCCGAGTCCTCCCGCCAGCCTCACACTTCTGAGTCTGGCCCAGTCCAGCGCTGCACGGCTCCCTCTGGCCACTCTAGCCACCAGGTCCCTGCCTGCTCGTTGGCCTTTCGTTCTACTCTTATATCAGAAAAGAACAAATCTGACACTTCATTTGATCTGTTCCTTTGGCTTTAACCCTGTGCTCTGTTTCCTGGGCTGGTTCCGCACCCTTTGTAAAAGAACGCTGCCTGTAGCCTGAAATATACAGGGCAGCCTATTCTCAAGGCTCTGACCTTAAAGGGGTTAACGCTTTTGCATTCATATAAAGATAAAAAGTTGCAGAATAGAAAATGACATTTGTTTGGTTGGAGGTTTACAGGGACACCATGACCTGACCTACGTGGACAGCTGCAAGAACAAAGGATTCTGACACCAAGAAGTTTGCAACAAGCACACTCCCTCCCCTTTTTAGCGTAAGAGGGGACTGACTTGTGACTCGGGGGAGATGGTTCTCCAGGACCATCTTCTCAGAATGCTGGCTTTCTGAATGAAGTCTCTATTTCTTGCCTCAACACCTCGTCTCCCGATTTATTGGCCTGCTATACAGCGAGCAGAAAGAGTTTGGACTCGGTAACAATCACAGCCACCTAGGTCCTCACCGCCACACCTGTCAGCGTCCGCCACCTGCTCCTCCTGATCCTTTCCCCCTCCCCGGCCCCTCCAGCCCTCTGTCCAGCAGGTGGGCCTGTGTAGCTGCAGCAATAGGCTGATGGGCTCCTTGTCTCTGGTTTCTGGTTGGGTTTGGCCAATGGGGGTTTGGAGATCAAGGCAGGGAGGAGAGAAGTTGGGGTACTTACTGCCCTGGCTCCCTCTCCGAGGGCTCACACAGCCCCTGTCAGAGGACTCTGCCCAGCCCTCTGGGTCTTCAGGTTCCAGGATATGTCCCCGCCACTCACCCTTAAGGTCTTGGCCTGGGATGATCCTCACTCACATACTTCTGGTCACCACACTCTCCATGGTTTCCCTGAGCCCTGCCGGCCCTCTACGGGGTCCCTTCATGAAACTCGCCTCCATCACTGCACACCCCTTTGAATGCGCCCTCAGCTCCCTGCCCTGATTTCCTGGGTGTGGAGGAGCTCCTAGATGTGACCTTCAAGTCTTCTCAAAGCCGCCAAGGGGCTCAGGGTGGTCTTGCCTTATCCCACCCTGGTCTGGTCCCTGTCATCACCGATCTCCTCTTTTGTATCTTTAGTCTCTCCTTGACCTGGTAACGTCCATCTAACCTGGGAACATGCTCACCATCGCCGCATCCTAGAAGCTCCTCCCCACACTGTCCTTTCCTTAATTGCCAAACTGCTTCAAGAGCATTCCTTTCCCCCTGAGTCCTCAAGCCACTGCCACTGGTGGCCTCCTTGGGGCTCTTGGCCTCCCAGTGGCATCTGACACTGTTGTAGGAGGGAGGCCTGGTGGTTTAGGGGTCAGGAAGGCAGGATGGCACAGTGGTTATTAGACTGGCTTTTGAGGTGGGTGGAGGGGCTAAAGTCTAGCTCTCCTACTTACTAGCTGGGTGTCTTTGAGCAAGTGACCTATTCTCTTGGTACCTTAGTTTCCTCATCTGTAAATGTGGGTGACAACAGGACAGTCTTGTAAGTTACTGGTGGCGTATAAATGAGACAACACATATAAAAGCACTTGGAAGAAAACTTTGGCACATTGAGCAAATGCAAAATGTTCTCTATTATGAGTAAGAGGATGGGCACTGGGGTTAAGAAGCCTTGAGTTCAAGCCCCACTTCTACCACTTTCCAGCTGTGCAGCCCTGGGCGTGTTTCTTTGCTTCTCTGCAGGTGCTCCCGGAGCTGCAAAAATGAGTCTGATCAGCTGGGCTTCATAGCACCGACAAAAGGTAATGTTCAAATTTGTAGGATAACGTTTTTGAAATTAACTGGTGTGTGTGTGTGTGTGTGTTTGGTCTATATCTTTTAACCTTTTGATTCTTGGCTATCCCATCCTCCAGCCAGCCCTCTATGGCCTCAGGAAAGGGATGTAATGCAGAAATAGTTAAAAAAAAAGTTTAAAAAAATGAGGTTTTCAAAAGAATGAGGATTTGAGGAAATGGCCAGGCGCTGGTGAAACAGTGAGCCTAGGAGTGGAAGGAAAGAGGAAGTTTCTCTGCTCCCCCGGCCCCGGCAGCTGGATCCTTCCTCCCAGTCTCCCTGGGAGAGCCCAGAGGACTGGGAAGGCCTCAGGGAGAGGCTGGTTGTGAAGTCAGACTGCTCAAGTGAGCATGGTTCCCAGCGCCTCAGCCTCCTCCTGTGACCTTAGGCAGGATGCTCAGCCTGTCTTTGCCTCAACATCCTCATCTATAAAATGGGTCAAACATTAGGCCTTACCTTGTAAGGATGAAATGAGTCAATACACACAGAAGTGCAAAGAACGGCGCCTCGCACAAAGCAAGCCCTCGGGAACCATCAGCTTTTTGTTATGAATCCCCCTGGCCTGGCAACAGTTTTCAGCCTCTCCTATCTCCCTGGTTACTCCCAGGTCTCCGTGCCGGGCTCCCCTCCCTTTGCCTGCCCCTCAGATGCCACCGCCCCCCAGGATTCTAGGGTATGTCCATCTCCTCCTCACTCTGTCCACAGGCTGGGGACCCTCTACCACCCCCTCAATTCTCAGATGTGTATTTCCAACCCCTGGTTCATCTCCAGGCCCCAAACTGCCTGGGTCCTTCCTGGATGTTGAAATGTTCACTCAAGGAATCCTGCCTCCTCCCCTCTCAGTAATGATATTATCACCCTCCAGCCCCTCTTCCTGGGAAAGTACCCGGCCACCATTTCACCTTTACCCAAATTACCCACTAGATGGCGCCACCTCAGCCTGCTGTCTGAATGAGGATCACGTTTGTTCATTTCACATTTCACTGTCCATTCCCATTCAGGATTCCACATGGTGAAATTTCCCTAGCTCAGTCAAATTATCGCAGTTAACTTACAAGTAATTTCCAATATTTAGATATTAGAAGTTCCTAAAGTTACACTCAAAGAATGAAGCTTCTTTCCTGAGAAGCTTTGAGTCAGTCTGAAACTCAGCCCTACCTCCCCCGGCTAGCTGTGTGCTTTGGGCAAGTTACTTAACCTTTCTGAGTCCATTTCCACATGTTCAGATGAGGATAATAATGACAATAATAGTTCCTACCCCACAGGACTTGTTTTGAGGATATAATTCTGTAAACATATATACAGAACATATACAGAATATATATGAAGCCATGTGAGATACAGTTAGTAGTCTATAAATGTATGCTGTAGTGGTTTATATTATTTATGTTATTCAAAAGATTATGATCTTTCTTTTGCCTCACATTCATCAGAATGGCTACTATAAAAAAAAGCAGGAAATAACAGGCATTGGAGAGGGGAGGGTGTGGGGAAAGTGGAACCCTGTGCACTGCTGGTGAGAAAATTGGTGCAGCTGTTACAGAGAACAGCATGGCAGTTCCTCAGACAATTAAAAATAAAATCATCATGTGGTCCAACAAGTCCACTTTTGGGTATCTAACCAAAAGGACTGAAAGCAGGGGCTTGAAGAGAGATTTGCACATCCATGTTCACAGCATTGTTTGCAATAGCCAAAAGGGGGAAACAACACAAGTGCCCATCGGTAGATGAATGAATAAACAAAAGGTGGTGAAACCACACAATGGAATACTATTCAGCCTTTAAAAGCCAGGAAACTCAGACGTATGCTACTATGTGGATGAACCCGGAGGACGTTATACTCAGTGATAGAAGCCAGTCACAAAAAGATACCTTATATGAGGTGCCCAGAGCAGTCAAGTTCACAGAGACAGAAGGCAGCCAGGTGGTTGCCTGGTGAGGGGTGGGGGAGGATGTGGAGTTGTTTAATGGGTCCAGGGTTTGAGTTTTGCAAGATGAAAAGAGTCCTGGATATGGATGAGGGTGACGGCTGAGCAACAGTGTGAATATATTTAAGGCCCTGCCCTGCACACTTAAAAATGGTTAAGATGGTCAATTTGATGTTATGTGTATTTTACCACAATACAAACATGAGAAAAATGAGACGATGGTCTAACCCTTTTTGCTAAACATTTTCCTCTTGGAAGCCCTGCACCTGACGGAGGGAATAAGTAAGCCCATCAGTTGCCGTGGTGGGAACTGACCAATGAAATCTGCCCAAGCTTCACCACCCGTTCTCCAAAAGGGGAGAAAAAAGTTCTCCCAGGACTAGTGAGACCAGATAGGTGAACCTCCAGAGCAAGCAGTGCTTGGGGAGGCTATGGGGTTGGGGGATGGGAGCATGAGCCAGGCGGGACGACAAGTGGGCGGGTGCAGGTGGAGGAGCCGGGAAGTGCACCCCAGGCCTGTTCCATTCAGTGGATTTCCCCACAGAAGCTGAGCAGGGATAGGATTCCTCATCCAGGCCAGGTCCACCTGTCACCTTACATCTCAAAATGTAGGCACTGGCTCATCATAAGAGAAACATGAATGGAAATTACATGGGTACCATATTGCACCTCATAGATCACGGAAGATCCAGTGGTGTCCAACACCCTACGCTGGGGAGGGAGTGAGAACCAGGCGTCCACTGCTGGCGGGACACCACATCTGGAAACCACTGATGGGCAATCTGGCCACCCCCGTCAGAGTTACGGATGTATGTGACCTTTGACACAGCAGACATACATGCCTGCCCGTGAAATGACACAAACGACTGGAGAAGCATAGCAGCTTTGTTTAATAATAACAAACAAGCTTATGATGTGGGCTCCGGTTCTTTCCTAAGAGGCAGCCCAGAACTGGCCGGTGCCAGGCAAAGGGACTAGAGTCATCTGGCTGTAGCGGTTCTGGTGTGTTGTGAGCTCAGTCTGGCTCCGCGACCGTAAGATTCTCTATAAGAAGGGCTGCCATGTGCTGGAGAGATGGCTCCACCAGTGGTGGAGGAAGGAGCCAGCTGTCCACATGGGGCAGAGGTGCAGGCGTGAGCATTTCATCCCCCTGACATTTCTGCCCTTTGTTTTTCTGCTCCATCTCCACCTCCCAGCCACCGCACTGCCCTGACTTGGGCTCTCTTATAGCTCAGTCTTCTAGGGGATCCTGAACGTCCCCAGGGTGGGACTGGGTGAGTTCTTGGGAGGGGGTCAGTCAGCCCTCTAGGTTTAACCTTCACTTCTCTTTTCCTCAAAACAAAGTTTATTGAAATGATAAACACACACACACACACACACACACACACACACACACACAGGAGTCCCTACAACATCAGAAGGAAAGAAGCACCGGTGATCACAAAGGGAGAGGGAGGGAGAATGATGCTGGGATTCTCAAAGTGTGGCCCCGGAACCAATTACAGGGGACCCCATCCCCCCACCTGAACCTGGGGAGCACATAGATGTGAAGATTCCTGGCCCCTACCCCACACCAACTGGGTCAGAATGTCTAGGGGTCCATATTTAATGAGCACTCTTACGTATGGAAAATCCAACAACCAATGGTATTTCTTCATTCTGGAAGAACTGAGCCTCTTTCTCAGCAGATTTTAAATGACAGCCATATCCAACTCTAAAAATTACACTTCACAAGACACATCAAATCATATAAATTATAATTCACAAGGTTTAGCTCCGAAACAAGCAAGGCTGAGGCTTTTGAGCCGTGTGAAATGGGAGAGGGGAGATTCTGAATAGAGCTCCTAATTGCTTGTTTGCACACAGCAGCCAGGATGGTCAATGGCAAGTGTCCCAATTGCTTAAAATCCTTCAGTGCCTTCTTCCCACTACTCTTCAGATAGAGATCAAAATCCTCATGGTGACATGAAGGAGGCCTACTTGTCTATTAGCACTCCTCCTTCCCACTCTGACTTCTGGACACACTGGTTTTCTCTCAGTCCTCTGTGCTTGTAATATGCTTTTCTACCCCAGGGCCTTTGCATATGCCATTCTCATCTCCTCTTGTTAGTTAAGTCCTCCTTGTCCTCCGTGTTCCTTTCCTCTAGAGCCAATGTTGGACATGACTTTGACTTATGTCTGCCTCTCCTGGCAGCTTCCTGATTGCAGGAACCATGCTTGATCCTGCCATCACTGTATACACTGAAGCTTGCGTCAGTGTTGAGGCTTCAGGTAAATATTATGGAATGAATGAGTGACGACAACAGTAAAACCTAGGCTGGCTGAAACAGGCTTCCTATTGCCTTTAGGGAACCAAGTTGCTTACAGGATACAGCAAATAAGTCTGGATGGGAAAAGCCTGCAAATGTCAATATTGATTTTCCCTGAGCCAAATGGTTACGTGTGACTTTTATTTTTCTCCTTATATTTGGCTCTCTCCCCCTTTGAAAAACAAGAAGCATGTAACTACCTTTCATTATCAGAAAAAGTAAATGATGTCAAAACATTATGATACCAACAATCAACCCAGTGTATCAGCCTTGCCTATGAGTATACATCTTTAGAAGCATGACTGCCTATTCTTAAGGGTCTACCCAGGTAAGTAAAACAATCTTTTTTATTTGCGAGATGTAACCTCCGGGTGATATCAAGGATGACTTTTTATTAATATTTATTTCTGAATTTTATTTAAGAGAATGACTTCTAGTGGCACAAATAACACAAACTATAAATTGACTGTTGAATTATTCCTCAGGATGGCTTATAGCTGATCAAAGGTGATTCTTCTAATCAGAAAGGCCCAATGAAGTCAGCGGAGGGGCAATTTTCACCGTGCCTTGTTTTATAAAACTGGAAAATGTTGATATGTTTGCAGGTTTCAATTCTTCAAAATGAACCTGTGCCCCTATACCACTTTTTCGAGCAAATCTCCTCTCCCAAGGCCAGTTAGGCATTGGGAAGATGATTTGTCTAAGAGAGGACAGAAGTACCCATCAAAAGTCTATTCACTGGGCGGAGGGGAGAGTATGTGCTTCGTATGCAGGAGGTCCTGGGTTCAATCCCCATTACCGCCATTAAAAAGAGAGAGAGAGAAAGTCTATTCATGAAACACTTGGCAATCCATGTATTATCTGTTCTCTAGGGAGTCAAAATAAGCTCCAGCTTCTGGAAATGCAGCTGATTCCTTCATAAATCAATGTGGCTGTTGCTGGCGGTGGTGACTTATTTCTTAAACAAGCCCGAGGAGCAGTAAGCAGTTAATTTTATATGATGAATGCAACTCAATTTCTGCCTGTTTAATAACTGTCCTCATCAGTTTCCTTTTCCAAACGGCCTGTTAATATCAGTGGCCCCTCATCTCAATCCTGTGCACCTCTGAGGATTCTTCTCAGTTTTAGGAGACTATGATAACGACCATGGTGTCATTTACTTAGCGCACCACGTACCAGGTATTTTATGTGCATTTCTCACTTAATCCTCACAACAACCCTGTGAGTAAGAGCTTTCTAGACAGGGACAATAAGCTCAGAGTGGTTAAGTAATTCACCTGAAGATACACAGCCACAAAGTAGCCTAATGAGATTCAAACTCAGATCTGTCTATCTCCAAAGCCTGCACTTAAAAAAACTACAACAGTTTTCTAACATCATAGTCAGGTTCAAAACAGAGATCTTGGTCTTTACTTTGGCCAGACAGGAAATAAAACTACCCAGGATCTGTCTTTTGTTATGATAAAGGAGAAGCTGCATTTCTTTTTCCTCTTTTTTCCCCACCACTTTGCACACTGAACAGAGTAGATGAGAATCTCAAGGGGAGATTTATGAAGTTATTTTTAAATCTGTTAGGTTTATGATCAACATTCCCAGAAAACTAGGAACGAAGGGGAACTTTCTCACTTCATAAGAACATTTATAAAAATGAACATTATGAAAAACCAACAGCTAACGGCACACTTAATGGTGAAAGACTGAAAGCTTTCCCCCAGGATCAGGAACCAGCAAATACAAGGATTTATGCTGCTCTTATTCAACAGAGGATGGAAGTCTTAGCCAGTAAAATAAAGCAGCGAAAGGAAATCAAAGGCATTCAGATATCCTTTTCTGAAAGGAGAAATAAAACTGTCCGTATTTGCAGATGACATGATTGCTTATGTAGAAAATCCTCTAAATCTACAAAAACCCTTATAAAGAAATACATATAGTTAAGGTTGCAAGACGCCATACAAGCATACAAAGATCAATCATATTTCTGTATACTCTTATTGAACATGTGGATACCAAAATTAGAAATATGATACCATTTTCAATCACCCAGAAAACTGAGAGATACTTAAGTGTAAATCTAACAAAACATGTACAGGATTTATATGCTAAAAACTACAGAACAGTCATGAAAGACATCAAGAGTCACCTGAATAAATGGAGAAATAAACCATGTTCATGAATTGGAGGGCGGCATAGTTGGATATCAGTTCTACTCACATTGATATATAGGATTAAACACAATTCCAACCAAAATGGCAGCAAAGTATTTTGTGTATGTAGACAGGCTTATACTAAAATGTAAATGAAAAGACAAAAGAATTGGAAAAAGTTTAAAAAAATTTAAAAGAAGAATAAAATGGGAGAATCACTGTACCTGATTTAAGACGTATACAGCTACAGTAATCACTGGTAGAGGGGTGGACACCCAGATCAATGAAACATAACAGGGAATTCAGAAATAGCCCCCACACAAGTGTGGCCAGATGATTTTTGACAAAGTCATAAAAGCAAATTCAACAGAGAAAGGGCGGTCTTTTCAACAAATGGTTCTGGAATAACTAAATATCCACATGCAATAAAAATGAACTTTGACCTAAATCTCACATCATACACAAAAGTGAACTCAAAGTGGTTCACAGATTTAAGCATAAAACTATAAAATTTTTAGAAGAGAACATAGAGAAAATCCTCAAGATCAAGGACTAGGTGATGTGTTCTCAGACATGACACTAAAAGCATGATCTATAAAAGAAAAAAATGATTAATTGGACTACATAAAATATTCTGTTAAGAAGATGAAAGGACTAGCTATGGACAAGAGAAAATATCTGCGAACCACGAGTCCTGACAAGGGACTCGTATCTAAGATATGTAAAGAATTCTCAAAACTCAACGGTTAAAAAAACCCAAAAATCCCATTAGAAATGGGCAAAAGACATAAAGAGATATTTCACCAAAAAGGATATGCAGAAGGCAAATAAATACATGAAAAGACATTTAACATTACTAGCCATTCGGGAAACGCAAGTGAAGACCTTGATGAGATATCACTACACACTTCCTAAAAGAGCTAAAATTTAAAAAAAGTGCTAATGCTAATTGCTGGTGAGGCTGCAGGGAAGCCATGACTCATACATTGCTGGTAGAAGTGCAGAATGGTACCAACACCTTGGATAAGAGTCTGGCAGTTTCTTTAGAAACCAAACAAATATGAACATATGATCCAGCAATTGTACTCCTAAGCATTTATCCCAGAGAAATAAAAACTCAGGTTCACACAAAAACCTGTATACAAATGTTTACAGCAGATTTATTTGTAACAGCCCCAAACTAGAATCAAAATGTCTTTCAGTATGAGAATGGTTACACATACAGTGGTATGCCCATTCAATCTCAAAGGTCATAGATTATACGACCCCATTTATGTAACAGTCTCAAAATGATGAAAATTATAGAGACAGAGAACAGATTAGTGGTTGTCAGGGTCTGGCAATGGTGGTGGGAGGAGGCGTTGTGAGGATGAAGGAATATCACAAGGGAGACCTTTGATGATGGAAGAGTTCCATACCCTTATCACATGTGATAAAATGGCATAGAACTACACACATGCCTTGCACCACTCTCTCTCGCTACTATCTGTGAATCTGTAATGATTTCAAAATAAAAAAGTTATTAAAAATCTTTCGACTGAGGTCTGAGAGAGGCTCACCTTTCACTGTCAGAGGGAGATTCCACTGGATTTCTCTTTCTGCTTCAATATTTTAACCCCCTTCTATACTTTAAAAGACTCAAAGCCATTGTTTTTTGTTTTGTTTTGTTTTGTTTTGCTCTATAATACCTTACTTTCTTCCAACATCCTTGTCTGTCAAGGAGCTGGGGCTGTGGACCAAACCACAGCTAACTTGGAGAGTGAGATAAAATGAGAGGATGCAGAGGTTACACCCAGGGCTTACCCTGATTTACTCCCGGGAGATCGGTGGGCTCTGAGAGGCCCACAACAATCTCCAGAAGCTCTGGAAAGGGTGAGAGGCCATTGCCCAGGCTGGGCACCTCAGGTGGGCACCACACCTGGAGCAGGTGAAGGTCTACACCCACCTTCCACACCGTCCCATCAGGCTGCTGGTGAGGGGACACTGGGTGGACATGGCAGATGTGGTCGGCATAGGACAGATGGCCCGTCACACTCTGCATCGTGCACACTGTCACCACGTGGGCCAGGGAAACCCAGCACGCTAAGCAACTGGTTATCGGTAGCACACAGAGTAAAGATGCCGTTGTGGGCCAGAGGTTGTACTTCAGGAGAGGTCGGAGTCCACAGAACAGAAGGGACTTGGATGGGGTGAGGGGCTGGGAGGGGCGGGGAACGGGCAGGAAGCGGTCTTACCTCTAAAACAAGGTCTGAGTCTTCATGCTTTCCAATCGTAGTACTTTTATTGAGGACAAAAAAGCCTTCTGCGCTCTTCAGATACGCTTTCATATTCTCTGCTTTCCCTGTAAAAGGTGTCCAGGAAAAACTTTGTTAGAAAAATACAGTCCTCTGATTATTCAACATCATACTTAGAATGAATGAAATACGCCATAATGTCCAAAGGAGAAATCAGCAGAGGTGGGAGTGGATGCGTAGATTTAACAATGATCACAATTAAATTTATGCAGATGTTTAAGACTGTCCTTTTTTTAATATTATTATTGAAGTATGGTCAGTTTACAATGTTGTGTCAATTTCTGGTGTACAGCACAATGCTTCAGTCATACATGAACATACATATATTCATTTTCATATTCTTTTTCACCATAAGCTACTGCAAGATATCGAATATAGTTCCCTGTGCTATACAGTGTAAACTTGTTTATTTTATATATACCAGTCAGTATCTGCAAATCTCAAACTCCCAATTTACCCCTTCCCACCCTCTTCCCACTGTAACCATAAGTGTGTTTTCTAAGTCTGTTTCTGTTTTATAAGTAATTTCATTTTTCTTTTTCTTTTTTTTTTTAAGATTCCACATATGAGTGGTATCATATGGTATTTTTCATTCTCTTTCTGGCTTACTTCACTTAGAATGACTTTCTCCAGGGCCACCCATGTTTCTGCAATAAGCCTGTCTTTTTAACAGTGATGTCTAGTACAGTTGAGCTCGGTTCTGATAATCAGAGGGTATCTTTTATGTAACTTAGACACAAACAATAGCAAAAACAACCCAACAACAGATACGAATTCCACTGATAATCTCTATCTCCCATTAAGCTTAGCTTGAGGTTAGTTACCTGACATAATCTAGTGTTCAGTGTTATTAACCCACCACTTACTAGCTCTGTGACCGTGGGTGAGTTTCTTATTCTCGCTCTATGCCTCAGTTTCCTCATCTGTAAAATGGGGTTAATAATACTCTGTATCCCAGAGGGTTTTGTGAGGACTAAATGCAGTAATATAGGTGAAACATCTAAAACGGTGATTGCTGCACTAAACACACATTTGTCCGACTGTGAGTATTACTGTTATTAATCTTGGGCTTCTCAAACTTTGCTTCAAGGAACCCTCACTTTCCGTAGAGCTTCTTAAAGTGCCAAGCGTCAGTCATCAAGGAAATGGACATTAGAAGATATTTTGTTTTTAAGTCACTGCATTTCTTCATATATTTAGGTAGGAAAAAAAGAAAGATTTCTAAAGACGAAGTATTAAGATGGTAGCTTGGCTGTATGGTCAGGACTCTGTAAATATTTTCTTCCTGGTATTTTATTATGAAAATGTCAAACATACGGAAAAGTTGGAAGAAGTGTATAGTGAACTCCTATATAACCATCACTCAGATTCTGCAACTGTTTTGCTGTTTGCTTTATCACTTATCTATCCAGCCACCCATTCATCCATCCATTTTGTGTTTTAATGTATTTCAAAGTAAGTTCTATATGTTTTTTAAAACATAAACATTTAAACGACTTCAGTAGGTTCCCAAATGTTGATGATAATTCATATGATATTTGAATTCTGATTTGACAGATGTCCAGCTACACAGTGTGATGTCCTCCGTCTCAATGTCGGGTCAGAGAAAGTCTCTTCTTTTCAACTGCAGTGTCACTGAACTGTGAAGTTGTTGGACCGTAGGCAGAAACAAAAGTCTTCTAGGTGTGATCGCAGAGGGTCTCCGGTCTGGCTTTGCTTTCCATCAACATCTCTGTCATCATTTACTGCATCCCCGCTAAGTGCCAGGCACTGTGCTCTCCTTTAGCACACGCTGCCTCTTTTCATCCTCAGAACAATCCTGTGAGGTAGGGGTCAGTGTTGTCCCACTTTACAGATGAGAAAACTGAGCCTCCAAGAGGTTAAGGCCACACAATAGTAAGCCTTTGTATGGAACCACTGCACAAACCTCCATTGTTGCTGGTGGGGTAGAGTCGGGTGGGGGAGTTGTGCTATCTGTTGACGCTTGGGACATGCAAGGACAGAAAGTCCTTGAAACCAGCCTTCTATCCTCTGCAAGGAAAAACAGACCCTCGTGGGGGTAAGAGAAATAAAAGTAAGCCAGACAGTTTATATTTGTAAACACTGAGGCCTGTGAGTGCCCCAGAAATATTGATGCTTTCATATAACATGAAAGAAATTTTATTAAGTTCAGTGTTATTAAAAGAGGGGAAAAGACATTTCCTCTTCCCAGGTGACCTTGCTCTGTTGCCACCAGTTATTAATCATCAGTTACTCATCTTCGATTGCAGAGGACCACGCTCTCAAGCAACACATTCAAGCCTAATTAGTCTAAAACATAAAACTTTCGAGAAATGTCTCTTCTACAGGAAAACCACAGGAAATGCCACCAGACAAACTCAAAACTTGGATCATGTGCATATTTGTTTTTTAGCTCTCAGCCCAGATGTCTCCAGGGCTGATGCCTCCTCTCTGCTCAGATGCCCCCCCTCGTGGTAACCACCTGACCACCCAGGCTAAAGGGGCCCTCACTCATGTCACTCTTCTGCTATCATATCCTCTGCTGTGTTTCCTGCTTCGTATTTATCATTCTCTGACATTTTCTTGTTCCTTTATTTAGTTGTGTTTGCTGTTTCTTTCACTAAAATTTGGGTTTCCTGAAAACTGGAACTGTGCTGATTTTGTTGGGAGGCAATTCTTCATAGATACCCTGTGTTTTGTACCCATCTTCAGGGCAAAGGCATTGACAGATTTTTGTCCTGCACTATCTTTCTGAGGATGCTTGCATGACAACAAACAGCCTGGGAGGATACAGGTAACGTTGATAATAAAGGTAACGATTCTTTCTGGGGCAAAAGTTGGGCAGGTTTGCTAGCAGCCCCTTTCAAAGATTTCGGTTTCCAGTCTGGAGTCCCTTATCTGGGACACAGACCCACTGTGTGCACAGCACTCACCTTGGCTGTTCTGCATTACCCTGAGGGAATTTTGGAGCAAGGGGAACCAGCGTGTACATTAAGCTCTGGCTCCTGTGGTGCCTGCTGTGCTGTGAGGAACAAAGTTCTTTGTATCTGGCCCAGGAGTCTCCCATGTTCTGCCAGCATCTATAAACTGGGCAGGCTGACTTATTAACTTTTAAACAGGGTAAAACCTCAGACCCTTTGCAGTTGCTGACACTTCTGTACATACACCATCTCCAGCGCCGGGGGACAGTACCTGACACATAGTAGGTGCTTGGCAAACACTTGCTGAGTGCATGAAAATACAAACGATACCTCAAAGCAAGTCAGTGCAGCCAGCTGGCTAGGAATCTTAGTAACTACCTTTCATTTTTCCTTTCAGTTTCTATCCTCGATGACCTTTTGGAAAACCTAAATTCTCTCTCTTTAGCCTTGGGGTTAGACAATATTTCTCTACCTTAATCTTGCCCTGTGCATTACTCCCCTGTAATTCGAATGTGTTTAAGCCTGTGAATTTCGTTCTTACTCGGTGCCCTGAAGCACTCGTTACAGTAAAGAGCAAAAGAGCTTCAGGCAGCTGCTCTCCCCCTGATCACTCTGGATGGCTCAGCGTTGAGCTATCCCAGCAAAATTTCTTTTGAGGGCTACACAGTGACCAGCGGCCTCAAAGTTCTTTAAAGAAGGTGCGGGCAGGCAAGGGGGGGTGTCTCTGACCACTGGGTGAGTGTTGTCCATAAATCGGGGGAAACAGGGGCTCCTCTCTTCATCCCAGCTGTACGTACCCCCAGGGGATCCCAGAGCTGGTGCCAGGGAGGAGACTGAAGCTCCGGTCAGGCTACCTCGGGAGACGGGGTGGGGGCTGCACTTAGGAAGGAAGGGCTGGTGTTGGGGCACCTCCTCTGGGGTGCTCCTGGCGATCCCAGCCTGGCTCGGAGAGGAGTTCGGGTTCAGGATGGGGCCGGGTCTCCGGCCTGCCCCTCAAGCTCTGGACCTTGTAGGGCTGGCCCTGTTCGGCCCAGATATCCGCCCGCTGCCTCCTCCCGTGCGGCACTCACCTGGCCGGAGGAAGAAGCCCACGCTCCGTCCTCCGCCGAGAGCCCGACCGGCTCGGGAGGCGCCCAGCCCGCTCCGGGGCGAGGCCGCCCGGCGGCGCCCCCGCGGAGTCTCCAGCCGGCGGCCCGCACCCCGCGCGCCCGCCCGGCCTGTGTACGCACGTCGCCATGGCAACGCCGCGGGGCGGGCCGAGCCGGTGAGGGGCGTGGCCTGCGCAGCGCGGGGCGAGGGGCCGCGCGCGGGGAGCACCCCGAGAATTACAACCAGCCGCAGCGCCTCGAGGTGTGCCAGACCTGCTACCTCGGGGTCCCCAGTCCCATTTCACGGATGGGGAAACGGAGGCTGAGAGGTCTCAGAAGTAGTCCAAGATTTTACAGCGAGGAAGAAGTAAGACTCAGAACTCCTTCCTACTGCCGTTTGCTCCAGGCTGGGTGCGTTGAGGGATAGGGGTGGGCAGAGAGGTTGCGCGGGGTGGTGGTGGTGGTAATGGAGCTGAGCCAGGAGAATGTTGGAGGTTAGTACCCCCGCCCCACCCAAATCTCTAGTTCTTGCTGTTATAGAGGAGAAAATAGAGTCAGCTGGGGGGACAGCCACTTCTGGGAGTTGGGGTGAAGATAGGAGAGGGGTGGGTGGAAGGAACAATTTAGGAAGAGTGAGTGGTTCTTCCATGTGCTGGGGAAAGGATGTTTACAAGCTTACAACCCTACTGTTCCTTTCCTCCCTGTCAAAACTGATCAAAACTGATGTTCTCATCTGTTTGTTCTTTACTTCTGCAAACATCACCTGAGTGTGTCAGACGGTGGCTCCAGTGTTGACCTGGATCAGTCACTACCCTTAAGAAGCCCCCCAACCACAGACACAAGATTGAGGGGGATGGAGTGTGTCAAGACATGCAAATACCAACTATCTCCCCTCACCCCTGTCACCTGTTCCAGCCCAAACCCTTCAGCCTGGGAGCAGAATAGCCCTGCTGACTGCCTACAGAATGCCTTGTTTCCCCAGCACACTGACAAGGTGCCCCAAGAAAAACTCAAAACATTTAGCTAAGAAAGATGGAAGATGGCAGACTCCACCCTAGTCAATTAGAAGGAATAAGAGAGAGAAATCATGGAAATCGCTGTGGGGCGGAATATATGGTAAAGATGCTCAGACATGCTTAGAGGCTCTTAGAAATGCAGGTTCCCTGACACGGACTCGGGAGATTCTGATGAAGCAGGTCTGGAGCATGGTCCAGGATTGCATTTGTTGCATTATTGCAAATTCCTTGTGTACTTATTACAGGCTTGGCAAAACCCCAAAAAGTTGAATTGCAGAGACCTCCCCCAGAATCTGTCCGTAGAAAGCTCTTCCAGGCCCTCAGTCAGCCTGGAAGGTTCTGCCTGGGTCAGCTCCCTTCAACCAGAAAGACCCTAGAGAAGTAAGAGGAGTGACCACAGTCAGAGGAACAGGGAGGGTCAGGCCCAACTTCCCAGGCACATTACTGCCCCAGGGCCTTTGCATTTGCTGTTTCCTCTCCCCAGCAGGTACTTCCCCCAGGGATCTCCTTCAGCTCCTTTAGATGTTCACTCAAATATCACCCTATTTTAAATTGTTTTAAAAATCAAGCATACCCAAAAAACAAGAAAGGGCAAATTCAAAAATCAACATGAACAACAAAACCAAATAAAAACCTCTCACTCTATCCCACTTCATTTGTTTTACCACTGATCATCTAACGTGCCTTTTATTTAGTCTATTTATCTTTTTTATTGTCTGTCTCACCATCCCAACCTGCCCCCTCCTTCCCCCACCAACATAAGCTCCATTAGGGCAGGGATTTTTTTTTTCCTCTTTTGTTCATTGCTGTATCACCAGTTCCTGAAACAGGACATGAATGAATGAATGAGCAGGGGCAGCCCTCACCACCCACCCACAGCCTTGCCTCCTGCCTCTTGGGTGCTGAGCTGCACTCTCCTTACCCCAAGACATAGGCTTCTCTAGCCACGGCCCTACAGGAGTCCTGAACACCCTCCCTCAACCCACGCGCATCTCCACACTTGTCCCTAGTATCGTCAGCGTGCGTGCAGAACAGAAACTTGCTTGCTGTCAGCCAGACCCCAGAGGAGCCCAGGCCGGCCTCATGCCGGAGCAGCCCATGCCCCTGCTAGGCATTAGTCCACCTCTCAATGAGGAAATACTAAACCGAGAACAAAGCTGACATTCAGACTCTCTGAAGCAGAAATTGCCAAATCTTGATTGGACCCCTGGCTCCTCACAGGATGCCACAGGCATCTCAATGGGTGTGTGAAAGTCTTGAAACCTAATTCCGTGTCATCCATTTAAATTTCAAAACAGAAAATAAAATACTCCGATAACTTATGGCTTTATGACAGCATTTCCTGAGCTGAGTGAGAGTTGTACTCTGCAATGATGCAGTGTAAAAAATACTGCCCCTGGAAAAAAAAAAGATTTCTAGATTATATGGGCTTCTTGGTGATGCCTGGAATCACTCTTATTGAGCGCTGGGTGGCTCAGTACTGTATCTCGATCAGTATCGGAACCCTGGCATCTGAATGGCCGGGGTTCAGGTCCCAGCTCTCTTGTTCCCAGCTGTCCTCATGATACTGGAACGAGTAATGTTAACTCAGGTCTTCCCACCTGCCGGGCACCGTCCAGCACTTCCCTTGGATCATCTCAGCTAACCCTCACCATCACCCGAGGCAGCAGGTGTGTGTGAAACACCCAGACAGTGACCTCTGCAGAAATGTCATGATGAGCAGCATTCTTATTAAATTACTCCTGTTTTAACAGGAAAATAAGGCTGAAGAGACAGGGAGGTAGGTATGTGCCCGAGGTCACACAGCTAGAAAATCTGGCAGGATTTGAATCTGGATGAGTGTGACAAGAAGGCATTTCCCCCGGGGAATCCAGGTGACAGCTGTCACAACCACAAGACACCCATATTCACAACCTGCTTTCTTTCAGCTTGGAGCAGGCTGGGCTCCTGTTTGTCCTGAAAGCCGGGGAGTGACTGAGGTGTGGAGAGAAAGGGGGCTGAGGCCGAGAGGGGGCATCTGGGTCTTGTCATCACGCTGGCCGGTCACACACACTGGGCTTCCTTCCTGCAGGACCTCTGCCACAGTTTCCTTCTGTGGGCTGTCCTTGATGGGGGAGAGCCCACCCACTGCGCCCCCTCCCCAGACCTGCCTGTTGCTTTTTCCGGATGCCCCTTGCAGTCCAACAAGAAATGAATGCTGGCTTCCCGCAGGGGGAGGGAGGGAGGGAGGTCGCCCAGCCTCTGTGGATTAAAAGAGAGCCAGGGAAAGAGCTAGAAGAGGAGAGAAGAAAGAAAAAGAGAGAAAGAGCGAGCACAAAGAGCAGGAAGTGCCAGGCTGTTGAGCAGGGTGACACATGGGAGAGCAAAGGACCACGAGAGGATCCACAGTCCCGAAATAGCCTGACCCTATAGGCTGAGGAAATGCAGGTGGTTGCACACGTACACACACGCACACACAGACGCACAAAAGTACATTCAAACCGCAGAGGAAGAGCAGGTGAGTGAGGCCCTCTGTGGCCGTGCTCATCCCCGTCCCCTGGCAGAAAAATGGGAAAACACCCAGTTTTTTTTTCCCATAGGGACAATGCTGGTTTGGGACATTCACTTCTCTTGCCAAGCAAAGGCAGTTCCCTTGGTTCCTTGGGCTTTGCCGTGGAAATGAGTCTGTACATTCTGTTTGAGAACTGCAGGTGCAGGGTGCTGGTCCCGCCTCTGAGGGGCCTGGTTTCTCTCTGTTTGTTTGTTTATTTTCTGTCTGTGTCTCACTTCTCTCACGGGTAAAGTGGAGAGAGTTAGCAGCATCAACTGTAAAGATTAAACGGGTTAATGTGTGTGATTAGTTCTGCTTGTTTTTGAACTTCGTTGTAAATGGAACAATCAGATTCCGTTTGCTGCCTAGTTTCTTTCACCCGACGATGCGACGATGTGAGATTTGACCACGTTGTCCGAGGGAGCTGTGGTTCATTCATTCTCATCGCCTCACTGCATGGCACTGTACTGGTTATCTATTCTTGCAAAATAAATTATGGCAAAATTAGTGGCTTAGAACAACACACATTTCTCATGTCACAGTTTCCGTGGGTCAGGAATCCGGGCACTGCTTAGCTGGGTGCTCTGTTCAGGGTCTCCCAGGCTGCAGTCAGGGGGTGTGGCCAGGGCTGTGGTCTCATCTGGGGCTCAAATGGGGAAGGATCCACTTCCCGGTTCTTGTGGCATTTCGCAGGATTGAGTTCCCCCAGAGTTGTTAGTCTGGGAGCCTCACCTCCTCACTGGCTATTAGGCAGAGGTCCCCCGGTGTTTCTTGACACGTGGGCCTCTAATGAAGCGGCTTGTTTCATTAAAGCCAATGACAAATATCATATGATATCACTTACCTGTGGAATCTAAAAAATAGTACAAATGAACTTATTTACAAAACAGAAACAGACTCAAAGACATAGAAAACAAACATGGTTACCAGGGGGAAGAGGGGGAGGGATAAATTGGGAGGATAGAATTAACAGATGCACACTACCATATATAAAGTAAACAACAAAGGTTTACTATATAGTACAAGGAACTATATTCAATATCTGGTAATAAACTATAATGGAAAATAATTTTAAAAGGAATATATTACATATATATGTATAATCAAATCTCTTTGCTGTACACCTGAAACTAATACAATATTGTAAATCAACTATACTTCAATAAAATTTTTTTTTTAAAACAAAGGGCAATGAGAGTCAATAGAGAGAGTCTCCTGGCAAGATGGAAGTTACAGTCTTGTGTAGCATAATCACAGAAATGACATCCCCATCGCCTTTGTGGCTTTCTGTTGATGAGTAGTAAGATACAGTCCTGCCCACATTCAAGGGGCGGGAATGACACAGGGGTGTGAACACCAGGGGTCATTGGGGGCCACTGTATATTCCTATTGGTATGCACACGTGCACAGAGCTCTCGGGTACCCACCCAGGAGTAGAATTTCAGGGTCGTGCATACGTCCAGCTTCATGAGATTCTGCCAAACATTTCCCCAAAGTGCTGGTGCATCTCCACCGCCGCAGCAGGCCGGGAGCTTTGCCGTCAGAGCTCGTGCTTTCCGCATAATCACCCCCTCTCTCCTTGCAGAAGGGGGTTCTAACCTGGGGCTCCTTGGGACAGCAGGTCCTAAAGCTGGCTCCACGTCAGAATCACCAACTTCCCCGGGCTGCACAGTCAGACTTTCTGATGCTTTGAAGGCTTGACTATAAACTGGAAGGTACACTCCACGAGGCAAGGACCCCGGTATCCCCGGTGCCCAGAACAGCACCTGGCACACAGTCGGCACATGATAAATATTTTTTTGATTAAGTGAATGAGTTTAGGAGCTGTTCTTCGAGAGATGGGCCCGAGGGAGGGTCTGAGCTGGTGAAACGGGGAGCGAACTTTGATGTGTCAGCCTGTGTGTACTCTTCTGGGAAGAGGGCCCAGAATCTCAACCTGCTTTCTCCCCAGCGAAGGCTACAAGCCGCTCTGATTGGATGCCGTCCAGCGTAGGCATTTTATCACAGGAAGAGAGAACTGGTCCCGGGGTAGGAGGCATGGGAACCTCCTCCAGGTGCTAGAAGTGAGGAGGGAGACAGCGCTTGCCCGGGGACCGTTCATGAACAGACACTTTGCTTGCTTTGATCTGTGACCCTTGGTGGCTCTTTCAGTTTGTCTGGCAACTGCTTGGCCTCCTGGGGCCCTCCCAGTGTCTGTTTGTTGACTAGCAAATTCCTTCCGGAAGGCCCCGGTGCACTGAGCTTCCGTCAGTGGCAAGCCAACACGAGCCCCACCTTTTGAGAAGGGCTCTTTCCATCAACAGAAAGCTTCCCAGTTGATCTGGTTTGAGGTGACCTCATCCTTTGTCACCGTCTTCCTCGTTTTCTGGAGGTTTCTCAGCGTCTTGCTGCTGTCTGCATTCTTTTTACATGTGAACAGTGCACCTGTTTTGAGCATTTTGTTGTTTTGGGTCATTCCCGTCACACACTTTTTATCGTCTTTTCCAGGCAGATCGACCTCGTGGCTCTCTAGACAGTTCTTGGGTTTCCTCTGAATCATTTCATTTGGCCTAAGTATGTCCGGGTTTTCCTCCTTCCTCACCACACTCCACACAGACCCTCTCTTTTCCCCAGAACAAGTGCTCTTTTCTCTCCGATCGCTCACCCAAATCCTCGTCTTTCACCATGTTTTCTGACTTCTCCTGAGAACTGATTGTTTTTTTGAAACTTAAGCCTCAAAGATCATCTCTTCTAATCTGGGTCTGAATTTGGAGCATTGTCAAGAAGCAGGGGAGACAGGAATGCTGCTGGGTAATTAGCATCCTTGGCAGAAGGTGCTCAGCAAAGGGTCAGAGGGACGTGGGGATGGAGGGGGAGGTGCATTCTTCTGTCTGGGGTGGGACTTGGGGGGTTGGGGGTCGGGGGGGGGTCAGGAAAGGCTCTAAGGAAAAAGCAAGCATTGGACCTGAGTTTTGAAGGATGGGTAGGATTTCAGGGGGTAGAGCAAGGAGAGAAGAGTATGGTAGAATGAAGGAGCAGTGGGAATAGGGGCCAAAGATGAGTAATAAGAGAGGCCAAGTAAGTAGTACAGAGGGAGAGGGGAGGCCAGGTGCTGAGACTGCAAAGTGAGGTCCATGGTCAGCCCTCAGACATGTTTGTTGGGCTTTTCCAGTGTGTTAAGAGACTTTTAATTATTTGCTGAAGTGAGAAGCTTCTTTCTGCTGAGTGACAGAGAAACTTACTCAAATTGGCTTCAGCATGAAAGCAAATTCACTGGTTACCATGAGTGAAAAATCTAGAGGAAACAGCTGGGTTCAGGCCCAAATGATTTTATCAGGCCTTGGCCTCTCCCCAGCTCTCAGTAATGCTTTTATCCAAGTGGATCCAACCTTAGACAGAATCTCTGTATAATGTTCACAAAAAGGCTGCCATAGCTTCAGTCCTTAATATCTTCTCAGCTTTGAATTCCATGGGGAAGGATGAGATGTTTTTCCTAAGTCTCTCCCAAAGGCCTCACTGCTTCTCATTTTTCTCTGAGTGGGTCACAAACCTGTTCCTAAACCAATTATTGTGGCTCAGAACACTGCTATCCTCTGACTGGCCAAGCTTGAGCCGTATGCCCATCCCTGTAGCGACAAATAGAATCAACACCATCTTTAGGAGGCTGGATTGAGACTGAGAGAAAGGTATGGTCCCCAAAGGGAGATCATAACATGATAGTATTTTAGAAGACAGGTGAGTTGTTATTAGGTATCAAAAACACCAGATGGCTACCACAGTGGCCAACATGTACAGATTATTTAAATTTACATTAATATCTGGATGTATGCCTTTTCTTGGAAAATAGGAACATATGGCAATACCTGAGTTCTCTTCTTACATATAGATCAACAATCTGCTAGGGCTCAGGAGAGGCTGCCCTCTTTAGATACAGCCTATGCGCCCCCTGCCTAATGTACTGCTCAAATTTCCCCTCTGGCTTCTGGAAGCACTTGAATTTTTGTCCCCATCCTAATCTGATTCAGTGAACAAATCTGTTTCTCCCACCAGATTGGAAGTGCCAAATTGTACAGGGGTCAAGTAGCTCTCCCTATGCTTCCACAAACGCCTGAGGACAAACGCCTGGCCACTTTTGATAGGCTCATCCCTTGTCCATTTAAAAAAGCTTCTTTTAAAAAATATTTAACACACAGTGATTTTAGAATCTGTTATCTGATAATTCCAACATTTGAAGTCCTTGGGTGGGAGTGGGGGGTGTGTGTCAATTTCTTGTTTGTTGTTGCTGCTTACTCTAGCTCATACTGACTTGTTTCTCAGATGCTTAGTAATTTGATTGTGAACTCATTTGTGATTGAACTTAATCTGTGGGAATCAGGATTGGTCTGATTCCTGGCTGCTTTTCTTAGGAAGACTTTTTGTTTCAGCTGGATGCCAGGGATGCTAATAACCTGTGACCACGGGTGTTTATTTCCTCAACTTGGAGTTTTCCCACTGGATACAAGGAGTGTAAATTTGAACTCCAGGTCTGTGTGGGTACAAATCCTCAGGGTGATAATCATCATCATTATTATCATGGCTATTACTAATTTTCTCTTCCAGAGCCACATTAAAAACAACAAATTGCCTCATAGGCTCCCTTTTCTGAAAGTCCAGGAAAAAAATTTTAAAAGCCCTCCTCTTGCCAGGATGTAGAGCACCTTTGAGGATGCTGGCTTACGATGGGCATCTTAGACTTGGCTAGCACACTTTGCAAAGGCTCAAGGCTTAACCTCTCATTTCTGGCACCTATTAACCCCTCAGACTGGTACAGGCATTTATTCTCAGGAAGCCCTGACTTCCTCATTTGCTCACTCTGCTTGTGTTGTGTGTCTGTATATTCCTTTGGGATTGCTTACATTAAAAACTGTTTTTTATTATGGGGTTTTGGAAATTTACACAAAGTAGAGAAAAGAGTGCAGTTAACACCATGTAACAATCATCTGGCTTTAACATTTTCCCAATCTTTTTTCATTTCTTTTCTCGTCCTTAATTTAAAGCAAGTTGTGTCATTTCACCCATAAATACTTCTTAACTGAAAGGAAGATTTTCCCCTTTACATTATCCTCACCTTGACATTATCATACCTAAAATTACTAAAAATAATTCCTGAATATCATCTAACATCCAGTCTTTGCTCATGTTTCCTTAATTCTCTCAAAGGTATCTTTTTACTCTTGGTTTGTTAGAATCAGGATTCAGACAAGATCCAGGATTCAGACAAGATCCAAAATCCATTGCATGCGGTTATGTCTCTGAAATCTCTTTTATTCTATAACAGTTTATTTTTCTACCATCCTACCCCCTGACCCCCACCTCTTTTTGTCCCAGCCACTGATTTATTGGAGAAACTGAATCTTTTGTCCCGTAGAATATTCACATCCTGGATTTGGCTGATTGCTTCTTCTTGGTTTCAGTTAATTTGTTCCTCTCTTCCATGTGTTTCCTTTAAACTAATAGATCAAAGTCTTTTTTGTTGTTGAGACAACCTCACAGGTGATGCTATGTGGTCCCTCTTGCGTCACACTGTGAGCACGTGATGTCTGGTCATCCTATTTTTAGTGATACCTAGATTCATCAGTGGGAGAAGTGCTAACAGACTGAGCCATCCATTACAAAGTTCTCATCAGCTTTTTTTCCCCAATACTTTTTAACTGTGATGAAATATACATAACATAAAATTTACCATCTTAACCGCTTAAGAATATACAGTTCACTCATGTTAAGGATATTCACATTGTTGTGTAAACAATCTCCAAAACCTTTTCGTCTTGTAAAACTGAAACTCTACACCCATTAAATAACAGCTCCCCATTTTCCCCTCTCCCGGCCACTGGCAACCACCCATCTATTTTCTGTTTCTATGAATCTGTTACTCTAGGAACCTCAGATAAGTGGAATCATACAGTATTTGTCTTCTTGTGTCTGGCTTATTTTACATAGCAGTGTCCTCAAGGTTCATCCATGTTGTAGTATGTGTCAGAATTTCCTTCCTTTTTAAGACTGAATAATAATTCATTATGTGTATATACTATATTTTGTTTATCCATTCATCCATCAATGGACACTTGAGCTCATCAACTTTCTACCCAATAGTTTTAGCATCCTTTGAGGATCATTCCCGAGTTCCATTATTTCTTTTGGGGTCACAGAGTTGTGATTTTTTTCTGATTATGATTCCTTTGGTCATTATTAGCTAGAATTCTTTTATAAAGAAGAGTTTTCCTTTGTCAACCACTTGTTTATTTTTCATAAAATACAGTAGGTTCAGGAAAGGCAGAATAAATGATTGCTTCTTTCCCTTTCTATGCCACTATTCAAAACAGAGAGATTTTGATTTAAAAAGATTTGATTTTGATTTAAAAAGATAAGGATGGGTTTCAATCCACTGAAGTCATTATTTGGTTTGATGCTCATACAGTGCCATCTCAGGGATTCATGCAGGTTGGCTCTTGTGTTTTTGTTTTTCCAGGTGGAAACCATGGAGTATTTAATTGTCACCACTTATGTTTGTATTGCATTGGTGTGGTCTTTAAGACAAACATGTCTGGGTCTCAGTTTCCTGTTGCTGTACAAGGAATTTGGACAAGATGAACTCGAGAACCACTCCTGCTTAAAACACTCCTTAAAATTTGCAGCATTTTCACTTCATATGACATTATAGTTCAGTCACTTGATTCTTCCAGTCCCATGACCCAAGGCAGTTATCAATATCTTCTTTTTACAAACATGGAAATTGCCACCAAGGTGATACTGTTTTTTTCTCCTTCTCCAGACTGTGTTTTTTCCCAGTAGACTTAAAGCTGTGGTTCTCAGTCAAGGATATTTTGCCTCCCAGGGGAATTTTGATAATGACTGGCGATTTTTTTAAATTTAATTGAAACACAGTCAGTTTACAATGTGTCAATTTCTGGTGCACAGCACAGTGTTTTAGTCACACATATACATACATATATTCCTTTTCATATTCTTTTTCATTAAAGGCTATTACAAGATATTGAATATAGTTCCCTGTGCTCTACAGAAGAAACTTGTTTATCTATTTTATATATACTAGTTAACATTTGCAAATCTTGAATTCCCAATTTATCCCTTCCCACCCCCTTTCCCTCCAGTAACCATAAGATGCTTACTATGTCTATGAGTCTGTTTCTGTTTTTTTAAAAAATCATTAGTGTCTTCTTTTTCCTTTTTTTAGATTCCACATATGAGAGCTATCATATGGTATTTTTCTTTCTCTTTCTGGCTTACTTCACTTAGAATGACAATCTCCAGATCCATCCATGTTGCTGCAAATGGCATTATTTTATTATTTTTTAAGGCTGAGTAGTATTCCATTGTATAAATATACCACAACTTCTTTATCCAGTCATCTTTCAATGGACACTTAGGTTGCTTCCATGTCTTGGCTATTGTAAATGGTGCTTCTAGGAACATCAGGGTGCCTGTATCTTTTTGAATTAGAGTTTTCTCTGGGTATATGCCCAGGAGCAGGATTGCTGGATCATATGGTAAGTCTATTTTTAGTTTTTTGAGGAATCTGGAGTTTTTGATTGTCACACCTGGGAGGGGCTACTGGCATTCTGGACATAGAGGCCATGGATGCTGCCATACATCCTATGATGCACAGGACAGCCCTGCCCCCTCATGCCGGCACTCTCCAGCTGCAAATGTCAGTCGTGCCAAATTCGAGAAACCCTGACTTGAAGCAGTTTATAGAGATAAAATCATATTCCTTTAAATTCTATGTTTATTCGATGAAAGGAAGTACATATAAAAATGCGCACATCTGAGAATTCAGCCATATGTAGGATGATGGGATAGTCTCTTTTTTAACCTGTCCATAGAATGTAGCCATTTGATGGGCTTCTTACTGCTCCCCCTTCGATCCTATTTCTGGCTCCTATTTTTCCCCCTGAGACCTTTCTATTACTGGCCTAAGGGAAGATTACTGGACTGTTTTTACTGCTTTCAGGCCAGTGGAAAAAAATCTTAGGTCTTAATTTTTTTTAACGTATGAAATAAATATTAAAATCAAGCTTTATACAAATAGCAGTTAGGTTTTTTTTTGGTCCCAATTCCTCTTTGCCATTTTAATTGATGGAATGGACACTTCGAATAAACTTAGTATTACCTTTTATATTATTGTGCTCTGCGACTCAAAGCACCTCCTGTGAGACGTTTATTCTTCATCTTTTCCTCTGCTGCGTTTGTGCTGATTTCGAAAAACCCATTTGGTGCTAAAATGAATTGATCATCCGCAGACGCTGGAAGGCTGTGTCCTTTCCTCCTCCAAAGGTCAATCAGCAGACTCGTACTTTGAATCTGATTTCTAAAGCAGACAACGAATTTGTCAGAAACAAAAGATGCAGCTTTTATCTTTTTGTTGTTGTTGTTGCTGTTCAGCTTTGAAAGAGGCAGCATTTAGACAAGGCGAATGCATTGATTCCCATGTTTATATCAAGTATTCACACAGTTTCTCCTCCCAACACAGGTGCTCCCAGCTGGTCATATTTTACCCAAAACATGAAAGAAGAAGCTTGCTATCACATTGTTATATTATTTTTCTCTCTTTTGCATTTTGTTAAACTAGATGCCGGTGATTTTTCTGGACTGGACATAATCGTCAAGGATGCATTCTGAAATAAGACATCTTGAGCAAAACACTAAGAACATTTTCTTGGGTTTAAAGTTCCCACACACCTCCTAAATTTCACACAGTATTGATCCCACCTTATTTTGGAGACGCATGCTGTATTACTTGACACTGTTTTGTTTTTTCCTGATAAGGAAGACCTATAGCCCAGAAGGGTTCTTAACCATCATTTTTTGCTTCCCGAATTGTATTCTAACTGTTTTCTTTTGTTATACTCCCTCCTTTAGTTCCAAACATGCTTTTAAATAATTTAAAAGTTCTCAAAATTGACCTGAGTTTGTAAATACTACTATTATCTGTCCTACTTTTTTTTTTGGATATTACAGTTAATAAATTACAGGTTTCACTTCATAGCATTGAGACTGGGGTAGGAGAAAAGGAAAAAGGGAAGAGATAGCTGTTTATATTATACCATGAAGAATAGATATACAGTTCTGGATTGGGGACGGATAGGAAAACATTCTTTGTAAAAGTGACTTTTTTTAACAGAAAAATGATAAGTACCACACTCAGGCTGAGCTCCAAGGATGACCATTTCCTGTTTTTTTTTTTTGTTGGAGCTGACACTGGATGGCCAGGCTCCATGACCCAAGTCCACACTGCCCAAGAGAATGGATTTTCCTTTGTCAAGGGCAGGGTTTTTCGACCTGGGCACTATTGACTTTGTGGATAGAATGCTTCTCTGTTGTGGGGGCCCTCCTGTGCATTGTAGGATGTTTAGTAGCATCCCTGTCCTACTAGATACCAGTGGCAGCCCCTCTCCAGCCATTGTGATTTTGCAAAAAGCCCCCCAGGCGGGGCAAAATCAATCCTGGTTGAGAACCACTGATCTAAGGTGAAAACATTCAGTTCTGGCGTTGGCTCAAATCTTTAACAGCGTCACTGGGAGCTGAGAACGTTTTCTCACATGTTGCATCTGGGGGTTGACTGGCTTGTACCAGCATGTCATCCACCTAACTGCCTTCCTGGAACGTGCAGATTTCCGGGGGGTTTGATGGTGCACAATTGGCAGTCTGCCAAGTTGGCCCCAAGGACTCTTCTGCCGCAAGGGCTACATTTTAATGGCGTCTGGAGCGCGTGTACAGTGTTCTCTCCAGTGGCTTTTCTGAATAAATCTGCATCCACATACTGTGCACTCATACTTCCGTGTCTTTCTCTTCCTCTCTTTGGTCAGCTCGCTTTGCGATGTCCAAACAGGACAGGTTTCCTGGCCATCGTTCTCCACTGATTATTGCAGGATCTGAGACTGATGTTCCGTGGCTCGTACCATCCCGGCTTCAGGCAACCTCGGAGAGCGTTTCCTAGGCCAGCTGCCTTGCTACAAAGTGACAAGGGCTTTCTCCTGTTGGCTCTGCGTGATCTGACAGAGTCTCGCGAACCACCATCCACAGGTGGCAAGAACTTTGGAATGCATCGGCCCCTCTGCCATGAAGCTGTCAGGAGAGGGTGCAGGCTTCCCCGCAGAGGCACAAGCTTCCCTTTCGGAGAGTGGACACAGGGAGGTCTGAGCTGGAGGTTTGTCTGGCTCATCGTGGACCCGTGAACTTGGTTCTCCCCGCCGGCTGTCGGGTGCTGGGCTCACCCTCGCTGGAGACCTGCGATCTGAATGCCATGCAGTGAGAAAGCTAACGGACAACTTCATCAATGAACTGTGGAACTTGGGACAACCCTTGTCTGCTCTGGGCCCTTTCTCCTCCTGTAGAAGCAACAGAACTGGCTCAGTCACCATTCCGTGCAGGGTGCTCTGTGAAAGCTGACCCTGGAAGAGGTTTTGTGGGGAAAAAGTATTCTGTGGCCAAAATGGTTTGGGAAATGCTATGTCCTGCAGCATCTGCCTGGAGATTCATAATGTGCATAAGCAGATGAGAGACCTTCTGGATCTGTCTGCACCCAGATATCCATGTAGCTCACTCCCCATTTTTCTGCAGTATTACTGTAACTGAGCAGGACCCTCTGGGGCTTTCTCAGAACAGACCCCCACTCCCCTCTGCCCACATGTCCTCCATCTGTCTCTTGTCTGTAGAAAAATTTTTCTTCTCCCAGGCTTCTCCTAGTTCTAAAGAGTACACTTCATCAGAAAAGTGAGAAAACACAGAAAGAAAGGAAAACATTCAGGCAAGACTAAATAATAATAATTTAGCTACCAAACAAAGGTCCTTTAGTTCCTCCTTAAGGGCCGTAGATAATATTCTGAGCCGTGTCCTTTGAGCTGTTTTGCAGGGCCTGAGGCTCCCACCAGGTGGAAGAAGTTAACGGCATGCTGCCCACAAGCACGTGGACCCCCAGACTGGTTGGAACCAGAAGCTTGGTGAGGTTGACTCCCGATGACCTCACCACCAACCAATCAGAAGAGTGTCCGTGAGCTGATCACACCCCCCCACAACCCCCCTCCCTCACCTTGTCTTTAAAAACCTTTCCCTGAAAGCCATCGGGGAATTTGGGTCTTTTGAGCCCTAGCTGCCTGGACTCCTTGCTTGGCGCCTGCAATAAACATGGCACTTTCCTTCACCACAACCCGGTTTCAGTAGATTGGCTTTGCTGTGCGTGGGCAAGTGGACCCAAATTTGGTTCCGTAACATTACTTGCCTCGGGCACTTTTTCTGATCACCCAGGTGGGCCATCCCCCTCACTTACTCTTTACCCTGCCTTATTTGTCTTCACAGCACGTCTCATTGTCTGACATTATATCATATTTTTATTTATTTGTTTATTACCTGTCCCCCTCCTCCACCAAAATACGGCCTCTGTGTCAGCAGGGACTTGGTTCATTTGTTTGCAGATTATCCCTAGCATGTGGCACATAGTAGGTGCTCCATGAAAAATGTGTTGCATGAATACTTTAATTTGAGGATTCCCAAATGGAGCTGATCAGGGAACTTTTCCTCTGCCACCCATTAAAATCCAGGGAAATACTCTTGAGAACTCACCAGGGAGAGGGTGTCTAAGATCCCTGTCTTAGAACCAGCCACTCAGTTCTGAATACACTGACAATGCAGCATTAGACTGAAAAGCAAACAGAACGGACTGGCTTGTCCACCATCTATGATGGGCGTTGCCATCACATGACCCGAGGAACTGAGCCTTGTGCAAGGCTGACCCCAGGGCTGCCTCAATGGGCCTCACCCACGCAGCCCTGCTGCGGTTTTCCTGGAGATGGCTTTCAGTGAAGATTCTTTGTGAACTGTTGGTGGCGCGTGGTGGACTTTCTCAGAACATGTTTTCAGAAACGAGAGCGAGGCTCACGCTTGGAGGAGTGCTTAGATTTTCGAGTTCTCCATCAGGAGACATTGGTCCAGTCGCAGCCACCACGTGGCCCCCTGCTTTCTCTGTGCCGGGAACAGCTTGGCACTTTACCTGTGTTTTTCTCAAGGTATCCACCTCCAAATGAGGAGCCTCTGTTTGCTGGTCAAGAGATCAAGGCTCAGGGAGATCAAATGACTTGCCCAAGATCATCCTTCTAGGAAGCAGCAGTGCTGGGATGAAAACAAAGTCCTCCCTGACTGAAAGAAAGCCCATCTCTGGCTCTCCACACTTGCAGACAGAACGGGGGCTGTCCTTTCATAACTCTGTACTTAAATACTCAGCATGGCTTGTCCTAGGAGCTAAATGGTCCTTGTCAGAGCCCTTAAGGCAACAAATGAGACCATTAATCCTCAGAAGGGCTCTTTGCCCTTTATGGCCTGTGGTTGGATTGATCCATCCACTTCCAGGAATAAAGCTGTGTCCCATTTTCACTTTTGATCCACACTTGCAGGTTTATTTTGGCTTTGCCATCTGACACTTGTCCGTCTAGAATAAAGGCATCTCAGGTCATTTGGCATCAAGCAATAGAAACCAGCTTGTTTAAGCAAAGATAGGACTTTATTGAAAGCTGCCTGGGGCATCCCACAACCTAAAGGGCAGTGAGTGAGGGCAGGAAATGCAAACCAGCTGAACTCTCTCTTTTTCAGGAGGACTGTTTTCTCTGTGAACCTCTGTTTCATCAGTCTTCTCTTGTAGACCAGCGTTCTCTGTGCACACGGCTTCCTGGTGGCTTTCAAGTTTATTATATCCAGTTCAAGTAGCCAGTCCCAGATGATCATGGTCATTGTCACCAAAGGCCATGGGACGCACTTTGGGAAACACTGTCCAAGCGAGAACCTTCCCATGGAGAGCAGGGCTGGGGCTTCACTGCTGTGTCCCCAGAGCCCAGGAGAGTGCCCGGCACGTAGCACACTTGTGGTGCTCAGTACATATGTGTGGACGGATCCAGCTGGTTTAGCCGCACACACACACCAGGCAGCACTCAGCCCTGTAGCCACAGTCACGCTCCAACACGATCTTTCACCTCTATCATCCTCTTGAGGCTCCCGTTCGTCAGAACCATAACCAGGCTGAGAAAAGTGGGAACCGGAAGTGAGACCAGGTGGAGTATCCGCTGAGAACCCTGTGTCGCCTACAAAGCCAAGGCAGTGCCTGCCTCCAAGGACTTGGGCTAAATTTAGGATCAGAGCTAAAAAGGGGAACTTGATGGGTTCCATAGCATCTCTTGTGGAACCCAGGGGCAGAAGTACAGCTGGGCTTCCCAAGGGACGAGGACCAAGGACCAGAAAGTCATTGGAAGACAGCCATCTCTGCAGTCTCATTTTCGTGTCTGCCTTTCTCGGCAGTTAGCTTCGTTCTCTCTCTGCTGAGCAGCGTCCCCTGCTTCACTCACCTGTGGCCCCTAATCCCTGAGACTACATCACCCCACCAGCCTCTCCGTCCCAGGGCCAGTTCCTGGGAGAGACGAGTCTAGCTCAGCTCAGCTTCTGATTGGTTCTCCCAGGTCAGGTGGACACACACCTCAGGTCCTATCAGCTGTGACCTGAGAGAGTGGAGGTCACATGATGCCGACATGGCTGCTGAGATTCCTCCTTTTGGGTTCATAGCCCTGGGGCCAGTGAGGGCCCAAGAACAGGTGCGTGGCTTCTTGACTTTTCTTCTCCATCTCTGCCTTTCTTATGTTTACCTTAGGAACAAAAACATGATGGAGACGAAAGGACAGCCTAGGGTCTTTCTTCTGGGTTTTACTTTTTTTTTTGTTTGTAGTCAAAAGATAGAGAGCTCTGATAAGTCTGAATCAGTGAGCAAACAGGATGAGTGTGCCTGGGGGAATTTTGAGGTAAAGGTGACTTCCTGCTTTGCTTTTAATTTATTGCAGATAACTTCCCTGCCTCTCTAGGCACTATTCAGGCTCTGGCCTGTTGCTAGCATTCCCAGCTCACATTCTCTCTGCCTTCTTTTTAGACAGAGGTGCATCCATGCTCTGTATTTTATATACTAAATATCCACGAGCTAGTCTCTGAGCAGTATGAATCATTTTCTATTTGATCATTTCCACACATATAAAACAAACAGGGTCCTCAGTGCAGCAATTTCCACAGCACTCCTGCCTGTAGGAAGAGTCAAGATCAGCTCAGATCAAAGCGGGGCTGGTCTCTAAAGAGTTGAAGCTTGAGCCCCATGTTGGTCTCCTAAAGCTAGTGGAACAAATTCCCTCCAGCTTAGTGGCCTGAAACAACAAACTTATTCTCCTATGGTTCTGGAGGTCAGAAGTCCAAAATCCACATCAGCTGGGCTGAAATCAAGGTTTTTCAGAAGGGTTAGGGGTTAGGGATTAGGGTTAGGGATTCCCCTGGATGCTCTAGGACATGTCCATCCCTTGCCTCATCCAGGTGTGGTGGCTGCTGACACCCCTTGCCCGGTAGATGCATCACCACTGCAGTCTGCCTCCTCCTCTTCTGTGTAGGTCATCTCCTCCCGCCTCTCACTTCTAAGTGATGGCACTTAGGGCCCACCTGGATAATCCAGGATAATCCCCGCATCTCAAAATCCTTAGCTTCATCACAGCTGCAAAAACTCTACCATATAAGGTAACCTTCTCAGATCCCAAGGATTAGAGCCTGAGATCTTTGGGGGCTACGGGGTCAGCTGATCCACTGCAGGCTCCCCAACTTTTTCTCTTCCCAGGAGGGTCTAGACTGCAGAGCCCCCCACAGCTGTCTACAGAGGCCAGATCGAGAGACCTTTTAGAAGGTCGTTTCTCAGCTCACTTGGAACTTGCTAGTCCCTTATTCCTTTTCCTCCCATTTGTCTTCCCATCCAGGGGAAGCGCAGATGGTAGCTGAAGGGCAAGTCCAGGCCCGAGCTACACAGAGGCGCACAAGCTGGCTTGGTGCAGGGCTGGGACCAGACCAGGCCTCCGGGCATCCCTGGCCACAAAGCAGACCCTTGCAACTCCCTTTTTGTGGGTGGATTTATGCAAGGAAATGAAAGGTTGGAATATAGGCACTGTTGCCAATCGTGATAAAAGACGGTGCTTCACTTTTTACCTGCCGCCACCCCTTCCCTCCCACGGGAGCTTTCAGGAACATCCAGGCCCTGAGAATTTACTCTTTTAATCAAGCTCCTCGCCAGGCAGACCCCCAGCAGCCCGCTCCCTGCTCGCCAACACCGCGAAGGGAACTTTGGACTCGGGTCTGTCTTCCCAGACTCCCACTCCACGGTCAAGACCTTGACCCCAGACGTACCCGGTCCTCTGGTTCAGCCCAGCCTCGGCAGGCTGCCATCCCGTGTGTTCTCACGCGGTGAACTGCTCTCCTGAGCTCCACAGGGAGGCACTGCGCCCTGCCCACCGGGACAAGCTCACCCGCCCCACACGATCAGACAGCCCACCCGGGCCAGTTCTCAGAAGAGGAGACGACAGGGAGAGAGCTGCTGTCCAAACACCCAGAACTTTCTGCTGGGCACGTGGGTTGACAGGGACAGTCTCAGCTCTTGGGAGGCACAGGTCCTCATTCAAAGTATGAACAAGCTCTTTACATGGAGTTGCACAGTAGAATATTTAAGAACTCAGGTCCTGGAAGCCAGGGTTCAAATCCCAGTTCTGCCACTTACGTGTGGTTGGACATGGGGCCTTTTAATTAACCTGATCCTCCGTGAACTAACCTCCAAAATGTAGTAACACCTGGCTTGGGTCCAGTTGAAAATGGGACATACACTAGGTGTTTGGTATATTAGCTAATATCCTTATCAGTGAGGTTTCTCCCTCAGCAAGTCCGTTTTGGAAGAATGACTAAAGTAACACAGCAGCAAAGGAACGACATAGAAAATATTTTATTACAAAAAGCTCAGTTGCACGGCATTTTAGAAGGAACAGAACATCTCATACGGCCTTCCTTTTTTGCCGTTACGCAGGAGAGACTAGTCAACTCTACCAACGAAGACCAGGACCTTGCACCTCCTCAGGCCTGGGGTCCTCAAAAGAACCGATGGCATCGTTTCTCTGAGAACCCCACGGGACTCCTATGTATATCATCCAGCCTCTTGTTTGGCTTAATTCACGAAACAGGCCTGTGTCCTTTCCATAAAGCTGGGTCAGTTTTCCTACCCACAGTTCAGGACTCCAGTGAGAAAGCAAAGGCATAACTTGTTTTCTTTTGGAAACAGAACAGTCCTAGCGGAAGCAAAACAAAACCACAACCTAAACCAGTTGCTAGGTCTCCTTTCCTAATTGGAACAAGGAGTGATGTCACTGACGATTCAGAGTTGAGGAAGGCCAACAGGGACGATGCCAGCACCCTGTCCCTCTATGGGGTCACAACATCACGAGATCCGAGGCAGCAGCTCTTTCCGATGCACCTGCCACGTGAGGTTCTGTGGACTGCTCCCGAATCCCCTCACCCCCTTGCCCCCTGGCCCCCATCCAAATTGCTAAGGACACACCTGGCCCCTCGGCTTCTCAACGGTGACTGAAGTGGCTTCATTCGGGGTCTGGTGGCGTGGAGGATGAGTGAGGGAGGGACACGCTCGGGGAGGGGCCATCAGTCGGGGGGCCGGGTGTCGGGGGCTTTCTCCTGGACTTCATCATACTGTGGGGGGGGAGTCAAAGGCTCGATGGAGGGAGGAGGCACATTTTTGTCTGGCAGGTTGATCCTGAAGTCTTTGAGGTGAAGCTTTTCGGATTTTATCCTTCGAACTTTGAGCGGCTTCAGGCGTTTGGCCAGTCTGGAGTTCTGCCTGTCGGGGAGGTTCCCTGGGCTGATCTCCACGTCGGCCCTGGTTGTGGTGGGGCTTGTCTCGTCCAGCCCCGTCAAGGACTCGTAGGAGGGGAGAGAGATGCTCATCCTGGGGTTCTGGTCCGGTTCCCTCGCCTCCGAGTAGTTTGTGTTCATCACTTCCTCGTAGCTGGGGACATAGTACCTCGAGGAGGCCTCCTCCTCCTCCTCCTGGCTGCAAGACAGCAGGCACAGACACGGGGGTGTTAGCATGTGCTCGGGCCACTTAAAATCACAAACAGATGGCCCCCAAATCCCGTGTTGTCACTAGGGCACATAAACCAGCCTTGTAAACAACAAAGGTGTCCCGGAGGTAATAAAAACCAACACTTCAACAGTTGATTATGAGCCAAACCCTGCTCTAAGTACATAGGAACCAATTTCATCTTCACTAATGAGTTAGGTACTATTAGTATACCCATTTTATGGATGGGGAAATGGATACATAGAGGTTAAGTGACTTGGTCATACCTTTAAGAAGTGGGAGGGCAAGGTATGAATGCCACATACTCAACTACTACGTCCTATCACTGGTGTTAACCCCCCTTTGCCTTTAAGCCTCACGCTTCACAACATGCCCGGTGGGCTCTTCTGATACCCAGCAGAGGGTCCTTTGACCAAAGGCAACATAAAATGCACGAAACAGCTGCCAATTTGAAGCAAAACAGTTATCCCCCAGTAGAGAACGAATATCTGGAATATAAAATTTACATGTATCTCAAATTACTCTGTAATTCTGTCTTCCAAGTTCACCGTTAGATGCAAAGGATGGGTCACATCCTCAGCCTTACTCTTGTTTGACTGTTGGCAAAGGAAAACCAAAAAGGGCATTTTTTTTTACACATTTTTTCACACTTGAACCTGTGTCACCTGTGTAGATGACAGTGGCCAACATGGGAAACCTCACTGTTTGTCTGGGCTTTGCTTTCATCTCCTTTAAGAATGAGCTCATGAATTACCCAGGGTGGGTTATGATGGGTGACTGATCTTCCTTCTTTATTCTTTTCTCTATTTCCCAAGTTTTCTAGACTATGCATGATTATTTTTTACTGTCAGAAAATCGGTTTAATTTTCCAAGATAAAAAACAACTCCCATCTCACCACAGAGATAAGACATACTTGCAGAAAATTCAAACAATACAGAAAAATCGAATGAAGGAAAAAAAAAAAACCCAAATCCTTCCACCCGGAGATGATAACCACCGTTGACCTTCTGCTGTGTACCTTTCCAGATCCTTCTCTCATCCCACAGCCACAGCGTTTGGTGCCATGAGGACCTTCCCTAACACGCGGTGTTGTAACCTCCTTTTCTCAGCGTGCTGGACGTGGTCCCACATTAGCGAGTATAAGCTGCGCAGAACTCCAAGGAATGGGCATGTCATGCTCGATGGATGAGTATTTAGGTTGTCAGTGTTTGCGGTTCTCAGCAGCGCTCTGATACACACAGGGGTGCAAACCCCTTTGCACCGGTGTGACTGTCTCCCACGGACACGCTCTCAGGAGTAGCACTGACCGGTGCACACGTCTTTAATACGGCCTCTTACTGGGAGCTCCCCTTCAGTAAGGTTATGTCTATCAACACTCTCATCAGCAACCCATTTTCCCACAAATCCCCAATCCCGGAGGCTGCCTTGGCCAATACGATGGCCAAAGAATTATGGCCCGTTTTGGGTTCTCTGCACTTCCTGACTAATGGGGCTGAGTATCTATCGTTTGAGTGTCTATGAAATGCTTGTCTGTGTCCTGTGTCTGTTTCCCTGCTGAAGGGTTCATCTTTCATATTCCTTTGCAAGGGCTCTTTTTACAATAGGGAGATCAACCTTGATCACAGGTTCCCCAATTGACCACTTGTCTTTTAAATGTGTGCGTAGCATTTTTGGTCAAAGAGAACCCTGCTTCCCAACCTTTTCAACTCAAAGCATAAACGCACAGGATGTGGGGTAAGTGACAAGCAGCCGGTCTGAAGGCTCTGGCCACTCCAGGCCCCCTGCAGATCCCCTGGGCATGTCAAAATCTCGATACACCTGTCATCCATTCGTAGCACATTATTTGGGAAACTTTGGGATCAAAGTATAAAGCTCTTTGTAAAATGACAAACTGTTTTACAGAAGCCTTAATGGGAGAAAGGCTCCTAGAGGAAAAGGTCTCCATCACTGAACCCTGGGAGAGGGGCCGTGAGGCCAGCCAGTCCTCACCTGTCCTCCTCCTGGGCGTGAGGCTCAACCCCCGGGTGCTGGATGTGCGCCAGCTCCTCGCCTTGCCGCCGCTTCCTCTTGTCCCGGACGCTCAGGCAGATGGACAGCAGCAGCAGCATCACCCCGGCCCCAACCAGCACGTAGGCCACGGAGAAGGTCTTGCTCTTGAGAATGCCGCTGCCTATCTCCGTCTTGTTGTTCCCCTGAGCGGTCGGCTTCTCGGCCGCGCTGAAGCCAGGTACCAGGTTCCACATGGCCATGATGACCCCGAGGACCAGCATCCCCAGGCCGATGGCGGTCAGTGCATAGTGCGAGCCGTTGGCCTTGGACTGGGCCATCATGCCAGTGGGAGCCAGACAAGGCCCAGGTTCGAAGAAAGAAAGGAAATAAATAAAAGGCGGCAGCAGCAGCAGCAAAGCCCCCTTACACGCCCTGAACAAAACCCCTAGGGCCACACTGACAACACAGCCACGGACTCTCGAGGGACCGTTTCAAGCCGATGCGAGGCATCCCGTGTGGTCGGCTGCGGCCGAGAGGTCTGAAAGGAAAGCGGAGGAAAATCAGAAAGGGAGGAAAATCAGCTCCGCTTCAGGCCGCCCTGGTGGACGCAGCGGCTGTCCGCTTGAAGGGGTTAAGAGGCAGGACTGAGTCCCGGGCGGGGCTGGGCCTCGCCTCTGATGCATTCCAGATGTCTTACGTGCTCCCACTCCTTCTGTGAGCCTGCGAAAGGAAGGCTGATCTGCCTACCCCCGCCCGAAAAGGAAATGGCAGGCCTTTCCCTGCAGGAGGACGGAAAGGTCAGAGTTGCAGGTCATTCAAACATGTTGTGGAATGTAATGAAACCTCACTCTGTGCGGGTACCGCAAGGAGACTGGACGATGGCATGTCTGAGCCGTGATCAACTGATGTACCAGAATCGCCTAGGTGACAGGCATTGGTCAATGCTATGTCCCAGTCCAGACAGGCCCCTGCGGTCTGTTCACCACCCTCAGTGGCTCCCTGTTTCCTGCTGCAGAAAATCCAGGCTCCTTAGAATCATGCTCGTGGCTGGCTTAACCTGGCCCTGCCTCCCCCGCTTGTCTGGCACCTCACCTTCCTTCCCACACCCCGCCTGGCATTGCTGCCCTTCCCTGATGTGTCCCGCACGCCCCCAGCAACTACTGTGGCCCATCTCTCTCTTCCCATGACCGCATCTTCTTCACTCCGCTCCTGGAACGTAACAAGGACTCCAAAAATCTCTGCTGAATCCAATGAATGAAATGAACAGAGGCCACATGAAGCCACCCTGCAGGACACACTTCTTTTCAGCCACATGGAGTTTTGCTTTTCTTAAAGGGGCAGAAGCCTGCACATTCCTCATCTTAGCTGTTGTGCCCAGCTGGAGGAGAAACTCTCTTCCCGTGAAGCTGCTTGGAGAACTTGTGCAGAAGAGAGTGCTCAACCAACCTGGGAGTCCATAACCATTTGCTGGCTGGGAGAGGGAGCCAGATAAGCAACTGACTAGAAGGGCTTCGCTTAGAACACTTGCAGAGGGCGGGAGGACCAGCAAGCAAGGCTCCTGGCTAATTACACTCCTCAAGTACGTTATTTCTGCAACCGCAGCCTTTGCAGAACAGTAAAACTTTATAGCTGTTTAGATGGGCCAAGTCCTGTTTGTGGTACTGCATTCTTTCTGCTTCTTGCAAAAGGACGGCTAATCAGGCCACTTGAAATCTGATGCTGCAAAGATATTTTCTCATCAAACAGTGGACTCCATCTGAAACTGGCCACTTTGTTCAAAAATACTCTAAAAATATTTGGGATAACATCCTTTATCGGCTGGAAGTCCATCCCTTCTTTCTTTTACTCAACAAATATTTCTTGTGCATCTGCTAAGCAGTGGTAGGTGCTGGAGAAACACTGGTGAGTAAGTTAAGGATGAGGGGGGCTTCCAGGCCAGCAGGAAAACAGTCTACAGGGAGTAACAATAAATTGGGAAGAAAGTATGGGAACTGGGGCATAATGCAGCCAGGTGCCCTAACTCGGGCTCGAGGGCATATGGGAAGTCTCTGTGAGAGAGAAGTCCCACTTCCCATCATACGGTCTGCGCCCTGAATGTGCTGTAGTATATGTGTGGGCGTGTGTGTGTACAAACGTGCGCACACACGCCCTGGTGCATGAACATGCGTGTGTATGCACGCAGAGCACCGAACAGGGATCAGTCTACCGTATATACAAGGGTGTATGTTTCTCCCATCACTCACGGCCAGCAAAAGGAAGGATGAGGGATTTGGCAGGCCTGGGAATGCATCAGCTCTGCCAAATGGATCTGAGACAAGGCCAGACTTGGAGGGCTCAGTGGTGGAGAGGTGCAGCCCCAGGCTCATGCTGGAAGCAGAAGAGATGTAAAAACCACTTACTGAGCACCTGCTCAGGACTCAACAGGCAGGCCTCGTACCTGGGAGGCTGACGACCTGTTTATTAAACCAGTGATGGGGCCATGTTACCCTCTCTGCCTCCTTGCTCTCATTAATTCTCAGTTCAAGGTTTGCCTTATATTGTCATGTGAGTAAAACAGGGCCCCGATGTGAGGCATGGGCAGAGATAAAAATGTCAGAATTAACAGATTTTTGGACTGTTAAATTGTCAATGACCAAAAACAAGTCATAATGCTCAGTGTGGGTGAGGGTGCTGGGATGGGCAACTTCACATGTTTTTTTCTGGATGGCAAGTTTTGACATTTGTGAACCAAAAGTTTAAAAAATGTTGATACCCTTAGGCTCTATAATTTCAACTTCTAAGAACTGTGTACAAGGCAAGGATATGCATCGTAGCTTTACAGAAGCGAGAAACTAGGAACTACTTAAATAGCCAATAACCTGGATCTGGTTAAATATGCACTTATTCAATTAGTCTCAAAGCAGCTAATGGTACATTTTAAAGTCAAACAACAGTATGTTCAGTGTGATTCTAATTTTAATAAAATTCTAAACACAAGTATGTATAAATGAATATATGGGAGAAAAGGCTGAATGATCCTTAAATGTTAAAATTAAAAAAGAGACAATATATTTTCTTACCTGCAAACATATACATAGAAATCCCAGGGAGAGGGACACATTCCAGACTTGTACCAGTGATTGCTTTTGGGGATGGAGGGAGCTTGGGAAGCAGAACTTTTACTCTATTTCTGTATTTTGGATATTTTTTACAATTAAGATGTGTTGTTGCAAGGCAACACAGCTTGGTGGTTAAGTGTGAACTTTGGAACCAGGCTGCCTGGGCCCTGCACCTTTCTAGCTGTGTGACCTTGGACAAGTTACTTAACCTCTCTGTGCCTCAGTTTCCACAACTGTAAGATGGAGATGAAAGCTCTCTAGTACTCACCTCATAGGGGAGTTAAGATAAATCAACAGTAAGTATACATAATGCACCTAGAACAGTATGTGACCAGCACATAGTAAGTTCTTACAGAAATTAATATTATCATTATACTAAATAAAATTAATATTTAAGGCCTGCATTCTCAATGGGGTAAGACCACCCCCAAGGGGGGAAAATTGGCTCTTAGGGATGGTATAAAATCATCTTAGTTGTTACAACAGTTTGTGGTCCTCCACAATACATAAACAGATACCCAGCATATCTGTGGTATTAAAATTTCATGGGGTGGGGTGGGGACTATTACAAAAAGAAAGTCTAAAAAGACTCCTTAGGGAACACTAGTGGGGCAAAAATTGTTGAGCGACATCATTGAATGTATGCTGTTAAATTTTAACACACTCAAATTACACCTGCCGTGATGTTTACAGTTATTTTCTCTGTGTGGCGGGAGTAGAATGATTTTTATTTTCTTTCTCTTACTGGGAGGGTAAGAACTGGAAAACACCGAAACGTGCACGTGTTGCTTTTCAAATAAGAAAATGAAGTAAAGGGTTTAGGGTTTTGTTACAAAAGAAAGGTTCTGCTTGGAACACACAGCAGGGTTACGTGTCCAACAGTAGCTTAAAGTTGTTCATCGGTCCCACCCTCCCTCTGGAGACCAGGATCTCGAGCTGGTTCACCAGCGGGTGTGGAAACCCAGCTCCCTGAGGTGCAGCTGGCGACTGTTTATCTTCTTCCTGGCTTGTTGACCCACGTTATATTTAGTACAGTGTTCTTTCCCTTTCAAAAATATGGAAAGACGCTAATTTTGTGCTTGGAGGATTTGGACCACATAGTTTCCAAGATGTCCTTAAAACTGAGCAGCCCTAGTGGGCAGCCTGGGGTCCCAGCTTGGCCAGACGCACCTCTGGACCCAGGAGTTGGATCCATCACGGGTCAGGTTCAAGGTGGCCCAAAGGGACAAGTGAGTGATCCTGTATCTGGGTTTTCAAGAAAACTGTTAACCAGTTAAGAGAGGCACCTACCTGTTGTTACCTGGGGAGGCTCCGGGCAGGCCTGACAGCAAATCTTCATGCTAAAATCTTGAGTTAAGACCCACCTGTAAAAAAGCAGAAAAGGAGCTTTCTAAGTAAGCCGTGAGCATGTCAATTGGAGGTGCTCATGGGGAAGGCACGTGCTTGCTTTATTTTTTGTTGGGAGGGCTATGGGTGGGGGTAGGGTACACACAAGAGAAGCTGTATCAAAAGAAGCCAAGATTCTGTACCACAAGAGTGGGGTTGCAGAAGGATGACAGTATGGGAGCTTTCCATGTTTTTCTCCCTCTTACACAAGTGCTCCAGAGGGTAAAAGAAGGTAAAATGACACTCTCCAGGTCTTCTTTTATGAAGAATATATAACCTTGACCCCAAAAGTGACAAGGAAGGCAGGAAAGGGAAATGACAGGTCAATCTGATCTACCAGCACAGAAACAAAAATCCTAAATAAAACATCAGCAAATGGAATCTCACATTAAAAAAAAAAAAAAAAAAGCTGATACATCACAATCTTGTTGGGTTTATCTAAAGAATGCAAGGTTGATTCAACATTAGAAAATCAAATACTGTCATGTCCTGGGAGAAAGGATAAGCCATGACAGTGGCTTACTATGCAGTGATTATCCAGTGGAGTACTATACAGCAGTGAAAAGGAATAAACCACAGCTACAAGCACCAGTGTGGCCCATTCTGACACATTGGAGGTTGAACAGGAACAAAAACTGCAGAAAAACACATTCAGCAGGATTCTATTTATTTGACATTCAAAACCAAGCAAAACTGAACAATACATTGCTCTATTTTTATAATATTAGGAAGAAATACAAAGATTATAAACTAAAATTCAGGATAACAGCTACCTCCCTGGAGGAGTGAGAAATGGTGTTGGGGAAGGGAACAGTAAAGAGTACATGGATGTTTATTTATTATATTATTCTGTAAGCCTCACATTTATCTTATATATATTCTTTTGATTGGTTAAAATATTTTGCAATAAGAGATTGTAAAAGTCCATCAATGTCTTTCCATTACTCTTAGCATAAAATCCAAATTCCCACAGATTGGATGGGACTCTTGCCTCCCTCCCATCTTATCTCTTGGCTCACCAAGCAGCAGTGGCTTGCTTTCTGTTTCTAGTCAAACTAAGCACATCCTGCCCCAGGGCCTTTGAATTTACTGTTCCTGATAACTGAAACTCTTCCACCTGACTTTTCTGCTTGTCCACTTCTTTACTGTTTCTGTCTCTCAGCTCAAACATAACCTCTCAGCAAGGTCACTCTCTATATAATGTCCCCTCACTCACCCAACTACTCCCAGGCCCCAAACTTATGACATTGCTCCCCATGGATGAATGATACTACCTCAGTCTGTAATAGCCTTGTTTTGCTTTCTTTTTGTCTCCTTGTTTCCCCCATTGGAGTATAAACTCCCTAAAAGAAAGTTCTTGTCTGCCTTGTTCATCACTACATGCCTGGCACCCGGCACAGAGTGTTGAGAACATAACAGGTGCTTAATAACTATTTGTTGAATGAATGGATGAGTATCTAAAAAGTCTAACCGATCTCCTCTGTCAATTAGGGGAAATGCCTAGTCCGAGGTGCGCACGGATGGGGAGAGGATTAGGTGGAGTTAGTTTTCAGGATACCCAACTCTCATATCCATATGCAAATGACCTGCCAGCAACACGGGGAAGGCACCAGGTGAAATGTGATTTCCATTCTGACCTGAGACAATGACTTTCAATATTCCCTGGAGCTGGAGGTCTCAGGTGGTCCTTGGTCTTCTCAGCAGGAGTATTAGAGCCTTGAGCCTTGCTCCTCCAGCCTGGACAGCCCCTGTCTTCACTCCCATGCATATCTCGGGCCAGCCAGAGCTAGAGCTAGGGACTTCCCTGGGAGTGGGGGAAGAGCTGTGCCCTGGGAAAAGTAGTCACAGCTCTGATGTCAGTGCTTACCTGGCTGAGACCCGAGCTGGGGGTCACAACCACCAGTCCACCCTGGGACTGGAGCCTCTCTGAAATCTAGTATCAAGACAACAATTTAAATAAAATCAAAAAACAGAAAACGGTGCTGCTCTGACTGATACAGAGCAAAAGTCTCCATGTGTTGCTGGGCGGGCCTTCCCTGGTCCCCCTCTTACTGGATCCCAGCAATTCGCTGGCACACAGCTTAGAAAGCAGGGCTCTGATCTAGACCCTCATATGGCCACTGAGCTCTGTCCTGGGGCCCCGAATGGCACCGTCCAGCCCAGCTGGTTTAGGGGGAGGACACCTCGGCATTCAGAGGTGTCTGGCAGCATGACCAGCCCCCGTGACAAAGAGGCTCCTTGACCATCCTCCCTGTGCCCCAACCTCTTCCTGCCAAGCTGCATAACTGGGAAGGGATCCCCAGCTCCACTTGCAGGGAACCAGGCTGTGCACCATTTCCATCACAAAGGAAGAATTCAGTGGGGCTCTTTCGGCCAAGTTTCAGCCCACAAGCACTTTTGTCACCAAGTTCCAGTCTCATGCCACGGGGAGGGGGTTGGGGTGGGAAGAAAGGCCCTGAGCGACCATTGCCACTGCCCCCGTCCCGCCTGGGAGTTTCAGGCCACCTCCCCAGGAGCCAAGGTCAAAGGGTGTCAGGTTCTTGTTCTTTTAGAACAGGTTCTCATAGACTGTGCACTCAGGGAAAACAAAAAGCACTGTGCAAATGAGTCATAAAGGTAGAGGAGAGGGGAAGAGGGCTGCCCGAGCCAGAGACAGCTGATGGGAAAAGAAAAAGGATGGTAAGCAATCTGCAAGGCAGAGTAATGACCATAGTAGGAACAGTAACAGAAGGAATCAGGCCTTTCTAAAGGCATCTCATCCTCACAGATGACCTTCAAGGAACGATCAGCCCCACTATCTCTGAGTCTCAGAGAGGTTAGGTAATTCGTGCTAGGTCACACAGCTGTAAGCAGCAGGGTCAAGATTCAAAATCAAATCTAGCTGACTCTGAAGCCCACCTCCTTTCCCTGGCACCAAACCAGCGCTGACAAGGCCGAGTCCCCCTGGGCCAGTCCCTGGGTGGGGCATGCAGGCCAGAAAGGGGCAACGCACAGTTCACCCCTGGAGATAATTCATCACCAAGGCGTGATGGGTGACAGGTGGACATTTCTTTTAGAATGGCTTTTTAAAGAATTTGATTGACTCCAACAATTCCTAGGTCCCTACTGTGTGCCAGGGGCTTTGGGGGACATGCAGGCGTGAGACTACGTGCACAGTCCAGCAGGAAGACGGGTGATTCTTCCTTGCAGAAGGGATGCCAACAGAGGGAATGGGTGTTGAACGCCGACTCCATGCCTCAGTTGAGCTCTTTCCATGAACAATCATTTAACAATTAGTTCTTTTCTATAGATAAGGACAGTGAAGTTCAGAGAGGTAAAGCAACTTGTCCAAGGTCACACAGCTAGTACATGGCTATGTCTTATATAAGGTATGTTTAAAACCCATACGTTTCATCACTAAGCAGCCCTGCTAAAATGGGGCACAGAAAATGAGCCTACAGAAAGCGCAACCAATTCACCTGGGAAGGGGGCGGGAAGAAGAAAAGCATCAGCTCTGTGAGGCCTTGAGGTGGATAAAAACTTCCCTCGGGCAGAGTTTGGGGGCAGAGGAGGTTCAGGTGTTCCTTGGAAAGGGTTCCGCCTGAGAAACTGCACAGAGATGGGAGGCAGGACGTCTCCCAGGACCTACCCCTTCTCGCGGAGAGAAGAGGCAGCTGCCCGCTCTCCAACATGAGACACTGTGAATTTTAAAAGACCTGATGTCTCCAGTCTCCTTGCTGATCCATTAAGCGTTGGCAAAATTGAGGAAGACAAAGTCATTCTGAAGACTTCCGGAGCCATTAACAGAAGGAGCAAGTTAACAAATCAAGGAGCTTTTCTTCGAGAGCTTGACATGGTGTCTTTCTCTAAACAAGTGGCTGGCGTGTGACTCTATTTACAGGGCTGGCACCAGGGACCCCATCTGGAGGGCTCCAGCCACTCTCAGTATTTCTCAGGAAAGTGACATCTCTATGTGTCTCCCTGCCAGGATGGAGTCTGGTGCCTGTGGGCTGCTGGGCAGTACCCAGAGGTCCTGTCACCATCAAAGCGAGTCTGACACCGTGATCCTTCTCCAAGCTCTGTGGATGAGCCACCAGTGGTCCCCGGCTCTGGGAAGCAAGGCTGAGCACAGGCACCGACCACCCCGCCCGGCCTGCCTGACGCCAGCCCCAGCACACAGTCAGCAACAGAACCATCTCCTACTGCTTCCCGGACAGCGGCCGAGTGCCGGGCTCACCCTGAGCACTGTGCAGGGGTCAGCGCATCTGCCCAGCCACCACGTGAGGGAGGGACTGCTGTCCTCACCTTTGTCCATGTTATCACTGAATACACTGAGGCACAGAGAGGTTGAGAAACTTGCCCCAGGTCTCACAGCCTCAGGCGGTGGTCCCGAGCACCCTGCTTTGGGCTCTGGTCTCCTTGCTCAGACCTTCGTCGTCCACAGGGTGACAGAAAGCCAGCCTTTCAGCCAACCTTGATTAACTCAAATCAAGGCAAGTCAGAAGCCATTATGAAGGGTCAGCTCCACCGTCCCACCACCCTCCAACATGAGGAGAGACTACCCTCCGGGCACGAGGAGGAAGCGAAGTAAGATTTCACTGCCAACCCTCTGGAGACCAGGAATGCAGAATTCTGAGGGTCAGCTCAGCTTCTGGGGAGGCGGGAGGATTGGGACCTCGGAGCAGAGGCTGGAGTGCATCCCACCTCGTTGCTCCCGGTCAGTGTGCTGGCTGCCGGCCAGGCTCGTGGGAACCTGGGTACCACCTGGACACTCTGTTTTGTCCTTGTCCAGCAGGCCGTTTTGGACACCAACTTGATTCATTGGGTTCTTGCTCCCTGAGAGGCATTTTGCACACAAAGTAAAGGAGGGGAGAGGGGAGAGCTTCTAAAATCAGGGACTCTGGAGGCTGACTGCAAGAACCAACTCCACCCACCAAGTGGTGGGATTTCCAGTGTGGGCTCCGGCCAGAGGCTGCGTCCATGTCAGCTCTGCAACTTAACTGTTACCTAGACAGGTTCCTTCTTTCCTCTCTCAGCCTGTTGTCTCACCTGGAAGAGGGGAACGGTACTGGGATCTACCTCGCTGGGCTGTTACATGCTATGAACTCAAAGCTCTGAGTTACAGGTATTTATTCATTCATTCAACACACCATTCGCTGAGCGCCAGCCATGTGCAAGGGTCTGCTCAAGTGCTGGAGACAGAGGAATGACTACAACAGACAGAAGCCTTGTCCCAGAGAGCTCACCGAAAACCAGCCCAACAGAGAAAATGCTATAAAACGTTAAGATGGTGATCCAAACTAGAGGAAAGCCACGATGCTGGGCTGGGCAGGACGGAATGCTGGCAGTGCTGACTTCAGATACGGTGGTCAGGGAACACAGTCACTGAGACAGTGATGTCTGAGCAAAGATTTGAAGGAGGCGTGGCCCATAAGGAAACACATGGAGCTCTGGAGAAGGATGCTTCCGGGAGAGGGACCCACAGAACAAAGGCCCTGGGGCTGGAGCCTGCCTGGTCGTTACGGGGTCAGTAAAACTGATAGATCAAGGAGTGAAGGCACTGGGTCAGCTGTCATTTACAGACCTGCAGAGGCAGGTGAGAGACCGCCTACATTATAAGAAGCCCAGGAGGGGTGACTTGCTCATTCAAAGGCCATTCAAGTTGGGGACAGAGAAGAATCTGGGGTCCAGTTCAGGGCTATTTGCGAGTCACCACGCTGTGTTTCTTGGAATTTGGGAAGAGGCGTGTCAGATAGCCCCGAAAGGCATCCAGATCTTAATTCATGGAATTTGTGCCTGTTACTTTCTATGGCAAAAGGGACTTTTGGGGTGTGATTAAATCAAGGATCTTGTGGTGGGGAGATTAGCTGGGATTATCCAGGTGGGTCCAATTTAATTACAAGTGTCCTTATAAAGGGGAGGGAAAAGTCAAAGGAGGAAGGAGGAAATGTGATGGAAGAAAGAGGCTGGTGTGATGAAAGGAGGGGCCATGAGCCAAGGAAAGCAGGTGGGCTCTAGAAGCTGGAAAAGGTAGGGACATAGATTCTCCCCTGGAGCCTCCAGAAGGAACCAGCCGCTCTGACACCTTGACTTTAGCCCGAGAAACTGACGATGGACTTCTGACCTCCCAAACTGAAAGAGAATAAACCTGTGCTGTTTTCAGGCACCAAGTTCAGCATAATTTCTTCCAGCAGCCACAGGAAATGAACACAGGCGGCATCCGTGTTCATACCTTTCTATGGCACCTGCCGACACTCGAACTGTTTACTTACCCAGTAGTTGGTTTAATTGGGCACAGTTCCTAAACCCTGATAAAACCAGTCCCTTGGTGAATTTTGCGCTCATTCTTCGTGGGACCAGGCTGAGGGGAGACCGGGCAACCTGCCCCTCCTCTACCTGGTTTACACGTTAACCCACGATTCCGTGAGTGAGCCAAGTCTGCAGCTGTTCTAGCTTCGCTGGGACAGTAACTGTGGTAACTGAGGGCAAGCTCTCTCAAGCTGGTGGCCGCGGGCTCTCCTGCTGGCTCAAAACTACCGTTCCTAAACCCTTAGGACAAAACAAGGTAGATGTTTATTTTATGTGGTCCTTATATGAGGAGTTTTTAACTAAAAACCAGAGGTGTGCAGAGGAGACAGGCAGACCTCTGCAGACCGATGAATCTTGCAGAACCAAAGCCCTCCTGTTCCCAGGCCTTTTTCAGACTGGCCTTGATTCTGGAGATGAGGACAGAGCTGGAGAAAGTTTATCCTGCCCATATCTGGATATTTTCTTTTTTAGCTACAGCAAGGCTGCCTGTATAGAAGTGGTTCCCAAACTTTCTGCCAAGAGCCCTTTGGGAATACAGCTCAGCTGTGCAAACCTCTCCCCACCCTCTCTTCTCCACTTAAAAAAAAAATTATTTTATTTTTATTTTGAAGCAGGGAGCTAATTAGGTTTATTTACTTACCTATTTTTTTTTTAATGGAGGTACTGGGGATTGAACCCAGGACCTCGTGCATGCCAGGCATGCACTCTACCACTGAGCTATGCCCTCCCCCTCTTCTCCACTTTTTATCTGTGACCCCTACTTGAAGTATTTTAGCCAGAGCTGCTGTCCTGAGCTCCCTGGTCTCCTCCTGCTTCTGATTTTTAGGAAGTCACCTGTCACACTCAATTCTTTATCCAAAGGTTACATTCTGGAACTGTAGCAACGACAGCGAAAACTTCCGAAGCACTTACTAAGTGCCAGGCACTGTGCTGGATGCTTTCCAGACATGCACTGTCAGTAATAATAATTTCACTTATTATTTTATTTACTTTATATAAATAGTTATTAATGATATTTTATGACTATTTACTTGATATACTTATATTTTAATTTATCATTTACTATCCTGTTTAAATTTCCCCCAAGTCCTAATGAAAAAGTTTCTAGAATAATCTCCATTTCACAGATGAGGACACTGAAGTTAAGAGAAGTTGTCTACTCTAAATAGAAAAGAAGCAGGATGCTACAAAAATGAGAAACTTGTAACTGGAAAGGAGATAACTGCCATGAATTACAAAAAGAATAAACACAAAATTGTAAAAGAAGACATCTAAATCACTAAGAGTGGGAGAGGGAAGCAAGGAAAGCCACTGTGGAAAACAGTATGGAGATTCCTCAAAAGACTAGGAATAGACTTACCATAGGACCCAAGAATCCTGCTCCTGGGCATATATCCAGAAGGAACCCTACTTCAAAATGACACCTGCACCTCAATGTTCATAGCAACACTATTTACAATAGCCAAGACGTGGAAACAGCCTAAATGTCCATCCACAGATGACTGGATAAAGAAGATGTGGTATATTTATATGATGGAATACTATTCAGCCACAAAAACCGACAACATAATGCCATTTGCAGCAACATGGATGTTCCTGGAGAATGTCATTCTAAGTGAAGTAAGCCAGAAAGAGAAAGAAAAATACCATATGAGATCACTTATATGAGGAATCTAAAAAAAACCAAACAAACAAAACATAAATACAAAACAGAAACAGCCTCATAGACATAGAATACAAACTTGTGGTTGCCAAAGGGGAGGGGGGTGGAAAGGGACAGACTGGGAATTTAAAATGCAGAATAGATAAACAGGATTATACTGTATAGCACAGGGAAATATATACAAGATCTTGTAGTAGCTCATAGCGGAAAAAAAATGTGACAATGAATATATACATGTTCATGTATGACTGAAAAATTGTGCTCTACACTAGAATTTGACACAACATTGTAAAATAACTATTACTCAATAAAAAAATGTAAAAAAAAAAAGAATGAGGGAAATGGACCAATCAGGAGTGAGAGAAATAACCCATCAGGAGTGAGTTCCATGCAAATAAAGTACTACAAATGGGCCAATCAGGAGTTAGCTTATGGAACCAATAGAATTTTAGGGGTAAGTTCTACTTTCCTAGGAGTAAGCCATTTCAGAGACAAAAAGTGAGATAGAGCTGCTGGGCCAAGGAACTGGATGGTGCTGGCAGGAGAGCAGTGGCCCTACCTGGGGGTCCTGCCGGTCTTTTCTATGGGGCTTCCCATCTCAGGAGAATGAACCTGAGCATTTGGGAACACCATGATGATTTTCAATAAAAGCATCTCTTATTAAAAAAAAAAGAGGGAGAAGTTAAGACACCAACTCAAAGTCACACAGTGAGTGGCACAGCAAAGATTCAAACTGGATGTGTCTGACTCCAGACCCAGAACAGCTCATCACCCACTACCTCCAGGTCCCCAGATTCCCCTCGAGAGTCCTCTCCTTAAGACTCAGCTGCTGGGAGCCCTTCAGAGGCCAACCTCAGCCTCTGTGATCAGAAGGTAGAATTCCTTGTTTTTCTTCATGTCATTTCCCCGCCATAAAAACCAACTTCCCCTGCGTGAGTCACTCAGTCCCCTGCAGCCCTGATACTCATCTGGACATATTGTAAATAATTGACGCTGAGATGTTTAATCATAAAACTGGAATTGAGGTTAAAACGGGGCAGCCCGCAGGAGAGGAGGAGAAAAACAGCCCACAGAGGGGAGTCTTGTTTTGCGGGGCTTGGCACCTCCTTCACACTGGGAAATAAAACAAGAACTACCCCTGGCTGAGTGCTTACAACCTCCACGGCATTGCCAGTGCTTTCCAGCATCTTCTCCTTTTTTGCTCCCAGCAGCCTGTCAAGGCACAGTCAGTACAAGGGTTGGAGTTAAGGCCCTTTCTGTCCAGCGGTGATCAGAACAGTTACCAATCTAGTAGGGTTGAGAAGTGAATATTTTATCGACATAAATGTACAGTGCTGTGTATACAGTAAGTGCCAAGACACGGTGCAGCAAGGGAAGGATGACACTGGATTTCCCCAGCTTGTGTTACTGGCCCACACTCACCACCACCCACTCTCCCAGGCTTTAAAGTCTGCTAGGAATGAACAAGACTCATTTTCCTTTCTTTGCAGCCGACAGGTGACACTGATGTGGCCTCATCACCGACACATAAGCCCCTATGAACTGCAAAAAATGATTTCTCAGGGGCCTCAGAAGGCACAGCCTGGCTGCCTTTCCTTTCTGCCATTTGATCTGCAAATGCTAATCAAGACCCAGCTAAGTGCTGGGAAATGTGATGACCTTTTCCGGATGTGCCAGATACAGTTGGCTGAGGTGAGATGTCACCTGCAGGGCACGCTCACCTCCAAGCACAGCTCACCTCCTGATCTTTTCTCCTACTGGTCCTGGAGAGAAACAAGAGATAGTGACAACTCACTAGCCTGATACTCAGGATGGTTTTGTTTTGTCTGCACATGGTTCCCAATATCCACTCTTCCCTTCCTCCATGGTTAAGAAAATTCCTGATGCTTGATTTCCTGTGGCTTCCTAGAATAAAGACAGCATTATCCAACCTCGTGGGCAGCTAGCAGGGCCGTATGACTAAGTTCCGGCCAGTAGGGTATAAACAGACGTGTGTATCAGAGGAGGGGGACATTTAGGAAGGGTTCTTGAACGGAAGGGACATGTCTTTTTTTCTTCTCCTTCCTCCTTCCTCCTTCCTATTGGCTGTAATGCAGATATGATGGCTGGATCTCAGCAGCCATGCTGGAGCATGAGGCAGAAGCTGGCAGAGCAACAAGATGGAAGGAATCTGGGTCACTGGTAATCACTGAGCTAGCCTCCCAGCCCTGGACTGCTGATCTCTGGTCTCTGCTTATATGGGAGAAAAATAAAGGTTTATTTTATTGAATTTACTGTCACTAGGGCTTTTTGTCACCTAAACCAGCCCAGGCCTGGTGAACAGTAACAATGAATTTGTTTGTTAAGACTCAACATGGGCTTTCTGAGAGGGCCTGAGCCAGAGGTGGGAAAAGAGGATAGCCTGGGCAAAGAAGCCAAGAAGGGCTCCTCAGGCAGAGGAAAAGGTCCCCAGAAGGCACAGGGTCCAGAGGTTCAAGAAGGAGGCGTCAAACAGGGAGGGGCAGTGGTCAGCCTGAAGCCCCTAGAGAAGTTCAGAGGATGCCGTTGTTTTACATGCCCAGTGGCCACTCCCACTCCTACTGGAACAGCATCCTGATTTTCCTTTGCCAGGGACTCCCCACTCTCAGCCCAAGTGTTTGACCAGAACTCTGGCTTCAGGGGTGGGCACATGCCCTAGGCCTGGCCAAACAGGACATTCCATGCCCCTGGGATGGTTACTCTGGGGAGGAAATGAAAAATGGAGTAGGGGAGGGGAGGAAAAGAAAATGAAATAATAGCAACAATAATAAAACAAGAGAGTGATCCTGCAAGGGCCATAGAAGATGATATGGCAGAAATTAAGGGCTAGATTAACCCAACCTTCTGAGCTGAGGCCCAGCACCTCCGCCTACCACCTGACAAAGGAATGTTGGTTCTCTAATTCCACAACAACCCAGCCATGAAACGCTACAGAGCCAAATGGGGCCAGTGTAATCCCAAATTGGACATGGTAGGAATGGACTGATGGCTGCTCAGTTCCACTGGATGGTGTGAGAGACACCAATCATACCCAGTGGCTGTTAGGATGGCCAGTAGATATTTACTCTATGCAAGGGCTGGACTGTCCAACATAGTGGCCACTAGGCACATGTAGCTAATAAGCTCTTTAAAAATGGCTGGTCTGTACTGAGATGTGCTGTAGAAGTGTAAGATACACACCAGATTCAAAGACTTAGTAGGACAAAAAGGATATCTCATTAACATTTTAAATGGATCCCATGTTGAAATGATCTATTTCAGATATACTGAGTTAAATAAAATCTGTTATTAAAATTAATTTAGCCTATTTCTTTGTACCTCTTTAAAAACATGGTTACAATTTAAAATTTAAATTTAAAATTATGCATGGGGCTCACATTCTATTTCTATGGGACAGAGCTGTCCTGGAATGTCAGCTCTCCAGGGTGGAAATTTCTGTTTTGTTTGCTGCTTTCTCTTGGTCTGAGAATGGTCCTGGTCCATGCAGGAGAAGCTTAATAAATGTTCACTGAATCAATGAAAAGCATGACATAGTGGTATCGTGGAATTTAATGAAAGAATGAAGAGCTGACTTAGTGATATTGTTGAAAATACATGGAGTCTGTTGGACTGTTCAATCCTGTACACCACTGGCAATGCACTTCACCTCTGTGAGCCTCAGTTTCTGCATCTGTAAAAGGAAGATGATGCTTTTGAGGATCCAGTGATGTAACCAATGCCAGGTCTGGCGGAGAACAGGCAGCCTGCTCATTGCTGCTGCCCTGTGTGTGCGAGACCTGGGGAGGGGAGAGGGTGGAGGGCTCTGCTGAGCAGCTGTGGCTATTTGGGGTGCATGAATGACACACTCAAGCTATGTGCCAGGTTGTGGCCTCCAGCAGCTGCTAAGAGGTTTGTTCCCACACAGAAGTGCCTCTATTGCTCCTGGAAACGCAGCCTGTTTCCCCATCCAGACAGGATGCTTCAAGCCCCAAGCTGGTATCAGGTGGACTGAGGACCCCAGGAGGCATTCTCCATGGGCACCTGTATTGGCCGAGACTTAGGCACCCCCAGGGTGACAGGACAGGCTGTTCTCTGGGGCTTCCTTTCCAGAGAAGAAATTAGTGGTGAAAAAAGCATCTGCATTTCAGATATGCTACATGGGAACAGGGAGGCGGGAGGCAGAGGGAAAGGAGGCTGCAGTAACACCAAGCAGGGGGTTCCCGGGGCCACGCAGATGCTTGGGACCAATGACCGCACATCATCTGACTGTCAACGCAGGTGAAAATCTGATAGACACCTATGGACCCTCCCTGGAGAAGGGCTGTGTTAGTTTCCTGTTGCTGCTGTAACAAATTACCAGAAATTTACCAGTGGCTTAAAGCAACACAAATTCACTCTCTTACAGTTCCAGAGGTCAGAAGTCTCAAATCGAGGTGTCAGCAGGGCCGATTCCTTCTGGACGGTTCAAGGGAGAATCTGTTTCCTTGCCTGCTTCAGCTTCTAGAGGCGACTTGCATTGGCTCCTGGCCGCTTCTCCCATCTTCAGAGTGCTTTACTCCAACCTCTGCTTCCATCACCACAGCTCCATCTCTGACTCTGAGCCTTCCACTTCCTTCTTATAAGGATTCTTGGGGCTATATCATGCCATCTGGATAATGTAAGTCTGCACAGGCTTTTTAACCATATAAAGTAACATATTCACAGATTCTGGGAGTAGGATGTGGACATCTTTTGGGAGGAGAGGGTCATTATTCATTACTAATCTTATTATTCAGCATACCATAAGGGCCCGAGGCACAACCTTGTACAATTTGAGGGGTTCACTGGCCTTCCACACCAACTGTCCCCCAGGAAAAGAATCACCACTCAGGTGTCAGGAGCATGGCTCTCAGAGGTTCTGGTGGACCTGGATATAGAGAACGTGTGTCATTACAAATCGGGGGCATTACACATTTTACAACAGGGCCTTTTCTTTTCAGAAGCTCGCATCTTTAAATTGTGGTAAGAACAGCTAACATGCATTGAATGCCTCCTCTGAGCCCACATTAGCTCCTTAAATCTTCATAAGCACGCTGCCATCATCCCCAGTTACAGATACAGACACTGATGCCCAGAGAGGTTACGTGACTTGCCCAAAGCCTCACGTTAATAAGTAGCAGAGCGAGGCTGTGAACCAGATAGTCTGAGTCCAGAGTTCCCCCAAATCCTGCCTCTCACCTGCCCCTAAGCCATGCTTTAAAGAATGAGTTTTTAAACATCTACACACTGCTTCCATGAACACAGCAGTCCTTCTGCCAACATGAGAAGCAGAGATTTGCTGATGAGAGATGGAACAGGCGTGCGGCTGTCTGGGACCACTCAGTGACAAAGACGAATGACAGTGACTTAAGAAACCTGCTAAGAAGCTAAGGGTCGGGGCTGAGTGTTGACCCTGCCCCTCTCCCCTCCTCGGCTCAGCCCCTGGGATCTGGGGCTCATGGGGCTGCCTGAAGCCCTGTCTCACGTGCAAGGACTCTGCCCCTCTCTGAGCTGCCACAGCACAATGTTGAGGGTTGCGACTCAATGCCCACACTCAGAGCCCTTCCTGGACCCGGGCACCAAGCTGGACACTCTGGTACATCATGTAACCTGAATCATCAAAACACTCCCTGGCTGCTCCCTCACCTCCACTGCAAGAGGAAGGAAAGGGGGCCAAGGGTGGTGAGCAGTCAGAGAAGACAGGCTCTGTCCAGATTCAAACCCAGCTCACCCACCTGGAAGTCCCATGTTGGGTGTCACAGTCTCCAGTTCATCGGTGGGTGTTCCAGTCATGTCTGCTGTCCCCTCAGGCCAGGACATACGCCACATTGTCTCTGCCCCACGAGGAGCTTTGATGGCACTTTTTAAAATTAGCGTTTATTAAATATCTGCCAGGTCTGGCCTTGGGTCCACCCTGCAGGGTGTTTAGATCTAAGATCAGCTGAGGAATGAAACTACATACGTTTTGGCACAGAACATTATCACTGAAGCAAAGGTAGCCAGAGCAGGTCAGGGTGATCAAAGGTCAAAATTGCTCCCTGAACCGGGAGAAACTTCCAGAACAATAACAATGGCCATGCAATTATGAGACTAACCACCACTACCACCAGCAGCAGTAATTACAGTGATGATAAAATAGCCGCCGTTTCCTGAGTGGCCCTGACGCGCTGGGCACGGCTGGCTGGCGGGCGCTGCCCGGTGAGGGTGGGCCCCGAGGGGCAGGAGTAAGCCCGGCAGTGCCCCCACCAGTCACTGATTCCACACGCAGGAACTGCACACCCGCAACAGTCGCGGTGGCAGTCCACGTGCGCGGGAATGTGGCAACAGACATCGTAGAGAAATCACTCCGTAACACGTACCCCGCATGTATGCCTTCTCTTTATAAAACTCCAATGTCAAACAGGAAAACTGCAAACAGGGAACCTGAGGCGTGCTTACTGTTATCCCAGAAGTCTCCCCGTAGACCTTTCGAGTCGTGACCCACAGCCTGCTGCACTGGTCACTCCCGAGCAGGGTCACTGGAGGCCCAGGGGAAGGGCCACACTGGGCTGAGGGAGCCAGGCTCCCCAGGGCTACCTGGGTGAGCGTCTGGATGCTGAGTGTGTTGTGGGAGGGGAGGCTTCTCCTGGCTCTAAGACTGGGCGTGGCCAGGCGTGGCCAATCAGATTTCCTATTTCCCAATGGGCGGGGCACCAGTCCAGCTAGGACCAATAGGACTCAACTTTCCACTGTTGAGGCAATGCCAAGGGGGCAGTCCGGCCCTCTGCTGCAGCGCCCTCCCCTGCTGGGTTTGCTGTTAGGACAAGATGTAACCCCCATGCTGGTGGCCATCTGGTCCTTGCAAGGGGAGAGGCTGCCCGAGGAGGGGCCAGCATGGAGAAAAGGAGAGCTGGGGTGGAGAGTGAGCAAGACTCCAGAGGACACCCCTTGAACCCAAGAATCCCACTGGACCTACCCCTCTGCCATATGAACCAATACATACCCTCTTGGCCTAGTAAAATAAATGACTAAACCCCCCCCCCCCAAAAAAGCCAAACCAGCCAGTTGCCCCCAACCTTCCCTTGTCTGAGGCAAGCTAGTGCTGACAGAGCCGGCAGCGGCCACACACTCCCGACAGGCATTCCCCTCCCATGCCCACTCAGACTGCAGAGCCAGGCCACCAGTGGGGGTTCTGGAACATGGCGTGAGAGTCAAGGCCTGATTCCAGGCTTACTCGGTCTCTTCCCTTGGCTGGAATGTTTTGAGGATGACTATCAGAGTCCCTCACTAAAAGAGACCGGTGGCCATGGACATGACTGAGGAAGGACACTGTCACAGGGCTGTAGGGTGGCAAATCTGTCCCTGGGGCACTCCGCTAGAACACATCGCCCAATAGATATTGTCATAAATCACCGGGCTGGGAATGCCTCTAGGTGGTTAGCAGAAAACAGAGGGCGGAAGAACCAGGCCTGCCCTTGAAAATGTCATTGCCAAGGTTATAATGTACATCATTGCCAAGGTTACAATGTACATAGAGCGAACAGATACACGCAGAGGAAAAAAGGAAGGAGGAAGGGAATGCATTGGAAGGGTGTGTGGGGACGGGGGACAGGCAGACACACCCGAGGGGATGCCATCTCTCTAACCTGAGGACCAGGCACTCTGCCGGGCACCAAGGGAGCCATCAGCAGCAATGTGTCCTCAGCCGTACATGCCAAGGAGGGGCAAAAGGGAAGAAAGATTAATTGTGAGAGCTGACAAACTGGGGAGAGGGACCAGAAGGAACAGAGAGACATGAACAACCCAAAGAAGGAGAGAAAAGTGAGCAATAATGGAGGGGAACACGTGACAGCACGGAGGAGGAAGGGGGGAGAAGCGGGGTGTGAGGATCTGGTCCCTGACCAGGCACCAGAGTGGGAGCAGGCGGGAGAGTGCTGGGGCTGAGGGGAGGGGCAGGGGCTGGGAGATGGGGTTGGGGGGTATGGGCAGTTCAGAAAGAAAGGTGGATCTGGACCAGGGCTGGGCCTCATGCGCCCACCACTGGGCAGCTGCTGCCTCTCTGGTCAAACAGCCAGGCCTCTGGGTGCCGGCAGCTGTTACGGGGGCCGGCCCAGCAAACGGTCCGTGTGCACAGACATGGTCACAGAGAGCCCCGGAGCGGGGCTGCTGGGGCCCCACGCCTGCCACCTGCATGCACTGCAGTGGCTGCCCGAGCACAAAGGGACAAGAAGCAAGTTGGGCCCTGGGGAGAGGCCACTCTCCAAGGGGGCCTACCACCTCCTGCTTGGTCCAGGCTGACCTCACGCCTCACCTAAACACTGGCCACAAAGGCTGCCTCCATGGCCTCCCGGCCTGCCCTCTCTCCACTGCTCTTCAGTGATCTTGCCAAAAGGCAACACTCTTAGTCAAGACCCCTCCATGGCTCCCCATCACCCCCAGGATAAAGCCCTGCTGACAGGCCCTGGGCCCCCGCCTGCCGCTTTTCTTGGCCCTGGCTGATTTCTACGCAATTTCCACGCACACTCATTTCATCCTCCCCACGGGCCCATCTCTGCAGATAACATAACTGAGGCTGGGAGAGGCTCCATGACCTCAGCCGGTTTCCCACACGGGCCGAGTCACCATTCTCCTCGTCTGGGCTGGAAAGCCAGCTCGTCCATGACTCCTGGCTGCCCCTCACCTCTCCAGGCCCAAGTCTTGTCCAAAGACCCACCACTTCCTCGTTTTCCTTTCCACTGCTACACTCTAGGGTGAACCCTTCCACCTCTGGGTGCCCACCTGGCTTCCTGCCCTCAGTCTCTCCTTTCTGTCCAATTCCTCCAGCACGCTGCTGCCATTTTGAGCTCCCAGAAACAGCCTTTCACCCTGTCTCTCGCCTGCTCAGACACCTGCAGGGGCTCCCCAGGACCAAAGAGTCAAAGGCACCTTAGCTTGGTGTTCAGGCCCTTCCTCTTCACCTGAGGGATCTGGGGAGACAGGTGCAGAGGGTTGCTGGGGAGCCTTCCTAGTGCACCCCCTCCTCACGAAGGCTCCTATCTCTCTTACTGGCAGGTAGGGGTTGTATCCTTTAGTAGGGGGTGGGGAGGGGCTGGCCGATGGAGACCAGAGCTGGATTCCAGGTGTTGGCGCCCAGCTGACCTCCCAGACCTGCGCGGTCCTCACCTGGGGGCCTACAGGGGTGGGGCATCATTCTCTCTACTTGGGGGGCTCCTTGGGGCCTCAGAAAGGACAGGAGCTTGGGGAGAGGAGGAGAGCCCCCGGCAGCAGCATTCTGTACCCGAGGCTGCATTGAAATTGACCTCAGTAAGACCAGTGAAAAGAGATCAAACCAGTGCTTCCCAGATCCCAGAGTTCACAGACCAGTAACATCCCTCCCGATCTTCTGAGAAGACTGACACTGGGCTGCAACCTCTCTCTTCTTCCTCGCAAGGGCACTCAAACGAAACAAACCCCAAACAAAGAGCATCCTCCCCTCTGCTCTGCCATCCATTCGCAGCAGAACGGCCAAGGGAACAGCAAAAACAGGAGGAGAGAATCCCGGAGTGCAGGACACTCTTAAAGTGAAACTGGTTTTGATTTCAGGGAAATTTAATACACTGTCCTTTGGTTTTCTAATCTTGCTACCAACTGAAGAAGTGTTTGTCACTGAGAGGCCAGGGTCTACACACAGCACTTCAGAACTGCGAGGCTAAAATATACCCTCTTTGTCTGCCGCTGTCACCAACTTCACACAGGGGCATGTCCAAGGGGGGAAAGAAACCAGAAACATAAACTGTCACCGTGCATTACATTAAAAACCTGCAATTAAAATTAAGAAGAGTCTATTATAAAAGGATTTTTCCATTTGCAAAAAAGTGTCGGGCCTCAGTTTTCCCATCAGTGAAATGAGAAGTTGGGTGGGACCAGATTATCCCATAGTGTCTTCCGGAATTGAAATTCTGGATTTCCTAAGTTAGTCCCAGTTAGAGAGGCTGCCTGTGTCACAGCAATGTGCAGTTTTCAGAGAGCTCTTTGGAGAAAATAAAGACTACCACAATTTATAGGGGAAGGAGGTTTTAGGCCACTTGCCCACCTCCCACTCCTCTGGCTGGGCTTGACCTTCAGCGGGTGGGAGCAGAGCAGATTTGCCAAAACAAACAGGTGCCCGCCTCTGTGCCCGGCTCAGTGCACTGAGCATTTCCTTAGCACCCCTTCCGGGGTGAGGCTGTTCACAGGAAATCTGTATCCTGTATGTGCACAGATTACCACCTGGGCAGTTGGGCAGCAAACTGGTATCAGTGGTTATCTCTGGGTTGTGGGGCTGGGGCGAGAGGAGGGGGCTGTGCACTTCCGACTTCCACGCCTCTACACCGGGGTTTCCCGGCTTCGGCACCACTGACATGTTGGGCCCAATAACTCTCTGCTGGGGGGCTGTCCTGTGTATCATAAGCTACTTAGTAGCATCTCTGGTTTCCACCCATTAGACGCCAGTAGCATCTTGATCCCAGATATTGCCAAATGTCCCTTGGATTTCAGGGGGAGGGGGGTGACCCCCAGCTGAGAACCACTGTGTTAGACTATTGGTTTAAATTATTTTAAAATGAAGCACGTATAATAATATCTATTAAGGTTATTAAGGCTATCTCTATTCAGCACCTCAGCAAGTGTTGCCAATCTGCCTCCCCAAAGTTCTCAAATAAACCTACTTCCTGCCTCTTCCATTGCTGCCACTGTCACCTGGGCCACTATCACAAAGCCTCCTATCTGGTCTCCCCGCTCCCAGCCTGGCCCCAGCAAGTCCTCCGCCCACAGCAGCCAAAAGGAGCTTCTGAAAGTGTCCTTCAATCATGTCACTCTCCTGCCTGGCTTCCTACGGCCTTCAGGAATAAAATCCAAACTCCCCACCTGCCTTCCAGGGGCTCTGCCGCCCAGACCCTGGCTCCCTCTGCCGTCTTCCAGTCCCAGCCACTCACGGTGCAGCCTGTGGACCAGCAGCCTCGGCAGCCCTGGAACTGGTGAGGAAGGGAGAAGCTCAGGTCCGCCCTGGATCTGCTGGAGCAGAAGCTGCCTGTCCATGGGTGAGGTGCATCTTCCAGGGACAAGTTGGCCCAGTCTGCCCCTCACCCCTACCCCGCACTCCAACCGCTCTGCCCCTCACCACTGGCTCCTCTTCATGTCACTTCAATGTCACTAACACGGGGAGGCGTCTCAGTCCAGACATTTGCAAGTTGTGGCCCCACGTGACGTTACATCTTAGCGCCCTCCTGGTTTGGGACACAGCTATGATGGCAACTCACAGTCATCTTGTTTACGTTCTGTTTTGTCTGTCTCTCCCCAAATCCCACGCCCAGAGAAAGCTCTGTGAGGGCAGGTCCAGTGTAGGCGGCACCAGGCACAGAGAAGGTGCTCTGCAAATGTTTTTGGAATTAATAATACGCACAAGTATCGTGCCCTTACTGTGGGGCAGTACCTTTTCTTAACGTGGATCATCTTGTTTATTCTTCATGAAACCTAAGAGGTGAGACAGGTACTATTTATGATAATCCCCATTTCACAGATGAGGAAGCAGAGGCACGTGACACATGGTCTCATAACAGGCAGAGTAGGGGTTCCATCTGGGGCGGTTGGGGGGCAACCTGGCCCCCGCCACTGCACCCACTCCCACCGTGCCACCTGCCCTCTTATTCATAAATTAAACCACATTTTACCTGCATGAAGGGGTGCTTGACATTGAGAAGAAATTCCTAGTGAATACTTTATATAAAATAAAGAATTCTGCTGTTGGGGAATCATAATCCCTTCATGTGCTTTGGGGTAATTTCCATCTTTGTATTTGGAATCTGTGTAAGCAAAGCCTGTCTATCCGTATGTTCCTGAAGACTGTTGCTATGGAACACTCCACTTCCAGATGTGAGTCCAGAAACAAGCCCAGCACGGAAGACTCAGGCCACTCAAGCTAAGGGACAATCACTGTTTCCACGCCCTCTGGCAGCGGGCAAGCCTTCACCCCTCACTGCCACCCGGAAAGTGACTGGTGTTCATCGCTGGAGATCTAGGGCTTTCCTTCTACGGCCCTTCCTGCTACCCTCAACCTCGCTCCAAGGAGCATCAGCCACGTTCCTTCTCACTCGGGGATGTACCAGGTACTTGCAGCATTGCAGATCCAGGATACTTCGGGGGACACATATGACCTTGTTTGACCTCCCTGAGAGTCCGGGCCACGTGTCCCCATCGTCACATCGCCAGCACAATCACCTTCTTGAATTTAATCCTCAGGACAAGCCTTTACATAGGGAACAAAGGGTCTCAATTTGGCAAGTGAATAACTTGAAGTTCAGAGTGGTGAAGTAATTTGCCCAAGGTCACACAGCCAGTTGGTGGGAGACCCAGAGCTTGAACAGTTCAACTCAGAGCAGGTCTAGCAAACAGATAACCACGGTAGCTAATGCTTGCCGAGTCTGTACCGCATGCCAGGCACTGTGCTAAGACCTCACGAGTCCCACAGGGTGGGTGCCACAATTGTACCCATTTCCCAGATGAGGACACTGAGGCTCAGAGAGGCAGACAGACACCTCCTCAGGGTCACAGAGACAAGAAGAGCACAGGAGTTGGAATCTAGGAGTGACACGCTGCACAGGGTGGCCACCTTGCTTTCAGCCTAGTGTGGTCACACAATCTTCATCTACAAACCAGCCTTCGCGGAGTCTCACATGGGCAGCTGGACATCATGATTTGATGGTTTGCCTTTTATTTTTGTTTTCAACCCAAAGGAAACCGAGCAGCTTGAGAAACCCACACTGTGGTTCCCAAGATGCTGGCAAAAAAGAAAAAAAAAAGAATCCACAAAATCAACAAACAAAAGGGTTGTTTGTCCATCTTGGGTCCAGTCTTGTCCAGCACCTGATGCCGCTCCCCTGCCCCCAATCTGAGAGCCAGCTCCATGCGGCAGGAAGCCTGCCGTCCATTTAGACATTACAGTGACCATCAGCCCCGATCTCTTCCAACGGAGTAAACATGATGGTTAGAAACACGGGACAAGGCTGGGAACAAGGCTTTGAGTTTTTAAAATGAGAGAATCTGAGAGAGGGTTTTAACCACGGAACGCCAGCTTTCCCTGCACGCGAGTCAGAAAGGCATCTGCTTCACCTGCTGACACAAGCCACCCTGAAGACTGTCCTGTCACTCCCTGAAGGCATGAAGGACAACCTCCTGTCCTCTCGGCCTCCACCTGGCTCAGTCACAAACCAAGGGAGGTGTGTGACCTTGCAGTGACGGTAAACAAAGCTGACAGGTCTCACGGCGTACCATGGGCTGGATGCCACTCCGTGTGCTATACACAGACCGATGCATGACAGCCTTTTAAGGTCAGGACTAGCACCCTCATCTAACAGATGGGAAACTGAGGCGGTTAGGCAGCTTGCCCTGGGTTCCACGGCTGGTAGAGCCAGGATGTGAACCTGCTTTCTGAACCAGTACACACAGCCTTCCTGAAGAAGGGAGCATCTCTTGCTCAATGAGAGATGGCTTCTCATTTGGGTACATGGGGGGCTTCTGTACTGATCCCCATTCCACAGAGCTGCCAGCAGTGTGGTGCAGTGAAAAGCCTCAGCAGTTAGGCAGACCTGAGTTTTAGTTCTAGCTCCATGGTCCTGTCTGCGTGACTTTGGACCAGAGACTTGACCTCTCTGAGCCTCAGTTTTTGCTCTGTAAAATGGGGATAAGAATAGCACCTATACCCATAGGGTTATTATAAGCATTAAAGTGGGTAATAATCATTGTAACAGCCAACATTTACTAAATGCTTCCCTTGCTCAAGGCACTTTTAAGCAGTACTGCCATCTTCCTCATTCCACAGAGGAGGAGCTCAGAGAGGTTAAGTCACTTGCATGAAGACACACAGCTAATTGTGGCGATGTGAGGGCTTGAGCCCTAGGCTGACTCTGAGGTGAGGCTCCTAAGAACTGCACCACACGTCCTCTTATATAATTCAACGTGTACATAAAACAACATAACACAACAGCTCTTCAACATACAAAGTCATTATTTTCTGGAGGGCAGAGAGACAGGATCCAGAGAGGGCCTGTCTAGTTCTGCCTGATGCCCAGTGCCTGGCAGATGCCTGCAGCCCTGTGCGGGAGTCCTGCCCTCTGTCTCCAGCACAGCAGACCCTGTGATGCCCGGCACATGGCCAGGATCAGCCCAGTGACTGAGGGTGCTTTGTCCACAGCTTAGAGCTGGTCTTGCCAATTATCAAGAGCCCGCCCTGGGACCAGACTTTGACCCCAGTTGAGTTTTACGCTTAAAAACAGTCTAACCGTAGGTGCTCAGCATCCTAGCCAGAAGAGACCTTGGTGATTAGAGTCCAGGGTGCCAAAATGCAGATGCCTCTGGCCCCACCCAAGACTGCTGACGCTGAGTGGCCAGAGCTGGGGCGGAGGCATCTGCTCATTTACTTGTTTACTTAAAAAGTATAATTTATATCCAGTAGAATGCATAGAGCTTAGTGTACAGTTTGACAAGTTCTAACAACATACGTCCACATAACCACTGCTTAGATCAAGTTAGAAGCCATACCCATCGCCCCAGAAGGCTCCCTGTGTGCGCCTTGCTCGAATCGCCCCCCACCCAGGCGGTCACGGACCTGCTTTCTGTCACTGCTGGTTACTGTTGGCTGTACCAGAAGTTTACATAAATGGATTCATACAGTGTGAGCTCCCTGTCTGCCTTCTTTTGTTCATCTATGGTGCTGTCTGTGTTTGTAGTTTGTTTGGTTCCTTTCTCTTGCTCAGGCGGACACTATCCGGTGACACCACTGTCTATCTGGCCGCCTGTTGCTGGACACCTGGACTGCTTTCTCGTTTGGGCTGCTGGGCACAAGCTGCTACGGGCGTTGGTCTAAGAGTCTTTGTGTGGCCCGTGTAGGCCTTTCCCTCCATCACTACCAAGGAGTGGGATTGCTGGGGCACAGGGAGAGGCACTGACTTTGACCCTCTCTCAAGGTGCTGCAGCCCAGATTGGGTGGGATTCCCTGACCTGCTCTCTTTTAAGCCCTCTATCCAGGTGAGAAGCCCGCAGAGGTTATTGGATCTGTCCTGGGTCACAGAGGAATCTGTCTTCCTAACCAATGATCCTTGAGTCATTCCACAGTTTGATTCACATGGAGCTTTGAAAGCTGAACCAATTCTGAGTTCTAACTAGTGATGACACCTGTTCATACAAGGGCGGCAAAGCCCATGGAAATAATGCAAAGGCTCTTCTCATTGCCAAAGGTTCATGCCTCCTTCCCCATTGTCTGCAGACTGAATGTGATAAGAATGAATCACTCACAGTCCTTCGTCTAGACTCCACCAGGGACCCCGATGGACCCCCAATGCCAACTGAGCAGAGGCAGTAGAGCGATGTGGTTAGAGTAAGTGGTGATTAAAATCCAAGTCTGTCTGGGTGGCCTTAGGCAAACTGCATCACTTTTCTGAGCCTTGCTTTCCTCATCTGTAAAATGGGGACACCAGCAGTACTAGCTCATGATACTGGAGTTGTACTTCAGTTAAACAACATGAGGTGCAGAAAAGGAGGTGGCAGTGGCTGGATGAACCAGGGGTCAGGGAGCAGTAACTTGAGACCCATTATTACCCAAGAATCCCTGCATCCCCTACCAGGCAGAGGTGGGGCAGGATTTGCTAAATATGCAGGTTTTAGGGCCCCAGTGTGGACTTACAGATTCAGAATCCAGGGTAGGGTCTAGGATCTGCTTTAAGCAAGCTCCCTGAGTGCTTCGGATGCTCACGGAAGCCTCGGAACCCTCATCCTGAGCGAGAACCAAGGTGGAGCCTGGGGAGTCAGCTGGACGTGAGGATGCAGACAGTGTGGAAGGACCCAGTAGGGCAGCTGAGGCTTGCAAGAGCTGCAGTGAAGAACCGGGCCAGTGAGGACCAGGGACTGATTTATGCCTCCACCAAGACTGCCTCTCAGCTCTGCCCCAGGGATTCCAGCCACACGTGCCTCACTCAGCAAAGTCCTAACGCCTTTGCAAGGTTAAAAGGTCTGGCTTTGGAGCTAGGAGGTTCTAGGTTCGACTCCCAGCCATACCACTTCCTGGTTGCATGAGCTTGAGCAAGTTATTTCAGCTGTTACTACATAATAAGAGATGTGTCTCTCTAATGGAGCTGCCAGAAGGAAGGCACTCACTCGAGCGGGTAGAGCATTTAACACCATGCCGGGCAGCCTTCACACGGTTGGTCCTGATGCAGTGCTAGGACTTCATTTTGCATCCCCTTTAGGTTTAAGGGATGCAGTTGGTGACTGCTGATAACTGAGAAATACTCCCCGATGCATGGGGCGGGGGAACAGAGCACACGGCCCTTTCATGCACCTGGCTGTTCCTCCAGCCGTGTTCTCCCACCTCCCTCCCATTCGGTCTCAGCTTTAATCCCACCTTCTCCACGATGCTCCTAATACACCCATTTGCTTAGCCTTCTACAGCTAAACAGTGGGATCTCCTGAGAGCCAGGGAGCCCCAGCTCTGCAATGGAGGGAGGGAGAGGAGCAAGCGACTTCACCAAGCCTCAGTTTCCTCTTCTGCAAAGTGGGTGTCATAACAGAACACCTCTAGTGCATTGTTGTGGGACTTACGTAAAACAACCCAGATAAACCAGGTAACCCGGTACCCGGCCCACAGTAAGCCCGTGTTAAACCTCAGTGCACACACTGCGGCCTGGTGTTAATCCCGAGGGGCCCGTGGCACCCTCCCTCCGGCCAGAGACTAGAAGCCCCAGGAGGACACGGCTCACGTCAGACAAAACTACGCCCAAACCAGATCCACGGCCTCAGGGATGATCTCCGGCTGCCCTGACCAGGGAGGCAGATGTTAACTGTTCTTCCGGATGCCTCCCCGGGGGGCTGAGAGACCCCTGCAGTGAAGGGAGGCTCCGTCTGACAGTTAGGGTGCGCTGTGGCCCTGGGTGGCCGAGGGGAAGCAGCCGCACTGGGTGAGGCGGGATTCATGAGGCGCGGGTGGGATGAGGGAAACCAGGAAGGGCCCTGGGTGCACCCCGTCTGAACCCCTCGTTTTGGAAACGAGGGTTGCCTCGAGACAACTATTTTAGCACTCTGTGTGGAGCACGGGGAACTGGGGAGGGGGCTGGGGACGCCCCCTCCCAACCCATCAAGGCCAGCCTTCTCATCCATGTGGGATACAGACCCAGGGGAGAGGGGCCCGAGGGGACTCTGCCCCAGGTCCCTGATAGCAAGGGGCCGACCCAGGATTTGAACCTGTGTCTCTAGGGCTCGAACACAGCGTTCTTACGTTTGCCTCCTAGCAGGGTGCAAATCAGGCAGTCTTAAGGCAACCCTCCAGCTAGATCTGAAACAGAATGAACCCCTTACAGAAACATCTGGGAGACGGTCCCACAGAGACCACCTGCCTCTAACCAATGCTCTTTGTAATCCAGCTGTTCCCCCAGAAGAGCTGTTTTTGCCAGTCTGTGTCCTCCTTTGTCATATGACCATCCATGTCACTTCAACATCTTCCATTCCCCAGTCCCCTTCTCCTCCAGACTTCCCAGTCCCAGTGCAAGAGGCCCTTCCCTCACTGACCTGGGCTTGAAATCTCAGTGCCCTTCAGCATTCTCTCCTTCCTTACTCCACGCACAGCACAGACACACTCCTGGGTCTCAAACTGGCAGCCTAAGGCCTATATCTGGCTGTGGACATATCTCATCTGGGCTGTGAAGTGTTATTTATTTAAATAATAGAGTAGTTGCCATGGATAATCTCATGTACAAAACTTGAAGATCTGGTAAGCCTGGCCCCAGTGCTCACATGTAACCAGCAGCTGGTGCTGAATCACAGCTGCCTCCTAAAGAAGCGGCCTGCCTTCCCTTTTGCCACAGTCCCCACCACTCCCTGCTGCCTCATGTCTGGACAGACCCTCTCCCTAACATCCCCTGCTGCATCCTGTGAGACCCATGCGCTTGGAACTCATGCTCGCTTCCACATTCAGTTGGTCCCCAGACTTGTTTCTTCTTCCTTCTCAAAGCCTTTCTCTGCAGGGATTCTTCCTGCCCCAACCATCTCCGTCCTGTTTCTCAGGCCCTGTTGAAGCTCATAGTTACTATAACCCGCTTTTCTAAGGCTTTCTTGGCCGATAGGTGTAGCCACACCAACCCTCCAGCCACCGTGTCTGTCAAAACATCAGAGGAGTCCCTCACAGCCTCCAGGAGAAAGTCCAAATCTCCTGGGAGGGTTTGGACTGCCCCGTTCTGCCTTACTTGCCATGTTCCTTGAGTGGCCGCTGTGTGCAGGGCCCTGTACCAGGCACCAGCAAGACTGGGGTGGATCAATACATGTTCTCTGCCAGAATGAAGATGAGTGCAACATCGGAGTCCCGTCCAAGGGAGGGAAACAGTACTGGGGTCACCCCTCCAGTCACATAGATCTGCCTCCCAGCCTCTGCCCACGGTGGGCCTCTCTGCCTTGGCTCGCTCCCCTCCCCCCCAGCTAACCAGGAAGGTCTCCCCTTTGTCCACATCCAGCTCTCATCCCCCTTCTCCAGGACACCTCCTCCGCAGCCAGCAGGAAGCAGCTCCTCTGAGCTGTCAGTGGGGGTCACCTGTCTTAGCCACCCTCCCCTGGCCACTCACAGGGTTCTGGACGGAGTCATGTTCAATCCTACTTTCTCGCTTTAACTGCATTTAAAGTTAAGCAGGCAGGGCCTCGTCCCTGTGTTCTTACTACCACCTCTGGGCATTTGTCCGTGTCCTGGAAGGCACAGAGCCACGCCTATCACACCACAGAACGTCTCAACAAATCTCTGCTGACTTCATTCATTCATTCAACAAACACTCCCTGAGCAAAGGCTGGGGGCCAGGCACCACGAACACAGGCGTGAACAAGACAAAGAGGCCTGTTCTCAGGAAGCTTCTCTTCTACTGCAAGAGACAGACACATGAAAGGGATGGATTAACAAGCGATGTTCGGAAGAGAAAACAAAGTAGTATAAGAGTAAAGGTGGAGGATGGTCCCTCAGACCAGGCGGTCAAGGGAGGGCCCTCAGAGACAGCAACATTTCAGCTGAGACCCACAAAGTAGCAGCCTAGCGGGAAGGGGAGGCAGGGGAGCCCCAGGCTGTCCTGAGTGACCGCATGGGGCAAAGAGCTTACCTGCCCCACCCAACGCATTACACTGTGACCTACTAAGCCTCTTAAGCTGTTGCGGTGTGGAGTGGTTTGCACAGTACATAGCCTCCTCCGACCTCAGAGTCTCCCCATGGCAGTTATGAGGATCAATGAGTTATGAGTTAATATATACAAAATGCTTAGAAGAGTGCCAGCCGCAATTGCTACAAACATTTAAACTAATGTTAGAAATACCTAGTAAGGTCAGACCCTCTCGCCAGCCAGCCAGCCAGCCAGCCCAGGATCTGCCTCCTCCAAGGCCACCCCGAAACTGGGGTGCTGGGAAGACTTGGCTGGCCGCCCCCCTCCCCCACAACTCCATCAAGGATGCTGACCCCCGAAAGGCTACTTCCTCAAGCATCCGTGACTGTCCTCACCCACCGGATACAGCTCTGCCTTCGGGGAACTTCCCGAAACTCTTTTTTGAGTATTTTTCAGCCTGAAACTCTCTTGTAGGAAGCAGGTTTGTCTGCTCCTCTCGATGAGAATTTCCCAGTGACTGGGCAACTTCGTCCCAGTTCCCAGTAACTGGGCAAGAGCATACGAGAGTTGTAAAGCTGCCAGCATACTTCCCCACATGCAGTGAGTCAGCAGAAGCACCCAGGGCTGAAGAACACGCACTTCATCCCCGCTCGCTCAGCCCGGCACGTCCCTCTGTTCGATCAATGGCTCCGTCAGCTTCCAGCCCCAAAACTGAGCACCAATGATTCATAAATTCAGAACCTGTACCCTCAGCTAATTACACACTTATCTCCTGTGTATCCATACAAGGTTGCTTCTTGTACATCACTAGACATGCTTCTTCCTTTCTGTTTTTCAGGCTATAGACCCCTTTAAAAATCTGATGAGAGCTCCTGACCTTCCTCTGAAAAATGCAGAGATGGAAGGTTTGATGGAAAATTTCAGGCATATATCCAGAGGGAACTCTACTTTGAAATGATACATTCACCCCAATGTTCACAGCAGCACTATTTACAATAGCCAAGACACAGAAACAATCTAAATGTCCATCGACAAATGACTGAATAAAGAATCTGTGGTATATTTATACAATGGAATACTACTCAGCCATAAAAATATAATAATGCCATTTGCAGCAACACAGATGGAACTGGAGATCGTCATTCTAAGTCAAGTAAGCCAGAAAGAGAAAGAAAAATACGACTTGATATCGCTTATATGTGGAATCTAAAAAAAGAAAAAAAAGACACAAATGAACTTATTCATAAAACAGAAACAGACTCACAGATATAGAAAACAAACTTACGGTTACCGGGGGGAAGAGGGTGGGAAGGGATAAATTGGGAGTTTGGGATTTGCAGATACTAACTACTATATATAAAATAGATAAACAACAAGTTTCTTCTATATAGCACAGGGAACTATATTTAATATCTTGTAGTAAACTATAATGAAAAAGAATATGAAAACGAATATATGTATGTGTATGTATGCCTGAAACATTATGCTGTACACCAGAAATTGACACAACATTGTAAACTGACTATACTTCAATAAAAAAAAATTTCAGGCAGTTAGTGGGTCCTTAATCTAATTCTGAGGACCCTGATATGAGTTATTACAAGTTTAAAATTACCCCAAAATTTCAAAATGATCCAGACAACTGTAACACTTTATTGTTTTGACTACCAGGGGACTATCTAAAAGCAGTGTTTACAGATATCATTATATGCACAGAAAACTTCTGGAAACATATACAGGAAATTATGCACCAGGTTCCCTCTGGGAAAAAGGACTGGGGTCTGAGATGGGAGAGATTTACATTTTTTCATTGAATAGCATTTTAAACTGTTTGATTTTTTAAAATCATGGATAAAAATGTTTTCTTTTTCTTAACCAGAAGTTCTTTTTTTTTAAATTTTTTAAACCAGAATTTTTTTTTTAGTTTTGTTTTGGGGGGTGGTGGTGGTAATTAGGTTTATTTATTTGTTTATTTTTAGAAGCAGTACTGGAGATTGAACCCAGGACCTTGTGCATGCTAAGCATGCATTCTACCATTTGAGCTATACCCTCCCCCCAAAATATTTTCTAACTAAACAAAAAGAGTTAATAAAAAGTGACTTAAGTTAAGAACTATACATAACCCATTGTTACTTCCATTCCTCTGACATGAGGAAGGGGAGGTCCCCAGCTGGGGAGAAGTCAACTTCCTTCCTGACAGATCTGAACCCACATCAGTTGGGAAAAGGCAAAAACATCACTCAAGGAGAGGGGACGAACTGTTTCTACTGGGTGTTCAACACAGGTCATTAAAGTTCCACATTGGAGGGGAGCAGGGTACTAATATTTTATTAAGTCCCTGCATAGCCTTGGTGCTGGGAGTAGGAGCTGGGAAGAACCTTCTTGTGGAAGTTAGGGGCTTCACACTTAAGCAAATCGACTCTGAGTGAGGCTGGAGGTTATCAAGATGTGTAAACACCAGAGCGATGCTGGGAGGGGAGGGTGTGGAGATGAGAACATATAATGGATAAACCGTCTCTTATTACAACCTCCCCCACCCTCTGCTGCCCCCAGATTCAAAGAGAGTAGTTCTGCATTTATTAGGTCGAATTATGTGAAATTGCCTTTTCTGTGGGTCATCTGTAAAGGGGAGGCCAGAACCCATTGTCTCCCAGGCTGTGGTGAGGGTGGGATGAAGCCCCTGGCTCTGCGCGCGGCACACAGCAGGTACTCAACAAAAGTCCACCCCTCCCGCCCTCCCCTCCCCGCATCATCAGCACGAAACTTTTTCAGCTTGGCCACTTCACACACATGCACTTACCACACACACCCAGCAAGCCCTCTCCCAGGTATTTGCCCAAGAGAAACGAAAAACTTATGTTCATCCCCATATCTGCACACGAATGTTTACAGCGGCTTTTGTCATAATCACCCTAAACCAGAAACAATCCAAATACCCTTCAACACGTGTAAACAAACCGGGGTACCTCCGTGCAGTGGAACAACACAGCGTGGAGGAACTTCGCACGCGTTATGCTGAGTAAAAGAAGCCGGGCTCAAAAGGCTTCACCCTGTATGATTCCATCTGTATGACATCCCAGGAAAGGCACCACTGTAAGGCCTATAAGCAAACATTATTGGTTGTTAAGAGCCAGGGGTGACTATAAAGGGGCGGCGTGAAGGAATTTGGGGGGACAATGAGACTTCTCTAATATCTTGATCACAGTGGTGGTTACACAATTGTATGTGTTTGCCAAAACTCGTACATTGAATTGGACATGAAAAAGGGTAAATTTTATTGTTTATAAAAATATATATATTTATATACATGCACACCCCTCAGAGTATATAGATATGTGTGTGTGTGTGTGTATTGTATATAATGGGAGGGTGACGTCTTAGCTCAGGCTGCTAGAACAGATACCGTAGACTAGGCGGGCTTAATCATCAGACATTTATTTCTAATAGTCAGAGGCGGGAAGTCCAGGATCAAGGTGTCGGCACCCTTGGTATCTGGTGCGGCTCCACCTCCTGGCTTGTAGGCGGCAGCCTTCCCGCTGTGTCCTCACATGGCCTTTCCTTGGTGATCTCTCTCTTCCTTCCTCTTCCTGTAAGGGCACTAATCCCATGGGGACAGTCTCACCCCATGACCTGCCCTAAACTTAAGCACCTCCCAGAGCCCTCACTTCCTAATACCATCATTAGGGCTTCAACATATGAATTTGGGGGGGGGGGGACACAAACGTTCAGCCAATAAGAAACAGCTTTCACAGGTGCAGGTGAGTGAGCTGCTGCGGTCTCTGCCTTGCTCCTATCTCAGCTTCCTAAGTCCAGGAAGGGAGGCCCAGATGCTCAAAGTTAAAATGGTAAATGAACCATCTAGAAGAGTGGCTAAGATTTGCAAAGCCTTCTACAGTTTACAGACTACCTGATCTTGTAGTAACCACAAAAACTCTATGAGCTTTTTAAAAAGTAAAACATTTTCTCTTGTTATAAAAACACCGCTTGTTTATTAAACAAAAATTAATAAATCTAGATTAGCAGAAAGCAAATTAAAATCATCCATCACCCCACCATCCGTAACTGCTGAGAATATCTATGTTGGTGTTCAGACTTTCTTGAGTGTTTTGTAAACAAATATACTTTAAATTTTTTTTCAAAAATGAGATCTTACTGCAGTATGTTGTGGTGACCTTTTAAATTTTTGATATATAATGAGCAATTCTGCACATCATCAGTATTCAGCTAAACCATAATTTTTTAGTGGTCGAGTAATATTCCTGTACACAGAGGGCTCATAATTTATATAACCAATCCTCTACTGCCAGACACATGGTTTCTAATTTTATTGTTATCATAAAAAAAAAACCAAACCAGTTGAAACTAACTCCTTACACAATCATGCTTCCTCCAGATAAATTCCTGGTATTGAAACTGCTACGTTTTTTAAAGCTTTGACACGCGTTTTCAGAATGTCCTCCAATTTACACTCCCTCCCTGAGCTTGGGAAAGCCCCACCTCCCAATATGAACACATTTTTCTGCTTAAAATTTTGAAACTTTTCCAAACATTTAAAATTTGCCATGTGAAAGATGGCATTGTTTTAATTAGCATTTTCTTTAATATGATGAGGTTGAATGTTGTTTCTTTTTCTTTTTCATTTTTTTCTCCCCGATGTGCTTATGCACCACTGGCATTTCTTCTTTATCCTATTTCTCCACTAGGGCATTCAGTCTTTTCATTGCTGACTGGGAAAGGTTCCGAATGTGTTCAGAAAAGAGCCCCTTGCCTGTTGTGTGTTGCAAAGATCACACCAGTTTAATATTTGCTGTATTAAGTGTTTTAAATTTTAGGAGCCTAATCTACCCATCACTTCCAGGAGTTTCTTTTATAATTTGATCTTTTACTATCATGCTTTAAAAGCCCCTTCCAAAAAGGGGCTTTGGTAACTTTATAGTGGACAAATCTTGTAGACATGACTTTGACCAAATGATCAAGGTTAACATCCCCAATAAGTCATGCTGGTGTCGTGTAAATCCTGACATGATGCTAGGAGGACACTTCACCTCTGTAGTATTCTTTCCCCAAACCTCAAACCCCAGTCTTAATCATGAGATGATTATCAGACAAATCCAAAGTGAGGGACATTCTACAAAACACTGACCAGTACTCATCAAAGCTCTCAAGGTCACGAAATCCAAGGAAAGACTGAGAAACTGTTACAGATCAGTTGAGACCAAGGAGACGTGGGTACTAAATGCAAGGTGGTGTCTTGGGACTGGATCCCAAAGCAGAATCATGATGGTGGGAAAATGGGTAAGATCCAAATAAAGTCTGTCCTTCAGTCACTGGTCACGTGAATTTTAGTTTTGATATGGGCACTAGGGAAGCTGAGTGAAGGGTATACGGAAACTCTGACTATTTTTACAACATTTCTATAAATCTAAAATTATCCTGTCCCTTTTTTTTTTTCTTTTTCAGTTTTGACTAGGACAGACAACAGTCCAGGCAGAAATTTTTTTATTTTTTATTTTTTTTATTGTTTGCCATCCAAGCTCATGGCTATGGGTCAGGGGTGGGAGGAGGAGAGTGAGTGGGAAGTGGCTCCTGGTTCCTTCTGACAGACTCACCGGAGGTGTGGAGATGGGCAGGGGCAGCTAGAACGGGTCTGGAAAGGTAAACTGAGTCTGAACTCAAAGGAGTCCCATCTTTAGAGCTTTGAAAGCTAAGCAGCTTAGCCCAGACTTGATCCTGCAGGCAGTGGGGAAGCAGTCAAGATTTTAGTTCAGTGACCGATATGGTTATGGGTTTATTTCACTCGTTTGTTTCCTAACATACTGACCCCTCCTCCCACCCGATGAGGCCTCAGCTCCAGGAGAGCAGGAACCCCATCTCGCCTATGGAACATTTCTCCCCAGCTCCTCCTCCAAAACCCTGAACACCTGGCCTGTAGAAAGAACTCAGTGGATACGGGATGAATGAAAGAAATCATGTAAATGGTTTTTCCCACCCCTGCCCTCCCCATCTTGTATTAGCCGGTGTGAATTAAGCTGTTTTTATGCCTCTGGGCCTTTGCACAGGCCGTGCCCTGCCAAGTGCACCCTCTTCTGCTGCTGACTTTCTGCTTCCCCTTGAGATTTCAGCTTAGACTCCACTCTTTCTGCACTTGACTCTCTAAGAGTGGGTTAAACTACTTCCTTTGAGCTCCAGGGCGTCTTCATCACTGGTCAGCTTATTGTAATGGTGACTCCCAGGAGGACTGGCCCACCTGGAGGGCTGAGCTGGCCTCTTTAGCTCACCACCGGCTGTGTGACCAGCACACAGTAATATCAGTACATTTGTTTAAAATGCCTGTCTGTGGCAGCCAAAGACTTCCTCCCCATCCCCCCATAGTATAATTTGCATCTGTCACTGTTTGAAAGCAATTCCCCAAAGGCAGCTAATTGCTACCCTCCAAACTGCCGCTAATGAAGCTGTAATCTTCAGGGTCTGAAAGTGCAAGGGGTTTGTTTTTTTTTATCATATTCCCAACTACCCCCAACCAAGTTTCAAGAAACCACGCCCACACTCTACCAACAAAGCCTGGCCAGTGGGGCGGGGAAAACATGGATCAAGGGCAAGGTACATAAGTGCTCTCTCTGTCTCGCCCTCTCTCTCCCTCTCAGACCAGATGTGAAGAGGAGAAAGCGGCCAAGACATAAAACCCACCAAGCCTCAGTGCCACCTGGTTCTATGTCCTGAATAGATGAAATGGCGGAACCTTCTGGACACATCCAGAACTATACATCCTACGAGATCACGATCCTAAAAAAGAAAAGGATCTTGCTCACCACGGTGAATTCTTGTCCTGGTTCTGCCAAGATTTTGCTGGGTGACATTGGGCCCATCACTTATTCACTATTCTATTAGTGAAGCTCTGGGGACATTAAAAAAGAAGAAATGCCTCCTCGAAAAAGGCTTAACCAACCCTGTGATGTGTTTTCAATGCTGGCAGTGAACAAATGGACTGTTTTGTGCACTGTGACAAGGCTGGACCGCTGGCATGACAGCTACAGGTTTTATGATAAACATGAATTCCTGGTGCCCATACCAGCATGGCCTGTAGGAGAGCCAGGCTGCACAGCAAATGTGTGTTTTGGGCCTGCAGCTCTGATACTGACTTGAGTGCCTCATCTGGAGACCCTCGTCATCGCCAGGCCTGAGAGCCCACCCTCCCCGCCCCGCGCAGGCCCCGGTCACTCTGTTTTCTGGCCTCAGTTTCTTGGCTAGACCAGCCGCAGTTTCCAACTTGCCGTTCTGTTTTATTGTTAAAGTCGCAGGATCTCTTTAAAGGGATCTGTCGTACTTTGACATCTGGAACGTTCGTGAGCAGCGTTTCTGTCCAGCTGGCCCTGCTTCCCATCACTCAGCCCTGTCCCTGCAAGCCCCTGAGCTGCTTCTGGGACCCGTCCAAGGAAGCCCAAGTTTCCCAGGATCACAGTTATAAAAACCAGTGGACCGGAGCACTGCTGCCCAAGGTTCTTACCCCGCCATTGGAAATATATTTGTCCGGTGACTCAGTGCACAGCCTCCTACAAATAGCTAAGAAAGTTTTACTAAAGAATACTTCTCATGACAGGAGATGTTCTGTTTGCTTGTCTACTTTCTTCTATTTCACTTAAAAAGAGCTCATGGAAAACCACTTCCCTGATTTTAAAACCCATGAATAAGTCTCTGCCTGTGGTCTGTAAACATTAGCCTGGGGAATCTCCCAGATCACTTCTAGTATTGGAAATTTACATGGCATTCACAAAGCTGGGATCCAGGTAGAGGAGGAGAGATGCCAGGAGATCCTGCCAGGGTGGAGTGACTGACCTTCTCACCTGATCAGGTAACAAACTCTCTGCACATCTTTGCCACCGAAACACCTTCTCTCCAAAAGGCAGGGCTTGGAGACAAGCAAAACAAATACTGATTTTTCTAGGGACCTGCACTTGCCACCCCAGTGCCGAGTCCTGGGGAGATTTAGGGCAAGGGGTGATGACAAGAAGGTGGGAGCACTTGGCTAGGTTCAAACCAACACAGCAAAAGATCAGAAGACACAAAGCTCTCTTCCTCCCTCCTGTAATCTCTGGGTCACACCCACCCCACCCCCATGGCTGGTGTCCTTCATTTCCGAGAGGCTCACTGAGAATCACTGTTTGGTTTAGATTTTGTAAACACAGCCCTTTCCCAAACAGCCATGGTGATGCAGAGGTGATGCACTGTGGGACTTCAGGGGGCCCTGAAGTCCCACAGTGGTGAATACTTTGCATAGGGTTACAGGATTTTGGCTACTGACGTGTTCGATGGAGCCAACACAAAAATCTGGCCTCCAGACGTCAGATGGTAACAGCACGTGAAACTGGCAGGTTAGAACCGGTGTGAAAAAATTATCACACAGGGAAAATACACATTATGATCATGAACTGAAAAAAACCAGGATATGAAATAGCAGAGCAAGCAAGCAAACAAACAAAAAAAGATTTGAATAAAACATCACCGTATCAACAGTGGTTGCCAGCATATGGAGATGTTTTCCTTCCAAGTTTTCTATGTGGAACATTATAAAGTATGGTTCAGGGAGAGACAGGTAAGTTTAATCACTAGCTTACAAACTGGCGTGAAAGTCAGCTTGAACAAACAGGTCCTGAAAATGTCAAGATATATACAGATACACACACACACACACACACACACACACACACACACACTCCTTGCTTTCCAGGGGCCCCCGCATGTATTCCTTCTGGACATGTGACTGTGATGTCCCCAGATACCTGGCAGTGTGAAGTATAGGGAGAAAGGGGGCTTTGGGGGGGCGGGGGTTTCTGTTCTGTTTTGTTTTTTTTCTTCAAGAACCAATCCCCAAATCAAGACATAATTGGGGAACTTGGGTTCTAGTCCTGGCTCTGATCTCAGGCCCAGCCCTTCCCTTCCCTTCTCTGAGCCTCAATTTTCCCATTTGTAAAATAAGTAGAGTGGAATTTCTGATGGTTAAGGTCCCTTCTTGGCTCTAATATTCTAAGAGCAAAAAGGCCCAGCATTCAGCGGGAAGGGCTGCTAAGTTTGACAAATCTAGGGCAGGAGAGAACAAGGAAACTTGCAGCTACTCAGCTCACGTAAACACAACAGACTAGAAGATGAGGGACAGGCCAGCGCCTGGGTTGGGGCTGTGGGCAGGGAGGAGCTGAAAATCAGCCTGAGGCACTTAGCAGAGACCCTCGGAGCACTACCTGGGGTCAGCGTCTTGAGCAGGGCAGTCTGGCCTGAAGCAGGAAAAATCAAACAAATGACCTGTTTCTTTGCAGAACCAGAGCTCCCAGGATGGGCAGCCAGTGTACCAAGGGTTCAATACAGGAGGAGGGAGGAATAAAACACATTGCCAGGCTAAGCCAAGCTACCTGTCCAAACTGGGGAGGAGCAAGACTCTCTGAAGCGGCCGGCAAGACTGAGATGGTGATAAAACCACCTACCCAGGACTAAACTGGGGCCTAAAGCACGTCTCTGACTTGCAGGTGGCCAGGCCTCCCGGGATAACCCAGAGGAACCTCGACCTGGTTCTGCTGCTGACTTGCTGTGTGCCCTTGGGCAGGTTCCTTTCCCTCTCTGTTTCATTTGTCAAATGAGAGGACATTCTAGGGTCCTCCCGTGGCAGGTAAAAAGCCATGTGTGGCCCACCTCCCAGAGAAATTTATAACCTGGAGAAGGATACTTTTACAGTTGTCAGCTGCAAAAAAAGGACTCCTCAAGGCTTCAGAGCATACGCAACAAAAGTGAAAGCAAAGGCCCGCAGCCAGAAGCAGACTCTGCACCATGTCCCCAGTTAGAGGGCAACTGCGCTTCCGGAACTTTCCTAGCACTTAGGAAGAAAAATCTTTTCAGTCCCTCAGATTCCATCTTAATTTGGAGCAGGGGGAAGAGAAACCCAGAGCCAAAGGTCCTGGAGCCCCGGTCTCCTCCAGCCCGAGAGTTCTAAGGGCTTCACTGCCAGCCCCGCAGAGGGAGGGAAGGACATTTACCAGAACCGAGACCCAGGAAACCAGGAGCCCCCAAAGGGGTGGGCAGCCCAGTGCAAATGTCAACAGGAGATGGGCTGCTGGCTTCGCCATCCCTCACATGGACCCAGAAACTCCTGGGCCGTGCGACGTCTGGGGCCAGAGCGCTGGAAAGACACAGCTGGAGGGGCCTGCCACCTCACTCTGGTAGAAGACAGGCTGGTAGTTTGGGCCTCATACCGAATCCACAAGTCTCACCCTTGACCAGTGGTCACATGTTAAGGTCACATGTTAAGGCCACATGTTAACCTCTGCCTCTTGTGTGGGGATCCAATCCATCCCCCCTTTTCATTCCCACTGTCCCCACCAACCTGCAGACCAGCCTCCTCTCTCCTAGCAGCCTTCTCCAAACACCCATCCAACTTCCACATCGCCAGAATTATCCTCCTAATGCATCAATAGAATCAAATAACTCTCCTGCTTAAAGATCTTGAACAGAATTTGTGTCTTTCTTTGTCTTTTTGTTGTTGTTGCTCAGTGATCTATATTCTGAGCACCTAGAACAGTGCCTGGCCCACAGCAGGTGTTCAGTCAACATGTGTGCAATGGTTCTGAAATGTCTACTCCATAAAGTCCCACAGGCGGTAACGTGGCCCTGCAGATCCAGTCCAGTTCATTCCAGACCCTCCACTCCCCTTAGTTCCCCTCATCCTCTCATAAACCCACCTGCCACTACCTGAGCACCTCCCCCAGCCCAGCACACCTCATGTACTTTCATACCTCCATGCCTTTGCTTATGTTGTTCCCTCTGCCTGGACACCCTTCCTACCTCATCCCCCTGAGACACTCTACTGTTAATTCTTTTCTTAGCAGGACCTCTTGGCATGCCTTGCTCTGAGTTACTTTCTGTGTTCTGTTCTTCTTTAACCCTGTAACTTCCTACAGAATACTCGCTGTGTGCCAGGCATGTATGTCCCACCTCACCCTAGGTTAGTCCCATTGTACAGACGAAGAAACCGAGGTTCAGAGAGGCAAAGTGATAGCCCACTGTGGGGCACACATCCAGGGAGTGGTGGGGTCTGACTATATGGCCACTTCTCTGCGACACTTGCCATTTACTTCTTACTAGGCTGGGAGCTCTCTGAGGCCCCTTGGCCCTATATCCTTGGGGCAGGCCCCGCCCTTTGGGATGCCCAAGAGACCCTAATTATTGAATTTCTGTCAGCCTAGGACACCGTAAGGAACAGATGGACCACCAGCCTCCTTCCCTTTCTCTTTCTTCTGCCTTTTCTCCCAGTCTGGGCGGTACCTCTGGCAAGCTGGGGAGGGACATATTTGGAGGGAAAAGGGGCCCCCTCCCAATTCCATTTAGCCCTGTCAGCTTAAGTCGAGATCCCTGTGTGACATCTCCAAAGTGTGAAAGCCTTTCACAGGTCCCAGAGCCGACCCTTAACTAGGGAAGCCATCCTGGAAGTCACTCCCTCAAAATGAAAGCCAGAAGCCAGCCCTAGAGGACAATCGTCCTCCTGCGCCCGCCTAGGCTGGCTCGGGCCCCGCCCATCCCATTTCAGCCATGCCTGGGTTCCTAGCTCCTGGACTACCAGCACAGTTAGGAAGGACCCGACACGGGGACACACAGGCTCCTCAGACCGCTGCACAGGCGCCTGCGGCTGCCACCCACCAGGGAGGGCCCGAGACCGGGAAAACCGAAGGACGTCAGTGACCCCCGTCCTTTGGCTAGGAAAGATTTCTTTGAGAGTGACCATCCCTCTTAATCAGACCTCCCTTCGGGATGCAGACTGGAGATCTGATTTGGATTCTGAGTAGTATCTGCTATGCGGTAGGCGTGAATGCCCCATCTCATCCCGGGAGGTTATCACACCCATTTTCCAGACGAAGAAACCTGAGTTACACCCCACTTCGCTCACGCCCGATTCCTTATTCTTTGCCTCTAGTACCTAACACACACACACACACACACACACACACACACACACACACACACACACACACACACACACACACACACACACACACACACACCCTAAATCCTTTAAAAGTCTCCATTTCCATAAAGAGTAAGGGATGCGGGAAAGGGGCTCATGCGGGCAGCACCACGGCGGTTTCCTGGGATCTACTGAGAAGTTCTGCTCTAAGCACCGGTGGAAGGTGCCTCTTCGGCCAAGGATTCGAAACCCGCTGGGCGAATGGCACCTGTCCCCGCCAACAGGGGCCCGGAGGCCGGGTGCCTTCCCCCAGCCGAAGCCAACTGGCCTCAGAGCGCTGCCCGGGAGGAGGGTGGTCCCGCACTGGCCCGGCGCGGCTCTGGGGGCTGCGAGTACCGCGTCCTCCCGCGGCAGACCGCGGGCAGGAAGCTCTCAGACGGACGGACAGACCGACCCAGACAGCCGTCGACTCCCTCCGGGGCCCCGTGAGGAACAATCCCTCCGCGGGGCGCGGCGGAGCGGAAGGCGCAGACTCACCGGGGCGGCAGCGGGTCCTGCTCGGTCCCAGCTGGGCAGCCGGGGGCTCCTCGGCCCCGGCCCGCCCCCCAGCCGTCTCCTTCTGGTGCCGCGATCCCGGAGCTGGGGGCTCGGGAGAGTCTCAGTCGAGGAAGCGCGGTGGCGGAGAGCGCGCCGCCCGCTCTCGAACCGGGATGGGGACGCAGGAAGCGCGGCCGCGGAGCGCCGGCGTGCGGGAGGGAGGGACCGCGAGAGGCGCGGGGCGGTGCCGGCCCGGAGCGGCCTCAGGCCCCGAGAGGCACCGCCCACCAGTCGACCCTACCGCCTACCCCCCACGCCGGCCTTCCGCGCCGCCCTGGGGCGCGGGGCCCCAGCTGCGGAGGGCGGGCACCCACTCCCTGGCGTAGGCTGGGGAAGTGCGGGCTGGAGGCGCTGGCTCAAGTCCTCCCCGACCCAGGCCGCCGGGAGTTGGCTAAACCAGGATGAGAGGAGGGAAAAGGGCCCTGACCCCTCCCCACCCGGGTCCGCGGAATTGGCTGTGTAGGGATGGGGTGGGGAGAGGTGTCTCTGTCGCGAGTCTGGGTAATTAAGGGTTAAGCAGAGCGGCGAGACCCTTCTCGGTGCTAGACCCCGCGCGAGTGCGGAGGCACAGCTCCGCGGGCCCGCCCACCGCGCCTTTACTGGGTCCGGCACTCACCTGGACACGAGGTGGACCGGCCTCCTCTCCTCCCCTTTCTGGGGAGACCGCCGCCTCCCTCTCTACCCTGGGGCGGGTTCAGGGCGCTGGGGCCCGCCTGCACCTCCCAGGGCTGGTGCCCTGCGAGGTGACTGATGGGCGGAGGTAGGAAAGGAGGAAGCGAGTTTTTGAAAAGGGAGTCAGCTGAGGCCCTCAACACGGCTCCTCACCCCCTTCCGGGTCCCCTGGGCGCCCTCCAGGTCGCACCCCTGGGTCTTGGTCGGGGTGGAGTCCATTCCAGGTGCCTTCGCCCGCGCACAGAATGAGGGCGCCCTGGCTCGGGAGCTTCCCCTGCTGGGGGCCGGTTCCCAGCTTTGTAGAGAACTCGCCCAAGGGAAGCACAGGTTGGTGTCCCGCCAACCAGGTGGCAGGCGAGTGGCCCGCCTCTGCTTAGAGCCCGAAGCTGCTGCCCGAGGCCTGGTTCGGTGGAGGGTGAACCACAGCTCGGGAGGACGCCTCTTACCTGCTGCTCTGCCTCTTCCCGGTGCCCGGAGCTTTGCCCTGGAACCGTGCCGCTAGGACCCAGGACTCGGATGGGTTGGTTGGTCTCAACCTGATTCTAAAGCACAGAGAGAGAAGGTGGACCGCCTCCTCTCTCAAACTTAGCTTGTTTTGAATTCCAAGAGAGATCTGGCTGGGGTCCCCTTCTCCGGTGACTGTCCAGCACTTTGAAGTTCATATCCCAAGAAAAAAGCTGATAGGCAGCTGGCTGTTGTCAGAGAATCTAGCTGAGGACAGAAGGCGCCTCCTACTGGGAATCTGCCCTGTGCGGGATGGAAAATAGACACCTTGGTGGTAATTGCAGTCAAGTTCACTTCCAGACTTCGGACTTCATGGTCCCCATGTGTGGATGCCTACAGAGTGGACACACGTGGATATTTTTCCCATTGTTGCTTCTTAATACGCACGGTAACGGTTCAACAGGACCCTGGTGTCTACAGAGAGGTCAATTTGGGGCTGTCTTGTGATTTTGGGGGTAGGAAAGGCATTTGGGGAAACAGTAATGAATCACCATAAGCATAACAATAACTGGTACCTTCACATCCTTACTGTGGACCAAGCACCAGGTTACTAGCCACTTCCCTCGCACCATCTCATGTAACCCTCATAACAACCCTGGAAATGGTTATTGGTTATGTCTCCTTTATAGAAGAGAAAGCTGAAGCTTCTGGGGGGAGGGGGGAGGTCATGTGCCCAAAGTCACATGGCTGAGAAGTATCAGGAACTCAGCCCACACTGGTCCACTCCAGGGCCTGTGCTCTCCCTACTATAGAAAAATCCCTTGTCAGTCTGTATGTGCTCTCTACCCGGAGACAAACTTCCCCTGCGTCTCCTGTCTGTCACTCAGGAAGAAGTCGCCATTGTCGCCCTCTCTGCAGAATGATGTAAATCTTTAAAAGTCTGCCTCCTGCTCTCCTGAGGACAGGGACCCCTTTGCCCGCATGCCCTTTGCCTGGCCCCCTGCAGGTGCTTGATAAATGTCTGTTGGATGAATGAAAGCCTCAAATCACAACATTGTTTTAGCAAATGGGGAGAACTTCTGTGTGGAAGGGACCTGTGACAACAGTCTCCTACTTGAGAGCTGAGTGTATCCACTGCCAAGTTTAGACAGTGAATTTGGGAATATTCCAGGCTCCAGAGGAGTGATGGGAAACAGTCACGTAGCTCTCAGATAAGACCAGGAATCTGGTTTTCATTTCACTCTGCGAGACCAGCTTTGGAGAGGCCTAGACTGGGGATGATCATTTCAGACTGCTGCTCCAGCTCCTACCCAGAGGCAAAGGGCCTCAGTGCTTTTCCATGCCAGGATCAGACTCCAGATCCACCCTGCTCTGCTGCACACCCAGCTAGGCAGGTCTCTTCTATCTGAGAAAATCATCTTCAGAGTGTTCCTTTCAGGCAGGCTCACCCTGGCTAATCTGGGGAGAGGCTGGAGAAATTCTCAAAGCTGAGCCACAGGCAAAACCAAGAAGCTGGCAAAGGAAGCATGTTTCTCCTTGTCATCCTCCCGTTCGAGCCCTCTCCTTCTACGTGGCTAGTTTCTCTGAATCTTCCCAGGTTCCCTATGTCCTACTGAGGAGCCTGACTTAATTCAACTGCCACCTTATCCCACTGAGTATCAGCTGACAAGGGCCTGAGATGTGTCCTTTGGGAAAAAGCCAAAGAAATAAATCTTGAATGGTGGAATTTCTGTTACCTGTTACCATAATAGGCAGTGGGGAAGATGATAGTTACCATTTACTGAGCCCTATGTTTCAAGTGCTATGCAAACATTGTGTTATTTAATCATCACAAAAGCCTTAGTAGGAAAATTCTGTTATTGCTGTTTTTCAAGTGAGGCTAAGATTCAGAAAAGTTACATACCTGGATCCATGAGTAAGTGGTAGAGCCAGGAATTGAACCAAGGTATATCCTTGCTCTTAACCACTATGCTAGGAACCCCATGTGATAGGCAAAATCATGGCCACCCAAAGATGTTCACATCCTGATCTCCAGAACTTGTGAATGTGTTATCTTACATGGCAAAAGGGACTTTGCAGATGTGATGGAGTTAAAGGTCTTCAGGTGGGGAGATTATTTTGAATTATCCTGGTGGACCTAATGTGATCACAAGGGTTTTTATGAACTAGGCAAGGGTTGGAGTCAGAGGGGATGTAACGCTGAAAACAGAGATCAGAGTAATGCAATTGTTGGAGAGGGCCATGAGCCAATGTGGCAGCCTCTAGAAGCCGGAAAAGGTCAGGGCTGGATTCTCCCCTAGGCCCTTGAGCAAGAGCACAGCTCTGCTGACACCTAAATTTTAGCCTAGTGACACCAATGTTGGACTTCTGACCTCTATAACTGTCAGGTAATAAATTTGTGTTGTTCCAAGCTGTAAAGTTTGTGGTAATTTATTACAGCAGCAATAGGGAACTAATACACTCTACAAACTCAGCCATGCTGGCAGATGTTTATTTCACCCACATTTTCGGATAACTATTCGCTATAAAGCTCTTCTCATAAGAGGTACCATGATACAACCTACATCATAGAATTTAGAAAGAAGGCAGGATTTCATCACATCTGTCTTTGGTTTCTGAATCCTCTGCCACTTATGAGCTGTGTGACCTTGAGCTAATATCTCATCTTCTCTGAGCCTCAGTTTCTTCATCTGTAAAATGAATGATGCCACTAATATGTATTTTGCAGGACTAATACAAGGATCAGGTGAACCAGAATGTGAAAAAGTGCCTTATAAATGGTCCAGTGATACCTGAACATGAGCCGTTTGGGGCATTCGCTTGTCCAGCTCTGAAAGTGTGCTTTCTAAGAGGATTGGACACTGTTCTGAGCATCTTCTGACATACATTTTTATTTGCTCTACCTGGGTGGGCAAGTAACTAATTTAAACATTAAACTGTCTTTGGTCAATGACTAGACCTCAATCTGTTATAAAGTAAGGCTGAAAAATCCACTTGGAAGAAGATATCATCTTGCAGAACTCACATGTGTGCTCAAGAAGATGTGTCCCAGGATTTCCATTGTGGATTATTGATAAAAGTGAAAACTGTTACCAATCTAAATGCCACTAAGAGGAGATATGCTAAATTAATTATGGTGCTGGCTCTTACTGGAATACTATGCAGTCACGAAGAAAGAAGGCACTAGAGTTAACTGACAGGGATGAATATCCAGGGTGTATTATTAACTGAGAAGAGCCAGAGACCAAGCATTATGATGCCACACAAATGGTTTTTAAAACAAACATAGACACATATATATTTGATTATGCATAGAAAATGTGAGGGAGGGACCAAACCAAACCAAACCGTAGTTACCCTTAGAAATTGAGAAGAGGGGTGTGTGTGTGTGTGTGTGTGTGTGTGATGGGGCAGGTAATTATTGTTTTTTTAACAAGAATGTATTAAATTAATAATAAAACTTGGAAAAAATAGGGGGGCCAAGAACCAGCTGTATGGTCCACCAGAAGCATACCCTCCTTTTTCGGCCTCTGTGTCTTCCCTTTCTTGCTGTGGTTTTTCCCCATCTGCCACTCTTCCTTTGCTCAGTTCTGAGTGGGTGATGCCCTCTTCCACCGACTCTTTACTCATTTCTAAACTCTGAGGATCTGAGCGATGTCTCTATCCTGTGACTCTTGCCAAAGTCAGCAGTAAATCATGTCCTTGTACTTGTAACCTGGCCTTCACCTGGAGTGGTTCACATTAGTCACCCACCGGGAAAGGATGCGTCTTGCATATAGGCATCATTCATGACGTACTGGCCCAACCTCTTGGAAGGCTGAATCAGGTCTACAGAGTGAGAAATTGTGCTCATGGAGTGCAAGGCGAAATTGGTTGGACCATTCGTTTAAATAAAACAATTTCATCCCATTTCCTAAAATTTTTTCATTCAAGAAATACATCTTTACCTGAGTTACCGATGTAATGGGGCCTGTGTACACAGATCAAATGGCCCAGAAGGGAGCTGATGAGGACATCGTGGCTTTAGGGTACAGGTTCTTGGGACCCCTGGGCACAGAGAACCAGCGGTCCTACCCACTTACGGCCCTATGTTCCTTTGTGCCCCATACTGTAGAACCTTCCTCTAGGTCTCAAGATCACTCAGTTCATCCAGCTACTTTCTAACTGGGGTCCTGCTCCCAAGCTCTCCCCCTTAAATCCATTCTCCCAGTTGAAAGGTTGGCAGTTTGAAACACAGGTCTGAGCAATGCTTCCCCATAGCCCTCAGCGTCAAGTCCAGACTCCCTGGCAAGGATTCACAGGGACTTCATAATTGGGTGGGCCCTTCTGATTTGTTCAGCCTCCTTACTCATGCTCCCTCAGGCTCCCTGCTCTGTCACTGTCTCTTCCTTTGGGTCCCTTTCCTATCAATGATGAAACCTTTCCCAGAAGCGCCCAGCAAACTTCCTTGATGTCTCCCTTCCTGGAACTGGGTCACAAGCCTACTCCTAAACCCATTCAGCGGGGATCATCAAGACTGGTGGAGACTCTCAGGATTCACCTGGAGTCACTTGGGATCGGTGCTGAACCAAATAGAGGCTCTGCCAACAGGAAGAAGAGGCCAGTGGCTGTTGGTAGCCCCACGCGAAAGCAAGCACGGCAGTACAGGGAGGGCTCCATGTGGGGCTGGCGCACGTCAGAGCAGGAAAGCCCTCTGCAGGGAGTGGGAGAGAGATGCTGCCTGGATTGCTCCTGGCCGTCCAGCTCTTACTGCTGAGCAGAATTTCTGTTTTGCAGTATTCCTGCATTTCCTTTTCCCTTAAACTAGTCTGATGAGTTTCCATTTCTTGCAACAAAAGGACCTTAAGAGAATCCCCTTGAAACTTTGGCAAGCAGCCAGGAAGCAGGGCCAGAGGTCAAGCACAGACGCCCCGATCCTCTCCCAGTTAACTTAGTGCATCAAAACCACCAGCAGCAAACACAGGGGCCCTGCGTGACTTGGATTTCAGGGAAACCCATTCACCTCTAGGAGAAGTAAGTAACACCGGCAGCCACCATTCCTGCAGCACTGATACGTGCCAGGTGCTCTTCCACACACCTGACAAGTACTGTCTCATTTAATCATCCTCATAACCACATGGAGAAGGTACTGCAGTGCTCCCATTTGACAGATGAGGAAACGGAGACACAGAGGGGTTAAGTGACCTGATCAAGTTCACTTAGCTGGTAAGTGGTGGGTCTGCCCAGGACCCCAGTGTGCCTGGGGCCTATGCTTCTGTATCCTGGGTCTTGTGTAAGTGGTGTTTGTGACACACCCTTAGGGAGTCCTTGATCCCGGTTTGGAGGGTGAGAGAGAAACCTGGGGACGGGGATTCAGCTTCCCCTGACTGACAGGGGCCAGCAGGAGGAGCACAGCCATGTCTTCTGCACCTTCTACAGTCCTGGTTGCCCATTTATTCCACACACGCTGCTGTCTTGGGCTAATATTTAGTGACATTGATGAAAGTTTTTTTCTCCCTTTTGCTCTTTCGAGATCATGGCCCTTCTTACTTTGGGGGAAACTTGATTCAGCAGAAATGTAGGGATAACACTTTTGAATTTCAAGAACCAAGACTTTGGACGGCGGGAACATGAGCTTTGAGTTTCAAAAGTGGAAGCCCTGAGGACCTCTGGGCATAATGTCTATGATATTAACAAACGGTGTGGAGCCTGAGCTCTGAGAGCCATTTCCCCCAGCCCAGATCCGGTCAAGTTTCCCCGAGCTGGGGGGCTGGCAGGAGGGCAGAGGGGAGAGGAAGAGTTATGATGACATGGGTCTCCAGAGAGGCGAGTGGCAGCCAAAGCAGCGGCCCCGTGCTGGCTTCGTGAGGGTGTGTGGATTGGCGGCGAGCCCGGGAGGCTGTCTGCCGCTCACCCAGCATGGCACGGGAGGGGCAGGGATGGTCATGTGGAGTCATTCCCATAGGGGCCGAGACATCCTTGCCAGGGTTTGGCAGGACCTGCCCATGTCTCCCGTGTGCCTGAGAGGGCAGAAGAATTTGAGAGAAGAGTGAGAAGCTGGGCATAAAGAGGGCTTCCAGGAGGCCTAGGAGGGCACACCTGCCATCTCTAAGGCAGAAATTAGACCATCCCAGCAGGTGCAGAGGAGAGCAAGCCCCCTGCCCAGGTCTGGCTCTTTTCTTCCCAAATAAGAAACAGACACACAACACAGAACAAGAGGTAGGGAGACTCTGATTAATTATGATTAAGTTTCTTCCACCTCAAAATGAGGTAGAAATTAAGTCTCATTTGGAAAACTGAAGTTGTGTTTCTTGCCCACGTCATGGTATGGACCTTCTGTTCCCCTGCTCTCCCTCTAAGAGCCATGTGTGTTCAGCTCTGCTCTCTTGTGCATTTCTATAGAAAAAGGAGGTTAACATGGTTCTTCAAGAGAAACAGAGGAGGCAGAGCGTGGAGCAGAGGAACAATCCTCCTCCTCTTTCTGCATCTTCTTTCAGGCAGTCCACCAGTCTCTGTCTTCTACCATTTAAGCCATCCCTGCACCCTCACCTCTAGCAGAAAAGCCTCCCAGTATTGATGTAGCGGAGGTGATGGTTCTCTGTACCTACATCATAAGGACACTCCATCAGCCTCCAGACGATGTACCTGCTCTGACCACACCTGTCAAGTACATAATTGTGCCTACTTGGGTGCAGGTTCAATATGACACCACGTTGTCAGGAGAGGTGTTTGTCTGTGACTCTTACGGCTCTTTAGACCAGAGTTTCGCAACCTTAGCGCTATTCACATTTGGGCAGGATAGTTCGTTGCTGTGGGGACTGTGTATTATAGGAAGTTGAGCCATTTCCCTGGGACTCTACCTACTAGATGCTGGTAGCAACACCCTCTCAAGTTGTAACAACCAAAAGTGACTCCAGACATTGGGGGGGTGTCACCCCCAGATAAAAACCGCTGCTTAAAACATCACACACATGACCCCCAGCGTGTGCTTTTTGCTTTGATATTGATGTCAATGAGAGAGACAGAATAATATAATCAGAAAAGCAGTGGCCTGGAAGTTAGAAGACCTGGGTTCAAGTCCCAGTTCTCACTTCTTATCTGTGTGGCCATTAGCAAGTCACAGTTTTCCCATATGTGCATTGGGGATAATGAATGAGGAGAGGATTTTAGCTGGTTTCGTTTGCTGCTGTAACTCCAATATCTAGACTAGTACATGGCATATAGTAAGTGCTCAAGAAAATTGTGTTGACTAAATGAATCTCTGCCCTGCCTCCCTCCCAGGGCTTCTGCAGGCTTCAAATGGATAAGGCTGTGCAAAGTTCCAGGACAGAAAATATGGTACCCTGTCCAAACTCAGAACACAGCTGCCCCTGGCTGACATTTTCTAAACTAATTTCATAAATACAAAAGGATTCAGAATAACCCCAAACTGGAAAGAATCTAAATGCCCTTCCATAGAGAAGTGGTGAAACTGTGGTACATCCATACCATGGAATACTACACAGCAATCAAAAGGGATAGGTGATCAATATATGCAATGACTCGGATGGGGCTGGAGGGAGTCATGCTGAGTAAAAAGAGCCAATCTCAAAAGGTTACATACTGTATGATTTTATTTATATAACATTTTTGAAATAACCAAATTATAGAGATGAAGAATATTGACAGGGGTTGGCAATGGGGGTAAGGATGAAGGGAGGGGTGTAGCTACAATGGGGTAGCATGAAGGATGTCTGCAGTAACGATACAGTTCTGGATTTTGATTGATCACGTGTGATCATATTGATTTACACATGTGATAAAATTACACAGACACACATGAATACATGTGAAATATGAAATCCAAATAAACTCTGTGGACTCTACCAATGTCAACTTCCTGGCTATGCTATTGGACAGTGTTTATGCAAGAGGTTACACTGGGGAAGGCTGAGTGAAGGACACACAAGATCTCTCTATACATTAAAAAAAAATTTCCTGTGAATCTAATTATTTCAAAATGAAGATTTTTAACCCAAATAACATATAAATGAAATTAACAAGTACGCAGGGACGTAAGAAGAAAAGAGTTCTCAAAAAACATGTGCAGCATAGAAGTAGTTAAATTTCCCAAATCACCGGAGGTGGTAAAAGACTCGGACTACAAACTCAAGCTGGCAGAAAACATAACTATTTTTCCATGACTCAGCCTAATTTATCTTACAAGCCCCTATCCTTCCAGGTGGCAGCAATGGTCCCCTCCCCACTTTGCTGGGGTTGCATATAAATTCTGAGGGTCTTATACAGAGCCCCCCTCCCCGCCAAGGAGCACATCTGGTGCCGATGCCGTCCACCTGTGTTCCCAGACTGGCAGCTGGCTGTTGGTCCCTGCAAATTCACGCTGAGCCGTCCCTCACCCCTACTTCCATATGCTGGGCCCAACGGCAGCCCAGCAGGACAACCGGCCCCTACCTGACACCCTCTGATTCACATGTGGCCCACAGGTACGTTTGATTTGGCCCATATAGTATTTTTAGAAAATGAGTTGCCTTGTATCTATATGAGATGATGAGTTCCTTCTAAACTTATCATGGTCATTGTTCTGTACTGTATGTAAGTCAAGTCACTATGCTGTACACCTTAAACTTATACATGTTTATGTTACGCCAACTGTATCTCAATGAAACTGGAAGAAAAAAGAAAGAGCATATTTTCAGAAATTTTGTTACAAAAATCGTTAGTTGCTGAGATTTGAGATGGGAATTTGCACAGAAGGGTCTAGCTATCTGGAGTAGAGGTCTCTGGGCACACATCCCAGTGGGGCAGCAATCCGCTGGACCTGGGTCGTGGCTGCCCCTTTAGACCAGGCATGCCCTTCTGTGGATTCACCACAGTCCTCACCATTCCCTATTACCCATCCAGCCTGGATTCACTCCTTTATAAAACCTGCCTAGCCTATTTAACACTTGAGTTGGCAAGCCCAACTCTTCCACACTTCTGTCACTTTTCAGTGCCCAGGAATGATCGTTCTGCTCCTTGCTGGTGCAGAGAAACATGATGGAGCTATCGCAGACCCACCTGCCCAGATATATTGTTCCGCCTAGGCTCCTGCTGCCCTCCCTGGCTCCACACGGGAAAGGGGCACAATGGAACACAGCCCAGGGCCCTCGTTCTTGGTTTTCTTTGCTTCCTTTCAGACTTTCCCTCCTCCTCCTGATCTGGGAAGCTTTATTTTGTCTTAAAAGAGGCAGGAAGCCTTGCTAGTTCAGCATCTGGGTTGTCCCCCACCCCCAAAAGTAGAATCTATTCTACCGTGTGCACATGCCAGTCTTTTCTGTTTCCCCAACTTCGTAGGCTTTCAAAATTCAAAAGCCAGGACCGTTTGGTTCTCTTTTTTCGCTGTGTCATCCCTTCCTGCAGACATATGATAAAAGCTGCTTGAATTATAGGGGTGGAGAGGGTCTTGAAAAAATCAGAAAACTGGGACTGAAGAACACCATCAGTTACAATGTCACCCTTCATCATCTTGGTACATGCCAGGTGCTGTGCTAAATACTTCACATGCATTATCTCATTTCAACCTCAAATTGGAAGAGGAGCGTTTGTCCAAAGTCAACAGCTAGTGGGAAAGCAGAGCTGGGACTTGAGCCTAGAGCGAATCCTCTTAGCCACTCGGTCCCCACAAAGGTATGGCTTTATTTTACCCTCACCTTTCCTGATACCTGCACTCTCAGGTCCCTGCCGGTCTGCGCAGGGTCACAAGATTTACCTGGATGAAAGCGAAAGGCCATTGGTCAAACTTTTCCTAAGGCCCGCCTATTCCCTCGGTGATTGGCAGAAAGGTTGTGACTGATAGGAGGCCGGTTATAGACACAGTGAAGTATATTGACCCTTCTCACGCCACATTAACCGCCGCCCGGGAGTCCAGACAGCCTGAGCAGGTCGACTCCCTGGAGAAGAGCAGGGGTAAAAATGGAAGGATGAAACAAGAGGCCGAGTCTGAGAGTTGGCAAATCCAGTTATAGGGAAGAGTAAATGTTGGCTGAGGTCAATTTGTAAATCAACAGCTTGCAAAGCTGGACAAACCTATTTCTTGGAAAATCCAATTATAATGCAGAGCCTAGAGGGCTCCCTGGGTTTCTGCTCAGCTCCCTGCAGAGCCCCGCCTGATGTCCCCTTGGCTGTCTCCTGTCAAAGGGCCCTGAGCTATCCAAGAGCTTGCTAGTCACTGGGACTCCAGGGAGCTGTTTTCTCTAAGCACTTGGGCAGAAAGGCATTCCTACCTTCCTTCCTTCCTCACCTCTGGTGGGCAGGAGCATCTGATGAGCCATTTGTCGTGCCAGCCCTTTATCCACCCAAGGGCTCTGCTCTGAGGCTTTCTGCAGCCAGTGTGCTGGGAACAGCGAGTCAGTGCAGGCCTGGGAGAAGACAGACTCACCTCATGCCTTTGGGTTTTTTCAGGGGTTGTATTTTTCTTGTAAAGCACGTGGGCCTGGTTTGGATAGCACCATCGGGCTAACTGGCCCTCTATTTGGCCAGAAGTGGAGAAAGTGTTTTGTTCTTTTTTTCTTCCAATTCAATGTAATCCGAAGTTTTTTTAAAAAATTGTACAGTAATTGGGATTCTGATCTTTTCCTATTAGAAATCTTTAACCATTTCTTTCACCTTGTATTGCCTTTTAGCTACTCCCAGGCACCATTCACAGGGTTGGCACTTATGTTTATATTGATGGGAGGTAGTCTAGCTTGGTACTAGGCACATGGCCTGGCATGTGAGCTGTCTGACTCTGCGGTTACGGACTCCGGCTCCTTGGGTGAGTCATTTCACCTTGTGGAGCCTCAGCTTCCTCATCTGTAAAATGGGGTTGGTAATTACAGTCCTGACAAGTTGCCCATTTCATTGCAGCAAACAATGAAAAGTTGTTCATGAGAAGTTGCCCTGTACAGGAGAGGCTCCTATTGTTGTTTGAGAGAACCTCCCAACATGAATGAAACCATTCTGGGTCAGGAAGAACAGTGATGGGGGTCACTGCTCTTGAGTCAGGAGTCACTGGTCTGGTATGATCTGAGGGTCCAAGACCTAGTCCTGGTAGTTGAATTTGACTCTCCAATGTCTTGGTTGGAGAAGCAACTGTGAACTTCACCCAGAGAGCTTCAAAGGCCAAGAGGAAGGTGCCAGGCTGGGATTTCCTCTCTATGTCATCTGAGATCATGGAACACTTGTGTATGGGGGCAGGGGGTAGAGGCCAGCAAAGGATGGGGGAATGGGGCCCAGTCTGAGGCCTTGGCTGTCAGGAAGGGGGTGGGAGATGGGAAGGGGAGGGTAGGAGGGTGGAGGGTGAACACCCACAGCCTAGAGGCAGAGGAAGCTGTGCCCTTTGTCCTCTCGGCTTCTGGGGACCAGGCTGCTCAGAAGGAGGAAGCAGTGGCCAGAGTTCTGAGCTAGTGACCTTGTGGGCTGCCAGGGGAGGTGGGAACAGCCACCCAATCTTGTGGAAATCCCCTACGTATGGGTGGCTGAGGACCTCCCTGGGCTGGAACCCTCTTTTGTTCCAGACCTTTTACTTCTTTTTATTTCTTCTTTTTTTTTATTGAGGCATAATTTATATTCAGTGAGGTGCAAAACTCTTGAGTGGACAGCTTGATGAGTTTTTACCCAAGGACATATCCACGTAGCCATAACCCAGCTCAGAATTGAGAGCATTCCCAGAACCTGAGAAGGCTGCCTCGTATCCTTTTCCAGTCCAAACTCCCTCAAGTCACCTTAATTCTGACCTTCATCACTGTAAATAAATTTAGCCTATTTTTGAACTTCAAATAAACAGAATTATCCAGTATGTGTTCTTTTGTCTCTGACTTCTTTCACTCAATATTGTGTCTGCGAGATCCAGGCAGGGCTTTTGTATGGCTGTCCTTTGTTCTTCTTCACTGCTGTGTAACATTCCATTGTCTTACTATACTATACGTTTTCATTCTTCTGTTGATAGACTTCAGGGCATTTCTAATTTGGGGCTGTTCTGAAACAGCAGCTACAAATATTTTTGCACCTGGTTTTGGGGGATACAGAGCTCTCCTTTCTGTCAGGCATACACCCTGGAGTGGTTCCAAGTCTTTTAGACATCCTTTTTAAAAATGCTTCAAGATAAGGGAAAAACGCACTAGTGCGTTTCCCTCCCCTCCCCTCCCTGCAACACAGTCGTCCAGGGTTGCAGGTGAGATGCTCCGAGAAGCAGAAAGTAGAGAGAGAGGGCTCCGCACGGCCGCAGTCCCATTCTAAAGATGTAAAAAGATGTTGGTTACTTGCCAACAGAATTTCCCCTTTCAAAAATGTCCCCTGATCTTTTGCTGGCAATGTGCATGTGAGAATTTCTGAGCCTTAGAAGAAAGTTCCTCTCCTTCCCCTCCTGATGGTGCCTGTTGAAATCTTGAATGTCCGGTAGATCTCAGAGATCATTAAGTCCTTTCTTCCCATGTTACAGCTACGGAAACTGATGCCCAGAGAAGGGGCTTGCCGAAAGCCTCACAGCTGGTGAGTGGCAGGGCTAGAAAGACAAAGAGTCCCGGCCTTCAGGGAGGAAGGGATTATATTCATTCATTCATTCATTCATTCATTCGTTTGTTCATTCATTCATCTTCCCAGTGCTACTGGGCTACACTGGAGCTCTTGGTCCCAAAGTTTAGAGTGTTTCAGTAGTCGTCCTTCCATGGTTATTGGATGGCAGATTCTAGACTTACTCTAGTCATCATTCAATAAGCTTTGTTGATCACCTGCTGTGTGCCAGGTACTGTTTCAGTCTCTGGGCACACAGCAGGAGATAAGACAGACTAGCATTTCTGCCCTCACGTAACTTGCATTCTCTCAGGGGAGAAGACCAAGAAACACATAAATAAGTAAATTGAGGTAAGTTGGGTGAAGATAAGGAGTAAAACAAAGCAGGAAGGGAGGATGGTAAGTGCTGAAGGCTTGAGGAATGGGGAGAGTTGGATTTTTGAACTTAATGATCAGAGAACGTGACATTCAGAAATTCTGAGGGAGGTGAGGGAGTGCAGGGAAGTGGAGTGGAGGCTGTAGGATGGGGAGGGTGTTCTGGGCAGGAGGCACAGCAAGTGCAAAGGCCCTGAGGCAGGAGTCTGCTGGGGTATTTGGGGAACATTGCGAAGGACCATTTGGCTGGAGTGAGTTAAGCAAGTGGGAGGGTGCTGGGGGATAGGGTCAGAGAGGTGAGGGGCAGGGGGTTCTGTAGAATTGTGTGGGTTACTGGAAGGACTTGGGGTTTTACTCACAGATGTGGGGCCTTCAGAGAGCATCCTTCAGAGGAGTGACAGGACCCGACAGTGTTTCTAAGAGGAGCTGGCTGCTGCATGGAGAATAGATGGGGACAAGGACAGAAGCAGCAGGAGCATTTAAGAAGCTGTGACAATAATTCAGTGACAAATGATGGGGCTTGGCCAGGTGGGGACAGTGGAGGGAGATGTCTCCTTGTGATGCTTTGAGGCAGCACCAACAGGACTTCCTGGCATATTGACGTTGGTCCTAATAGGAGATCTTTGCACCTTAAACGCAAAGCAGGTGAGCTTTGCAAAGGAGGCCATTGAGTTTCAGGAACAAGGTCTTCCTCATTCTTCTAGATCTTCTAGGCTGACATCCTCCCAGGTACAAGGAGGAAAAGAGAGTAATTCTCTGGGTCAACAATGGCAAAATTAATCTTTTGGGCTCTGACTGGGTCATGTGCTCATTGCTGCACCAATCACTGGCAGGTAGGGGCATGGAACTGCACCCTGATTGGCTTAGCCTAGCTCCCCTAGCACCCAAACCAAAGGGTCATGGCACCTGGGACATGGGGACGGGTGGGTTGAACTTGCTGCTATGACCAAACACAAATGATGATGGTAACAGTGATAATAACAGTAACCACAATCGCTTACACAGCGCTTGCTCTTATTTCAGCAGCAAGAAGGAGGGAGGACGTCTGGACACCAGGCTGGAGACACCTGTTAAGGTGTCTTGGGAAACTCTTACACTGAGTGGGAGATTGGATTTAAAAATCTTGGCTGTGTGCTAGGATCACCTTTTACAGAGTAACTATGGGCCCCACCTCAGACCAATTGAATAAGAATCTCTGGGGTGGGACCATAACACTAGGGTTGAGAAACCTCTCTAGGTGTTTCTACTGCACCTGGGAATGGCCTGGCCAGCTCGGTGTGTCCAGGGTGGGACACCTGCAGCTCCAACAGCCCCCCAGGTGTTTCCTCTGCTCATTATAGCTTTTGGACCCCAGAACGAGGCCTTTCTTTTCCTCACAGCTTAGCTCCCTGGGGTCAACAGATAAGGCTGCTCCAGGCCAGAGGTGACCAGCCTGGGTGCACCTGCTGGCCACCTGAGGGCCGAGAGAATGAACATCTCCTGCACTCTTTCGCCATTCTTCAGTGGGAACTTGACCTAAGGTCTTTTTCATGAGTCTATGACTCTTTAAAGTTACCCTATCCCCTGTAGTAGGACCCCTGGGTCATTACTTGATAGTCTCATTTTCTTGCAAAATTAATGGTATCTTCCCTGGAAGGTTTTAAATTAGACCTTTGCCCTTATGTTGATCTGAGCATTATTTCTCCTCTCCCAGGTGTGGCATCTACAGCCTGGAGCTTCTTTAACAGAATGGCTATCTAGGGGAGAAAGAGTCATTCTGTCCTCATTCACCCAATAGTGACAATTGTACACTGAATGCTCCTGATTGTAATATTCAAGAAAGCTTTGTGGGAGCTGCTTATGTTCCAAAGCCTCCTTGATAGATGTGTGACTGGGAATCAAAATTTACTTTCTTACGGCAGCAATATTATTAAAACTAAGGTGGTTTTCCAAGGTAGTCCACAAAGATCTATTCAAGTCCTATGAATAATTAGAAAGTGCTGGAATGGAACATTAGGAATAATTTTTCACTTATATAACATCTAACATTTCAGACAGGAAAAAATCAATACTGATTCCAGAGTTAATAGAATTTGTGTCATTAGAAAAATATTTACACTTCTCCCTTAATCTGTATGTTTTGGGCATAGGGTACATTTATCTTTTTCATTTTTCCCATTTCTGACTTCCGAGTCCATTTTATTTCCTGAACCAGAATAATGTTAGTACAGCAAATGAGTGGTGTGTGACAAACACACCTATCAGGTGGCAGGGAGTGGTGGCAGTCCTGATAATGACCGTCCCTCATGGCTGACATGCATGATGGAGCCCACAATCCACAGGCCAGCTGTTCACCCTCAGCTGAGCCAGAGGCGGAGATCACACAGGTCACTTCTACCTGCTCCCGGCTGTGCTAAGTAATGTGCATCCCACGTGCTGTGTGGCGTAAACATTAATTACAGGTGCCCCTGCTTCTCAGGAAGAGCCACAAGGATGTCAGGGATGGGCCTGTGAAGGGTGGAGACCTCTGGGACAATGGCTTGGGGAGGGGCCTGGGGCTGCCCCTCACCCAACTCCACAGTCTTTCTGGGGATGCCGTCCAGCTGAGCCACCAAGTTCAGGGACTGTTTGGCTGAGTGTCCTAGTGATAACATCACCGTCTTTTCTAGAAGTCCCCTTGTCGGGGCTGGAAGGGCTACACAGTGCAGACGCTTTCATCTCGGGAGGAGATGCTGAAACCAGCGAAAGGCGTGGCTTCTCTGCCCACGATCACACGGCCAGTCAGAGGCTGGACTTGAATTCACATACCCTGACCACAGGTGCAGGGCCCTTTCCACTCTGCTCTGACACCTCTCTCCTCTTCCCTACACGTTTCTCAAATTCTGGTTAAAGACAAGAGCTGTCCTGTCATCCCAAGCATACAAATGAGGCACAATGGAGAGCCCCAGGAGGCCAGGGCCCCCCTCTTTTTCATTTTTTTCTGGGCCTTGGGGGCCCTGTGCGAGCTCCCACTGCTCTTCAGGGGATTTATTTGCTGACATGTAATGTAAGCTCCTTGAGCGGCGGAACTGTGTCCCATTTGTTTCCTTGTTGCCCATGGCAAGCTGGGGGTCCCAACCAGAGAAAGCACTTGATAAGTGTTTGATGAATGAATATGTGAGCTTCACAGCATGGTTTACTCTCATCCAGATAGACTCCCAAACTCTCTACCTCCACCTGCCCCCTCTCAGCTGGATCCACGTCCCCTTCTGGGATCTAGAGCGTGGGTGTGTGGTGAGCTCAGCTGAGACTGATAGATGCTGGGGTTTTAAAGCTTTGCCACTCATGATGCTCCTTTACTTGGGTCTCATCCAGTCCCCCAACAACCCAGGGAGTGAAAAATACAACTGTTCCCGTGCCCCTTTCCAGAAGAGGCGACTGAGATTGGGTTATCATCGAGGCCAAGGTCATGCAGGTGGTGAGTGGTGGGACCAGCCTTAAAGGCAGGTCCCTGGGTGCTGGATCCCAGCCTCTCTTGGCTGTAAGTGAGTATCCGCAGACTGTTTAGAAGTACGTCCTAGTCAGGGATGAGTTGTGGATCGTATGTCCCTAGGTGCACTTGTAGGGTTCCTCGGAGCCCTCTGGGGTTCCGTGAAGCACAGTTTGACCACCACTGCTTCAGGCATTTCTTCTTTAAGCAGTGGTTGCAGAGCCATTCTCTCTGCCAGGATTAAGAAGAGTGAGATCCAGATCATAGCTCCAGTCCTGGCTCTGATCTCTGTAAACTGTGTGATCTTGGGCAAGCCATGTCTCCTCTCTGGGCCTTGCCACCCTCACCTGTGATGTGAGCTCGTCAGAACAGATGGCCCCACTAGCCGGTCCCACGCCCCTGAGCTGGCCGGTCAAGAAACAGAGCACTGGTCCCAGGCTCTCCATGGCTTTGGCTGGTGAGGAGTCGCCCTGTCTCGGGCGATTCTGGAAGATTCCTAAGGGCGTCCATTCTGCAGCGGCCCCCTGACAAGGCCACTTCTCCAGCCCAGAGGTTTCAGAAGCTCAAGGTACAGCTGGAAAGGAGCCAGGCACATGGCTGTGCTGAAGATGGGTCCTGGGGGACGGAGTGTGGGCAGGGCTGCCCCAGGGCCTAGTCCCTGGCCCTGTTCCTGCTGGACAGCCCACACCCCATCTCCTCCCGTCGCAGACTTTCCTGAGGAGCCCAGGGGGTAGCATCTTGTTATTGCCTTGCCCCAGCCCCTTGGCCTCAACCTGGAGATGACCCCCACCCCCAGGGGCGGCAATTCTCCAAAGGGTTACAAGAGCTCCCTTGGACAACAGGGAGAAGGGTTACAAGAGCTGTAACTGATAAACCCTCACGAGCATCCCTGAAAGACCCTGGCCAAGTGCCTACGTGTCCCTTCCCGTTTCATCCTCATGATAACCCCTGAAGGGTTACTGCCAACCCATTTTACAGATGACCAGACTGAGGCCCCAGGGAGGTCACATACACACCCAAGGTCTCACCACTGATTAGTGACCATGAGGGCACTTGAACCCAGGCAGGCAGGCTCACGGGGCAGGGTCCTAGTCAACAGAATCCTACCACTGAACCGGAAGCAGTGGCTTGGAGGATGCAGTCTCGTGACTGTGTTTGCCTGGCTCGGGCAGGGAAGGTGACCTCCTCTGTGCCTACGTATCCTTGGGACCTGTCATTGCAAACTTGGCTCCCTGCCACCATTTGTAAGTGGTTCATGGGACATGAACTAGGGGCAGAAGTCAAGAAAGGAATGAAAAAACATTTCCTCCTTTTTGAAAGTACAGTTCAGCTCCGCTGGGTCATGCTTTCATGACATTTATCACGAATGTCATTTAAATCTTTGGTGTCTGTTCCTTCTGTGCTGTCAGCTCCATGAGGACAGCGGCCAGGTCACTTTTGTTCACTTGATGAATGACCAGTGCCCATCCCAGTACCTGGCATGAGGGAGGGGACTGTACCCTCCAGAGTGAGGAGCGACACTTTAACACCAAGCATAAAGCGTGGCGCGTGGGATTTCTCGGGCCTGCTGCTAAGATGTTAGCCTGGAGCTCCGGGTCATATCCCACGCCCCCTTGGATGTCACTGCGTTACAGGCCAGGGGTGTTTGTACTCTCAGCCTTATGCTGTGAGGGCTGGGGGCCTGTGTCCTGGATAACAGCTTCCCACAGAGACACCTGCTCATTCACGGCCTGAAACCCCAGGGTCTGTGTAATGCCATTTCTCAAACTCTGCTCTGCCCAGAACAAAGCGGGGACAAGAGAGGGACCGGCGCCTCGGTCTGAGATCGCCTTCAGGTCCTTGCCACTTGGGCCTCTCCGTGGCTCAGCTTACAACTTGGCAGGTGGTTCTATCAGTGAGAGCAAAGAAGAGCCAGAGGGAGTTCAGTCTTTTATAACTAATCTCAGGAGTGACATCCAGTCCTTCTTGCTGGATTGTATCTTAGAAGCGAGTCACACTCCAGTGGAGGGGATTTGACGGAGACATGAACACCAGGAGGTGGGGCCATTCGAGCCATTTTAGGAGCTGTCTGCCTCATGGGGGGGGGCTCCAACTCGAGATCAGGTGCGTTGGAGAGAGCAGGGCTTGGAGTCAGGCAGAAACAGCTTGATGCCGGCTTTTCCTCTAACCTGCGGCGTGAAACTCGCACATTTCTCAGCCTCGCTGAGCCTGGTCTGTAGGGTGGAGGCCGTTTCACCTGCCCCATCGGGGCTGAGCTGAGGGGCGTGTGTGATCAGCATTGCTACACTGCCTTGCCCTGGGTGTTAGTTCCCCAGGGCTGCGGTAACAAAGTGCCACAACCGTGGTGGCTTAAACAAACCAGAGGCACGATTTTACAGCTCTGGAGGTCAGAGGTCTGACACAGGCCTCACTGGGCTAAAAATCAAGGTGTTGGCTGGGCCGCATTCTTCTGGAAGCTCCTGGGGAGAATCCAGCTCTTCCTTTTTCCAGCTTGTAGAGGTGCCCATATTCCTTGGCACATGGCCCCTTCCTCCATCTTCAAAGCCGGGAAATGGGGTCAAGACTTTACTGTGCATCACATCAACTCTGACCCTCTCCCACAGTCACACCCCCGCCTCCACTCCCTTCTTCTGCCTCCCCCATCCTCTTTTAAGGCCCCATCAGGGAGCCCAACCAGACAATCCTGAAATAGGATCATCTCCCCTTTTCAGGCCATCTGATTAACAGCCTTAATTCCATTGGCAACTTTGATTCCCCTTTGCCATGTAAGGTGACATAGTCACATGTTCTGGGGACTAGGAGGTGGACATTTAGGGACCATAAATCCGCCCACCCCAGTCTTTCCACACACCTGTCCGCCTTTGCTCTGATACGTCTCCCTTCCCACACCCTGCACCCCATACCCGGATACCTGATTGTTCCTGTGGGTTCCCGGCACCCAGAGGGAGAGGCCCTCCTTGGCATACCCAGGGGCAGGAGGAAAGCACATTTGTTCTGCAGGAACGTGGAGAGGAGGCAGGTGCTGGACACGGTGAAGTGTATGGGCATTCCTCGGGTGCCCCAGCTGTGTCTGACTCCCTGGGGCTGTCCACGTGGTCCCGCAGGGCAGTTTGTATAGCCCTCTCTCCCTGGGAACAATGGCCCTTAGAAGTAGCCTGCTGCTCCCCAGCTGCCTGGCCACAGGTGTCCCGCTCCCGGAGGCCACCGGCCAGGGACCTCTCAGCGGAAGGGAAACAGCTGGCACCTCGTGTCGGAGTTGCATCAACAGAGGAAGGCATCCTGGGTGAGATCAGCCCCGTCTCTCAGCTCACCTCCCGATGGGGGGGTCTCCTGGCTGGGAGGGAATCTGGGGAGGTCACCAGCATCCAAATTTGTCCTGAGGCCAGCTTCCAAATTCTGCCTGTCCTACTGAAGGTGCGTTTCTTGCCTTCAGTGGGGAAACAAAACAGAAGACATTTCGCTATCAAGAACCACCCTTTTCAGGCTGCAGGAATGGACGGGGGTCCCTGTGACAGTGACTTGTTGGGCCTGGATTGCTGGGTGGTCTATGCTGGTTTGCTTGCCATCTAGTGGCGAGTTATGGGACTGCGTGCTGTAATAGCCGAAGGACCTTCTAGGCTGGATTTATTACCCCAGGGCAGCGGTCCCAAACCCTGATTTTGCCACAGAACCACCCAAAGAGGTTCTGGAAAATACATATGCTCAAGCCCCACCCCACACCTCCTGTATCAGAAAACCTGCAGTTTAGCCTTAGAATGCAGGCCCTCAAGCGCTATCTCTAAATTCTAAATTGCTAGGTTGAGGATAAGACCTGGGTAGACTTCCCCACAAATGCAGTTTGGCCTCTGACTCTGCAACATTACAAGCTCAAGGGAAGGCATTTCTAGCTAGCAAAATTGGGTCAGTCCGAAAAAAAAAAAAGGAATTTAAGATTATTCCATCTTTCCATATTATTCAATGTAATGTGGGTAGAGTGCTTGAAATGCGGCGGGTAGTCACGTGCATGCCTGTGTGCATGTGTGCATATGTATGCAGGATGTAGGAACTGAGAGAAGGGACAGGAGCTGCTTTGGGGTCAAGCCCAGTGGATGGTGGGTAGTTTAACTGGGACTCTTAGGATCAAGAGCCTGAAACCCAGTTTGAGTTGCCTTAAGCGGGTGGTGGGGGGCCTGTGTGAGGGTGCTGTGGGCTGAACTGTGTGCCCTTCAAATTCTTATGTTGAAGTCCTAACCCCCAGTGCTCCAGAATGTGACCTTACTTGGAGACAGGGTCTTTAAAGAGGTGACTAAGTTAACATGAGGTCATTAGGGTGGGCCCTGACCCAGTATGACTGGTGTCTTTATAAGAAGAGGAGATTAGGACACAGACACACACAGAGGGAAGCCTACAGGGGGACAAAGGGAGAAGACGGCCTCAGAGGAGACCAACCCGCCAACACCTTGATCTTGGATTTCTAGACTCTAGAACTGTGAGAAATTAAATTTCTATTGTTTAAAAAGCCACATTGTTATGGTGACCCTAGAAAACTAACACAGGGAAGGAATGGGGGAAGTGGAAAGGGTTAGGGTGTCACCGAACCAACCCCCTGGGAGCAGGGTGGACCTGGCCTTAGGGACAGTTGATCTCAGGGACTGACAGCCCTCCCTGCTCCCTCCTGTATCTTGTGTTCTGGCTCTGGGTCTGTCTCGTTCTCTCGGGCATCTTCTGGTGGGAGACACATGGCGGCCTGCAATTCTGGGGCACGTCTCATAGCTCAAGATCCAGAGGAAAGCCAGACCTCACCTTCCACTCACGAATTCGAACCGTCTAGGTAGGGATTCTGATTCTGCCTGCTCGCATCTCAGGGTCACTCCTGGGGCCATTTGCAGTGGTCAGGGGGCTAAGGGGCTGGGAGCTTCCAGCAGGGATCATGTGATCACCCTGAAGGCGAGGGAGGGGGCGATGGCGACGGTGGAGGTTGTAGGACAATAGGGCATCGTGCTGAGCAGAGCCCCACTCCCGAGAATGACAGGCAGCAAGCATGGAGCGATCCCCCAAGGCCGGCAGAGGAGGGGAAGGGGTGCTCGGCAGAGATGCTGAGGTCCACATGGGGGAAGGCAGTGGCCGCAAGGTCTGTGTCTGTCTACGGCCAAGCCTGGTGGGAGTGGGACAGTCAGCGCCTGTCACGCCTCCAGCTTCCAGCGTGGCGGGAAGAGCAGGCGGGCTGGTTCCTCAGCTACCGTCAGGCTCCATCACTAATTTGCTTGTTTCCTGGTTTGTCTGTTTTTTGTTTTTGTTTTTTTTAATAAAATGGGGCTGATGGAGGTGTGGTGTGAGATGAGCTATTGTAAATACTCAAGCAGAGCATGCTGGTTCCTAAATTAGTATCTTGTTTTAAGTCTCTGCTCACAGAGTTGCCTTTGTCCTTGAAACCCATAATTTACAGAGCAATTTTCTGTCAGGTGGAGGGAGTGGATCTGGCTTCCGGGAACACCATACTTAACAACGGGATATCTCTTCAGCCCTGGGAACTTCTGGCTTCAGGATTTTTTTTACTGTAAAGAGCTGGGTGTGGCCAGCCAGCCTTAGGCCAGTGGGTACAGCCCAGACTCTGCAGAGAGCCCGTCTGCAGTGCTAAGATCCCAGCTCCCAGGCCTAGCTCAGGACTCTGGGAATCTGTGTAATGTCGCTGTGCCTCAGTTTCCGCATCCGTCCGATGGGAAAAACAATGCCCACCTGCAGGGGTGGCTGGGGGGATGAAAAGGTCAAAAACACGACCTGCTGTGGTTCTTTGCTGGGGGTGATGTTTGCTTCCCCTGGAGACACTTGGCAATGCCGGCAGACATTTGGGGCTCCCATGACTGGTGGGGGAATGCTACTGGCTTCTAGTGAATGAAGGCGAGGGAGGCTGCTAGACATCCTGCAACACGCAAGCCAGCCTTCCGCCCTCCGCCCTCCAAAGTGCGGCCAGGATGTCTGCCTTGCCGAGGCTGAGAAACCCTGCCGCAAAGGACAGGGCAAATGTCCCGTCACTGTTGGCTGTTGTTACATCTCATCTCTGAATTCTCATTTCTGTTTCTGGTGCTCCTGTGAGCTGCCAGGTGCTGGGACTCAAGTTTCCTTCCCTCTTTGAATATCAGGGGGCTCCTCTTCCTGGAGTCTGGCTGCCCTGCCCCACAGCTGGGGAGTGGAAGCACCCCTCAGGGAAGAACCCCCCACCTCTCCACCTCCTGGGCCACGTCGGAGGGCCTACGGCCACACGGCCCCCTAAGCGCCACCAGGCACTCTCTTCTCCTGCCAGTGCATGTGTGCCCCTCAGGACATGAGCCTTGGTGGGCTGACCCCACCCCCGGTGGGCTTGTGACCCCATCCCACTGAGGCAATGAGATTCCACCTGAGACGTTGCTAGGACTACCAGGTGAGAGCCTCTGTCCTGTGCAGGGGATGCTGAGCTGGGAGGTTGTGTGTCTTCGTGGAAATTTTGCCAAGAATTGGGATCAACCTCTCTGGGAATGGACCTGACGCAGAGAAAAGCAAAGCCAAGGGATAAAGAAAGATGAAGACCCTGAAGATATCACTGGACACTCCAGATCCGGCTGAGTCCAAAGCCAGTGGTAGTCCTGGACTGGTCTTCACACGAACCAGTACATTCCTTTTTCTTCTTAAACCAGTTTTTGAGTTGGGGTTTGTCACCTGTTGCTGGCTACTACAGAAATCCCATCTGTCCTAGGGTCTTGTTTTTGCCCCAGTCGTGGAATCCTCTTTCCTTTCCTCTTAATCTGCTGAACTCTCGCCCCGGCCTCACTTCCTCTTGACTGCAGTGAATCCCCATAAGATGAGCTCGCTGATTACCAGCTACCCCTGCTCTCAGGACTGGTCACAGTTATAACTGCACATTGCTCAGGAGTATTTGATATACGTCTCTCTTCCCCACTGGATGGGGAGCTCCGTGCGGGCAGAGGCTGGGCGGGATCTCACTCCCACTGCATCCTCAGCACTGAGCTCAGAGTCAGTCTGCCTGGAATGTTCTTCCCCTGACCTTTGAGGGCTGGCTCCTTCTCAGAACTTAACGTCTCAGCTCAAAAGTCCTCTGGGACCCCCCACCCCCACCCCTCCATCACTCTTCTCACTTAGCACGTCTGAAATCAGTCATCCCAGTCACGGATGAGTTTGTTGCCTTCCTTCGCTGGGTTACATAAGTTCTGCCACTGTCTCTCCAGCACCGGGAATGGGCCTTGGCCTCCACGAGGTTCGCTGACTCAGTATGTGTGGTCAACCTGCTGAAACAGGCCATCCCCAGGCCTGTCTCACGGTGTCTTCTCACTCTTCCAAATCCTCCACGTTCAATGCACACTTCCCGAGCATTCACGCCCTGCCTGACTTTAGCAATCAGCCAGGAGTTGGGCTGGGTTCCTGTCCCAGGAGAAGCGTACAGCCTGGTTCACCAGAGTGGGGTTCCATCAGGGCCAGTCAAACACCTGGGTGGAGCCCTCTGACCAGCCCCTGCCTCCTGTGATTTGGGCTTTGCCAGGAGTGCCCTGCTGTCTGCCATGATCTTGGTACTCTGTGTGTGTCTCTGGACCAGCAGCACAACCTGGGCGTGTGCTAGAAATGCTGAGTCTCAGGCCCCATCCCAGACCTCCAGAGCCAGCACCTTCATTCCAAAAGCGCCTGTCCCTCCCGGGCACATGTTAACGTCTGAGACGTGCTGTGCTAGGACGGCTGTGATTCCACCGCTGCTGTGGACCGAATGTCTGCATCCTCCCAAAGTTCATATGTGAAAACCCCTAACCCCCAGTGTGATGGTATTAGATGGGCCTTTGGGACTTGATTGGGTCACAAGGGTGGGGCTCTCCCGATGGGGTCAGTGCCCTTATGAGAAGAGACTCCAGAGGGCGCCCTTCCTCTCTCTCTGCCTCCACTCTGCGAGGACGCAATGAGAAGGCAGCCGAGAGCTCTCACTGAGGACTGGATTGGCCGGCAGCTGGATCTTGGGCTTCCCAGCCTTTGGAACATTGAGGAATGAATGTCTGCTGTGTAAGCACCCCCAGGCTCTGGGATTATGTTGTAGCAGCACAAGCTGCCTGGGACGACCACCGGCGATCTGTTCCGACCCCGGAAATGTAAATACCCCGGGAGGAGTGACACAATGAAACACATGCTGCTAAGGGAGGGGTGACTAAGGGAGGGAATTCCCTCCCGGGACAGGAGGCAGCGCTCAGACACAGGCAGCAAGTGCTGGGCTTTTCCAGCAGGAAAGAACACCCCTGAACTCCATTTTGAGTGAAGCCACCTGGCAAGGCAAGTCCTGTGCTGAAGGTGGGGGTTGAGGGTGGAGTCATCAACATTACCAGGGTGTGGGGTGCCCAGTGGGGAGGAACAAGCCTGGGATTTGGAGACAGATGACTAAGTTTGAGTCCCTGTAACTTCTTAGCTTTATGGAGCTAGGTAAGCCCCTCAGAGCTTTCCAGCCTCAGTTTCTCCATCTATGAAATGGGTTAATACTCTCCCCTCTCAAGGAAGCTGTTGGAGAGAGGAAGGTATAGTTCAGTGGAAGAGTGCCTGCTTAGCATGCACAAGGTTCTGGGCTCAATCCCCAGTACCTCCATTAAAGAAACTCCAGTTACCCGCCCCCCAAAACAAAGAAGCCGTTGGGAAAACTGAGAACCCAGAGAAAAAGGCCACCTCATCAGTGAAGTGTTGTGTAGTAGTGTTTATTGTTACAGTGTTAAAACTCACTCTTGGGAAGACCTTCGGGGCCACGACCAGCAGCTAAAGGTCGGGAACATCATCTCTGCTCGCGGACAACCCGTTTCCTTTGCAGCCGCAACCTTCCTAGGGTGTTAGGGCTCAGGAAATTCTCAACAGCCAACCGCCGGGAGTAATGTTAGTGTCAGGAGATGCTATTTCCCACATGCCTTCTTTTTCTTGCCACCCACCTGCCAGGAGACTGCTGGAGCCTTGAAGGGCAGAGCGGAAGTGAAGGTGCCCAGCGACTTTTGACAGGACAGGGGAGAGCTAGGCTTAGAGCAGTACAGGGTGCTGGTGCCCCTGCCATGAGCACTCAAGTCACATCTTGCCAAACCGTCCCGTTCTGCCAGACACAGCCCAGTTCAGTGACCTCAGGATTTGGGGTCACTGTTCTGAGGCCCCTCCTGCTGGCTGGGGTGTGTGGAGACCCCTTCCCCTCGGCTTCATCTGATCCAGGTTCTCCCGTGGCTTTCCCCTGCCTCCTGCAGTCTGGAGTCCGATGACTGTGAAGCTGAGGCAGATTTCTGGAAGAAAGGCTCTGCTCAGCCAAGGACAAAGGGGCCTCTCAGAGGCATCTGGGGTCAGGAAGTTGAGTCCACCTGGCAGGTGCCTTCTGATGGCTCTGTCCTGCAGCTTCTGGGAGGAGTAGGGGGTGTCTCTGCCTACCCTGGTTCTCTCCAACCTCTGGCACCAACAACCTCTTTTTAAGGAGCCAGCATCCCTGGGCATAGGTGACACCTCTCAGAGAAACACATATGGTTCCCAGGTCCAGATGCCATGTTACTCTTTAAGGACCAAGACCACAATTCAGGCCATTTAGACAGGATGTGGCAATGGCAGGTCACTGTTCTGTGGGTGGCCGCTCTGCCAGCCTTTGTTAACCAGCTATCAGGCCCTCTCTGCCAAGTCTCTCTGCACCCTCTGCTCTTCCTGCCTGTTCTTAAAGCAGAGTTGACATTCAGGAATTTTTTTTTCCCAGCGGACAAAGCTCACCTGATTTAACTCTGTGTGGAGGTTTTTAATTTATCAGCCAACCCAACCTCATGTTGAAAAGCCAGCTCCAAATGCTCGCCTGGCTGCCAGGGATACAGAGCATCGGGGAAGAATCTGCTGTCAGGGCATCATTTGGACCAAAAGGTATACCTGTGGTTGCCTGCATTGCCCGAGGCCTGCCGCCCTAATGCTGCGAATGTTTTGGGCAATGAATGCCACCCCTGCCAGTGACCACCCTCCATTGTCCATTTACCCGTCTTGTCCCCAGTGGGACTGAGTCGGGGAACAGTTCATTGGTTTCAGATAATCAGACCAGCATTCAGGCACCTGTCTGTCTGCTATTCCCACTCCCGACACGGGGATCACTGCCCTCTGGGCTTGCTGCTTCCCCGAGAGGCAGATCCAGGGGTCCCTGGTCACCCAGCCTGGAGACTGGCTCGGGAGTGACCTGTGGGTCAGGGGAGAGGGAGGTTTAACTCCCCTCTCCGGGCCGCGGGGTTCTGCAGCCTCAGGCCCCGTGCATGTCGCTGAATGTCATACAGGTACTGGGTTTGGAACTTCAGCAAAGCCAGGTCAGGTTCCAGAACTCGGCCTGTCAGGCCCTGGAATCAGAAGTGTTTCCCTGGGAGGCCAAACATTCAGCCAAAAGGGAGCCTCCACCGGCCCACCTACTAGGCATTCGGTTTCCAGGGTAGGAAAGGCTGTGATTGTGCTCAGGTTAGAGAGAGAGAAAAAACCCCACGGCCTCAGGCCTCAGGGAGGAGTCGTTCCCAAGTTCATCGGACCTTAGTCTGTGCTTTTCTTGTGAGGGGAAATAAATCATTGCGTTGAAGAAGAGGTGCTTTGCTGGTTCTCGGAGGCTGACACCTGTCGAGTTTTGGAAATTCAAACCTCTCAGGGACCGTCGGTGCAAAAGGCTTCAATGGGGTCAAGCATCATGGTTCCAGCAAGTGATCTGCTTTGAAAACCGGAGTGTAAGTAGGACCCAATTCCTTCTGTCCTTCCCTAATCGTTCCTCAGCATCGAGGTCAATGAACTCAAGCCTGAACATGTGCAAACTGGTTTTCAAGGCTTGTGCACATGGGATTTTCCCTTTTTGGGGGGGTCAAGTCCTCCTGGGGGCTCTAGAGTCTGAACAACAAAATTCCTTGTGCTCCTTTTGCACACGGCTCCAACCCAAACAGCAGGAGTGAACCAGTTCACTATCAGTTCTGTGCTGTGAATGGGAAATTAGACACCCTCCCTGGACCCCGGAACTTCCCACCTGTCTCCTGAGAGGTTACAAAGTGTTACAGATGTTAGCAAGTATTAATCCTCACAACGTCCCCGGGAGGGAGCCAGAAGTATTGTAGATGAAGATGCTGAGCCACAGAGAGGTGAGGCCACTGGGAAGAAGCCACACAGGAAAAGAGCAGCCGAGTGAAGAAGAGGGCTGGGGGTCCTCTCCTCCACGACCTGCGAGATTCCGCTCAGTTAGGGCATTGGCAGCATACCTGTGTGTCAGGTGACAGAGGTGTCTCAAGGAGGATCGTTGGGTTAACAATGACAAGCACTCCCCTGCTCCCAGTCCCAAACCCACTGGCACACTTGGTGTCACCGACCTAACTCAGGATACCTGCATTTCCTGGGAATGTTGCTGCCCAGCCCCGCCCCCGCAGGGGTCACCGCCTGCCTCCACCCAGTGTGGCCGCTCCTGAAGGATGTGGGTAAGTAGCCCTTCAACTTGTCCACCCCCATGTGACACACGGCTTTTGGGGTGGGAGGGAATGGCCTTCCCATTTTGCACTCTCCCAAGAGAGACACAGCGACCCAAGTCAGAAGCCACGTCCTCCCTCAGTCATGGGGTGGGGGGCACGTGTACTGGGGCCGAGACGTCCACCAGGCCGGCCAGAAGGGCGCACGTGGTGACCAGTCAGCCTCAGGCTTTGCTAGCTCCTGGCGCTGTCACTACCCGGCTCCGTACGTCTGGTTGGAGTCCCACTTGCTCCTCCTGGGAGGGTGTTTTGGGGGACTATGTGCCTTTTCCCACCGTGACAGCTCAGTTCAAGGCCCCCGGGACCACTTGGACTGCTCAGTGGCTGAGTCGTTCTGAGATGCAGCCTCGATTCCGCAGGGGCTGGGCGCCCCCGCAGGTCCTCTGGGCCAGTCTCCTTCCAGCGAGCAGGGAAGCCCGTGGCCCGCTCAGGGCAGGCAGGCTGGTGCCTCCTCGTTCCTCGGTGCTCCCATCCAAAGTGACAGCGGTCTATTGGGGTTTGCCCAGGACTAGGGGAGCACCCTCAGCCCAAGGTCACTATGTACAGTGGTGGCAACCTCTGGCTGCTCTTCTGCCCTGGGTCCCTCCATGCTGGGTCTGGTGCAGCATTGGTTCCTTACACGTTGGTGACCTCCAGGCCGTTGTACCCTTCCAGACGGCACTGCTCTGGCCTACCCTGGGAGTCATCGTCTCCGCAATCTTCGTTTTGAAGGGAGCCGTAGTCATCGTGGAAATCGGGGTCTTTGCTGCTGAAGCCCCTTCCTATCTTTCCCAGGGGCAGCTGTGAAGAGAGGGATGAGAACAAAGGACAGGGAGAAGAGAAAAAAGAATCGAATATTCTTGGATCTGGGAAATGCGGGCTCTCCAATTTGAACTGCTGTGTGACTTTGAGTAACTCACCTAACCACTCTGTGCTCCTCCTATTTAGCAATAATATTCCACTGCTCAGGGAGACTGAGAAGATTTTGTGAGTTAACATCGGGAGAGAGCTTTGTGTTCCTAACTGGAAGGAACCAGTTGGTTACCAAGGGTGAAGACAAATACAGTCTTTCTGATTATCCACCTTCCTCCTCAGCAGGGAGAGAGGTGAGAATTGGTGTGGGCATGAGGTTCGGCTGCATTCCCAGATCAAGAAGAAATACTCCACCATCACTTGGTGTGGCAGAGAGTGTGGGTTTTGGACACTCGCAAACTGGGGTTTGTATCCCTGCTCTGCCACTTCCCAGCTGTGTGACTTTGGACAAGTCACTCGCCCTCTCTGAGCTCAGTTTTCTCAGCTACAAAATGGGATTAATACTTCCTTTCCCCCATGGTATCTCACAGAGGAAAAAAATGTGACAATGAATATATATATGTTCATGTATAGCTGAAAAATTGTGCTCTACACTGGAATTTGACACATTGTAAAATGATCATAAATCAATAAAAAATGGTAAAAAAAAAAATTCCTTTCTCCCAGAGTTGTTATGAAGAGTAGAAATCCCGCCTGTGGAGCACACGACATGGCAAGGTAGCTGTCGTAACTGCGCACAGTGGGCCCTCAAGGAGTATTTCTCTCTTACCATGAATAGACCTCCGCCATGGTAGCCGTGACAGTGCTCTGTAATTCTTTATCTGACTGCCTTTCTTTCCAGATCAGTGTTTCTCAACCTTCTTTTCATTATTGCCCCTCTTAAAAAGAAGACATTTTAGACACTTTCCCCCTAATCGCACTCCTGCTGTGAAATGTCCATACCACAGGGAGGCCATCCATCTGTTTATGTACCACGTGTGTACCTGCACTTTATGCATAAAAAGAGGAAGGTTTTTTTGTGTACTATCCACCCCCAGAACCAACTTTGATCCCTGTTGGGGGTGATATCACCCCCAATGGGAATACATATACTAGACCAAGAGGTCTAGGTACCGGGGGTGATTCATTCATGATTATCCCCCAGGCTCGGGATGTGCCTGGAATGCAGTTAGTCCACGAAAAGGTCTGCGGAATGACTGGAAGAGTTTTTGAATTAGCCACCTCTGCCACCTGTGTCTACACACCTCCATCGGAACCTGTGTCGCCCTGAGCCTCCGTGGTCAGACCCAACTGCCTGTGTTTTCATGCACCAGAGGCGCATCCGCTGCTCTCGGTCAGGTCCCTGGAGCTGGTGACTCTCAGAGGTCGGGGTGGGTTGGAACCCTCTGCAGGGCACTCAGGGCCCCCTTGCCCCGAAGGCCCTTGTGTCATTTGGCCCAAGTGGGCCCCAGAATCTGCATGTGAAGCAGCCGCCCAGGTGAGTCTGACACGGGCAGGTGAGACCTGCACTTTGAGATACACTAAGCCTCGTGGGGCCTTTGTCACTGCGTCTTAACCACCATGCAGGTCCCTTGAAGGTGGCTTCTGGGGCCTCTCTCCTGGCTACACCTGTGACCTGGCCCATTGGCTCCCCATCCACAAGCCAAGACAGAAGCTGGGAGAGGGCAACGGGGGCTCAGACAACAAAAAGTCCTTTCCGAGGCTGCGGGACTCCCAGGGGAATGCATGGGGCGACCTACCCGGCCAGCCTTGTACTTGATCCCACCGCTGTTCTCCTCCTTCCCAGCCCGGGTGACGCTGGAGGCCCTCCCGGGGGGCGTTCCGAATCGCTCAGCCTCCCGGATGCCTGCGGAGCTGGGGAGAGACCCACTTTGAGACAGCAGTGGGGGGCGGTCAGCTGCTGCCACCCAGAGACACTCGCTCTCGCTCACTCCCTCACTTTGGTCACAGTGGCCGTAAGTGCAGTTTGCTGAGTGCCTCCTCTGTGCCGCCACCGTGCTAAGCACCTTGTAAACCCAACCCTCACGGCGCACCTAGAGGTCAGGCTGCCATGCCTGCCCTGCTGATGGGGAAAAGGGGCACAGAGGGGTTAAGCAATCTGCCCAGGGTTGCACAGCAGGCAGTGCCAGAGCCAAGACCTGAGCCCCAGTCTCAGAGACTCCAAAGTCTCTCTTAACCACCCCCTCCAGTGTGCTGCAAACCCCATCAGGGAAGGGGAGACCTGATGGGAGAACCCCTACATTTTAACTGATTGGGTGTGCCTTGAGAAGCATCAGGAAAGCTTCCTGTTGCCTGAAGTTACCCCCATGACTCCCTTCTTTGCATAGAAGCATCGAAAGCTTCTGTTAGATTAGGATTTGGCAAACTACAGCCTGTGGGCCGAACCCAGCCGGCTGACTGATTTTGTAAACAAAGTTTTATTGGAACCCAGTCCATTCGTTTGCACGTTGTCTGTGGTTGCTTCCTTGCGATCACGGCAGAGTTGTCTACTTTTGACATGGACTCTGTGACTCCCAAGTACTCACATAGTTACTACCTGGCCTGTGATGGAGAAAGTCTGCCAGCCCCTGTGTTAGATCTCAGTGCTGCGACGCACAGAGTACGGCATTGGGGCAAGAAGCTGGTTCAGAACCAGGAGATCTGAACTTAGTTCTCCCAGCTGCCTTCCTTCTGTTCTAGATTTTGGGCAAATCACTGCATCCCTGGGGCTCTTGTCTTTCTCTCTTTGCCTGCAGGGTAGACCCCAGCAATGACAGCGGTTTCTGCACCTTCTCGGTCAACCTCGCCAATCCCGAGATGCTTATGTCGATATCTTTCTTGGGGCTTTAGTGGCTTTGAAATCCTGGCTCTGCTCTTCATTGACTGCATGACCGTGAGCAAGTCACTTAATTTCTGAGAACTTGGGTGTCTGTATCTGCAAGATGGGGATCATTTTAGAGCCAACCTTGGGAAGGGGCCGTGAGAGTTAGTTAAAAAGTGCTTTGGAGCTTAGCTGGTGTCCAAGAAATGGCTAGGGTGATCGTAATTCACATTCATGGTTAAAACATATTACAAAGGAAGGGGCTTTGGCTGACAGGGGCTGGGGCTGTGAGCCTCAGCTCAGGCCACTGCAGAAGTGGAAACATGAAGAGAATGAACCTTCTAACATCTTTTATGCTGTGTCAGAGAAGCTCTGCTTCTTTCGGAGCAAATTTTGCTGAGAAATTTCAAGGGAGGGGAGGGTGGCATGCAGGGACAGCAGGGCTGCTGGGTGGCAGAGGAAACTGAGTTCTCAGATCCACAGGGGCCGGGGCTTCCTCACAACAGGGAGGATCTTGCTCCGTGGAAGGTCGGGAAATGAGGTCTTCACGGATGCCTGCCCTCTCTCCTCCACCTGGGGAGGGACTCCCCGGGTCTAGTGGGGAAGCTGTTTGTGCAGAAGCTATGAAAATCTAAACTCACACAGCCAGTTCTGTCTGTGGTCTTGTGTGAAGTGCATTCAATCCCCCTGACTCATGGACAGGAGCTGTTGGATGAGCTTGGGAGAACCCCAGAACCCCTTCTCTTGCTTTTACTGAAAAGGAAATGGGAGTCCAGAGAGGATGTGCGTCTCACCCAAGGATACACCTCCACTCGGGTTCGCTCTGCTCATCAGCCCGCGTCCAGCGTGGCGGGCCCACTTCATCTGTCCAGGTGTTTACTCTCTGGCCACTTATCAGATGAGGGGCCTGGGGCAGGTGGGCTGACACATCTGCTCACCTGGATGGTAAACCCCACTAACATGCCCATCCCTGTCTCCAAACATTTGTCCCACAGTTAGCCCTGCCTGGAATGGCCATCTCAGTCTCTCAGGCCAGTGCAAGCCCTCCCCACCCTCACCTGGCTTTCCTCACACACATGCTGGTCACTCTCCTTTCTCTAAATGTCCAGTTTAACCACACACGTTATTCAAAGCCTGACTGCCCCCCTACCACTTTCTAGTCTGTGATTCAGTCAAGCTAAAGCACTTTGATTCTCTGAGCCTCAGTTTCCTGGTCTGTGAAAGGAGACGGTTGTGTTGCAAAGAAACAAGTGGGACCCATCAAGGGAGGGGCCAGGATGGGAAGTCAGGACCGTCAGTGTCCCAAGCCCTGGGCTGCCGCCAGCAGCGCGCACTCACTTGGCCGGGTGGAAGATGGCGCTCATCTCCTCCGCCAGGTGTCTCCGGAGGATGTGCTTCCCGCTGGGGATGCCCAGGGCTGTGGCCATGGCCTCAGCGTTGAACGTGGGTTCCAGCACCAGCACGGCGCCGTGGACACCACTGTTGGTCAGGTTGTCTGCGTACTCCTGAAGGCAAGGCATGAGGGTGGTAAGCTGGCGGGGGTGGTGCTCGGTCCCCTGGGGACCAGTTAGTTTACTACTGAGGGGGAACCCCGCCGCCACTCTTTTAGGGCCACGAGAGCCACGACCGGATATTGTGTCACTGACATACCCCGACCTCGGCAGGCAGCCATAAACACCTGTTAAGTGAGAAGATGGATGTGGATTCAACCCCACACTTGCTTCAGACAGCGAGGGTGGCTCAGCACCCCTCCCCCACTGTGAGATGGGGTGCTGCTGTGGGGGCAGGGGGGAGGACTTCCCTCCTCCTGAGTGACAGGAGGCAGGGTATTCTTGCCAACCTGGGCAACGATGCCCCAGCCCACACAGAAACGGATACTGATTTGCACACAGACACACATGGGATTGGCATGTGCCCACGAGGCACCCCCACTCCCGCCACCACCCCTCACCTTCAGGTCAATGTCTCGCACCCACTTGAGCACCCGCTGGTTGGTCCAGACCACAGGGTCTATGTTCTGTGTCTCACAGCGGGCCCGGCGCTCCTGGAGGGCCTGGTGCAGGGGGAGAGAGGGGGTCAGCTGGGGGGACGAGGGAGCACGCCGGTGTCGCACGGGGAGCCAGGGTCCGCGGCGCTGGCAGGGACCTCAGCCTACTGACGCGGGGGGTCCTGGCCGGGCCATCCACAGCTGCTCAAGCTACATCAATCTGCGGCTCGACCTTCCACTCTGGGAAATGGGGAGAAGCCTGCTTCCGGAAGTGAAGGAGCCAGGAGGCAGAGACACCGGCACCTGGAGGGTGGGGCCGGGTGGGACTTTGTATATCCCAGCCCCCCTGCCATGGATTAGGAGCTCAGTGCATATTTGTTGAGGGGCGCCCCACAGCGAGGCCTTTTCTGTGTGGAGCTGAGTCCCCCCAGGTCCACCCAGCCTCTGGGGGGCAGCGACTGTCACTCTGGGACAAAACCTCCCCCATGGCCACCTGCAGAGGGGTCAGTGTGGAGTGCTTTCACAGGCCTCCTTGGGGACAAAGGGCTCCCGGGCCCACAATTCCTCCAGCGTGCCCTGAGCAGCCCGCAGCCCCCACGCCCATTTCTACATGTCACTGTCATGATCTTCCCACACATCTGCCTCCTGCACCGTATTGGGGCTCCCTGGGACCAGGGCCCATGTCCTCATCACTTCCTGGGCCCAGAGCTCTGTGTTGGGTGTTTGAGAAGGCCACGAAGCCCCTCTTCTGTCTGTCTCCTCCCAACCCTGAATTGCTTGTGCTCTGAGAGGGCTCTAAGAAAAGTAAGCCATCTGGACTCAGCCCCACAGAACCCAGCAGCCCAGGGCCCCTCCCTAGGGGGACTGTTTGGGGACATGTGCCAGTAGGTCTTGGGGGATCTGAAGCAGATGCCCCGGGCTCTCTGGCTTGGCAGCACTCAGAACAAGGAGACCAAACTCTGTAACACAGCCCACAGTCCCCTCCTTCTCTCTCAGCATCCCTGTTCACTCGCCCACCTCAAACGCAACACGGGAGCCACACAGGACTCTCAGTTCTGAGGCCACAGATCTGTCCCCTGGCCTTACTCTATGCTGTTCCCTCAGTGGAATGCTTTTCCCCTCATACCTTCTATTGACTGATCCCTGGAATTCCTCCTTCAGGTCTCAGATTAGCTGTCACTATCTCTGGGAAGGCTTTCTGATCTCTGGAAGCTTTTCCTCTGGGTTTCCATAAAACCCTGGGCTTTATGGGACAACCTTCCTTGGTGTTGTGGCCACCAGCTTCTTTGTGGTTCCCCATGATAAGCAGTGGGTCCTTGGAAGATGAGGGTTCCCTGTTTCCCCTGAATCGAGAGCAGGATCTGGCCCATACCCAAGAAGCAGTTGTTGGAAGAAGGGAGGGAAAGAGGAAGGGATGGACGGATGGATGGATGGATGGAGGGAGGAGCGGGCAGAAGGAGGCATGGATGGGCAGATGAGCAGATGGCTGGGTGGAAAGACAGTGGATGCAGAGGGGGAGCAGGGCTGTGGAGGTGCCCCTCCCCCATGCCCTGGTTCTCACCTCCCTGCTGAAGTTTACTTGGTACAGCAGCTCGATCCCCAGCAGGATGCTGACCTGGTGGAACTTCTTGGACACGTTCAGATGCTTCTCCAGGTCCCGCTTCATCAAGGAGTTCAGCATCCGCCCATCGACCAGGTGGTTCTGGAAGGCCTGGGAGTACTGGGACAGGCCGATGTCATTCAGCCAGGCCTTGGCCACCCAGTGATGGTCCAGGTCAGCGGCTTTGGACAGGCTGGTGAGGAGAGGCACAGCCAGAGAGAAGGATGGGGTGGGGGAGGTGGCATTAACAGAGGGACGGGGAGCAATGGGGCAGAGGTGGGCAGAGAAGGAGAGAGAGGGGCAAAACCAAAGGGTGGGCAGAGGACCAAGAAAGTCACAGATAGACAGGAACAGGGAGGGAGCAGAGACAGGAAGAGAGAGAGAGCAGAGATGGGGAGAGGTGGATGCAGGGAGTGGAGAGGAGAAGACAGGGAGAGACACAGGGACAAGGAGAGAGACAGAGACAGAGAAGGGGGGAGACAGAGACACCGAGAGACAGAGGGAGAGACAGAAACGGAGAGCGAGTCCCAAAGAACAGAAAAGGGATCAACAGACGGAGGGAACAGGAAAAGAGAAGAGACCGCATTCAGACACACCAAGAGTGGAAAGGGACAATGACAGAGCCGCAGGGACATATGCAGCAGGAGGCAGCACCTCTGGGGCCCCTGGCACCCCCACCTGAGGCCCACAAAGACTTCATCTGGCCTGTCTCTCCTCGGACTTTGCCCAGAGTCACACAGTGGTAAGTCTTAGAGTCAGAATTGACCCCATGTTGTGCTTATTCCAAGTCCTCTTCTCACTGCCATGTCTCAGATTTCTCTGTATCCACACAGAACTGAACCCAGTGCTATGCACGTATTGGGTGCTCAATGAGTGCGCCTCAAATGGACAGAAGGTGGGTGCTCCGGTGTGTGTGTGTGGGGGGGTCCCCTCAGGTGTCATTCCCCTGCTCGCCACAGGGTGGCAGCCTCGCAGAAGGAGTGAGGACAGCGCCTCCCACCTGCAGAAGACATCGAGAAATGGCAGGTATGGGAGCCTCCCCAGGGGGACCACGACAGGATCCTGATGTGAAAGGGAAATGGTGGACTAACAGAGAGACGCCTGCCGCCCTCCTCCTCAGGCCTGGGATCAGGACCAGCAGAGGGAGCACCCCTCACCCACCCCCCAGCCTGGGTGGGGTGGAAGCAGTGAGGCGGTTTGCCCCATTGGCCACCACGCTGGAAAAGTGGGTGGGATTTTCAACCTCACCTGACTCAGCTTCCTCCTTTCTACTCTCCACCACTCACTCCAGGCACCATTGTCTCCCCCAGGACTGGTCTCCTTGCCTCTGGGGCCTCTCCCATTCCTTCCGCAGGACAGAGCTAGCAGATCCCGCCTCCGTCCTACTGGTCTCCTAGGCGGCTCCTCCTCCTCCTCGCGGTCTTTCCTTCATTCCAAGAATGTGTATTGAGCGGCTACTCAGCTCCATGCCAGGGGTAGATGTTGCCTTAAAGTGGGTACATCTTCCCTCGCAACCCCTTCCCTTCCCCACCCCCATACACTCCTGTCTCTGGCCAACAGCCATTTCCAGGGCTCTGCATCACTGCTGTAAAGGGAGACTCGAAATCCACACCTCCCGTCTCTCCTCTCTTCTGAGTCCCAGATTCTAACTAACTGCCCTCTTGGCATCTCCTCCTGTCACAGGCATCTCAGATTTAACAGGCTCCAAATGAAACGCCGGTCCCCTCTCTCAGCACTTCCCCACCCCTGATGGTCATCCGTCTCCCCGCCCTCACCTGCCCTGCCTCGCCTCTCCTCTCCTCCTCCTCCCCCTCCATCTATCCATCACTCTGGTCAGTGTGCCTGACCCCCTTGTCTCCTTTTCTGGGTTCAAGTCATGGCCACCTCTGGCATAGATTTCCATTAACTACCTCCCTGACTGCTCCCACCACACCCCTTTGCCCCTTCTAGTCCACTTTCTCCATGGCTGCCAGATGGCCTTTCAAATACATCAGTCAGATCATGTCACTCCTCTGCTTAAAGCCCTCACTTAGAGGAAACTCGAACGCAGATTACTAAGTGAAAGAAGCCAATCTGAAAAGGCTACGTGCTGTATGATATTCTGGAAAAGGCAAAGCTATGGAGACACAAAAAGTTCCATGTTTTCCAGGGTTTGGATGAGGCGGCGATGAGTAGGTGAAGCACAGAGGATTTTTAGGGCAGTGAAACTGTTCAGTATAACATTGTAATAACGGATGATTTCCACTAAATGTTTGCCCAAATCCACAGAATAGACACCAAGAGTGAACCCTAATGTAAAGTAAGGACTTTGGATGACTATGATGTGTCAATGTAGGTTCAATGGCAGCCAATGTTCCACCTGCTGGGGGATACTGATAATGGAGGCTGTGCATGTGTGAAGGCAGGAGGGATGTGGGAAATCTCTGTAGCTTCTCAGTTTTGCTGTGAAACTAACACTGCTCTAAAAAATAAAGTCTTTAAAAATGAGGGAGGAAACAAAGACTTTTTAAACAAGTAAAACTGAAAGAATTTATTATCAGAAGAATGAACTACAATAAATGTAAAAGGAACTTCTTCAAGAGGAAATAAAATAATAACCATATGGAAATTTGGACTACGTAAGGGAGCAAAGAAAACTCCTAAAACTCAACAACAACCAAAAACCCCCAGAAACCACCTGATTCAGAAATGGGCAGAAGACTTGAATAGACATTTTCTCCAAAGATATAAGAATGGCCAATGGACCCATGAAAAGGTGTTCAACATCACTAATCATTAGGGAAATGCAAATCAAAACTATAATAAAATACCACTTCATACCCATTGGGATGGCCACTATCAAAAAACAAAACAAAACAAACAAACAAAAAAAAACCCCAAACAGAGAACAAGTGTTGTTGGCAAGGATGTGGAGAAATTGGAACTGTGCACTGTTGGTGAGAACATACAATGCTACAGCTGCTGTGGAAAACTAGTACAGTGGTTCCTCAGAAAATTAAAAATAGAGTTATCATATAATTCAGCAAAGCCACTTCTGAGTCTATACCCAAAAGAATTGAATTCAGGGTCTTGAAAGGATTTTTTTGTACACCCGTGTTCACAATAGCTAAAACATTGAAGTAACCGAAGTGTTCATTGGTGGATGAATTGATAATCAAAATGTGCTATATCTATACAATGGAATATTATTCAGCCTTCAAAAGGGAGGAGATTCTGACACCTGCTACAACATGGGTGAATCTTGAGGACAGTATGCTAAGTAAAATAAGCCAGTCACAAAAAGACAAATACTGTGTGATTCCACTTACATGAGGTACTCAGAGGTACTCAAATTCATACAGACAAAGTAGAGTGGTGGCCATTATACTTGGGGGAGGGGAGAATGGAGAGTCACATTTAATGGATGTAGAGTTTCAGTTTTACAAGATGAAAAGGGTTATTGGGATGGATGGTGGTAATGGTTGCACAACAGCATGAATGTACTTAATACCACTGAACTGCACACTTAAAAATGCTTAATGGGAGGGGAGAGATAGCTCAGTGGAAGAGCACATGCTTTGCATGTGTGAGGTCCTGGGTTCAATCCCCAGTACCTCCATCCAAAAAAAATAATTTAAAAAAACTAATCCCTGCCCCTGCAAAGAAACTAACAATAACAAAGAAGTCTAGCTCATAAGCCAGTAGTGGGAACACTCAATTAATAAAGAGTCAGTAAAAGAGGGAAAAAAGAACAGAGCAGGTTGAAATAAAACAAGAAACCTCTCCTGTGGCTCCCCTTTGCAGGAATAAAACCAGAAGTCCTTAGAGGGGCCTCACAGGGTCCAGGCTCCCATACCCACCGGGCTCAGGTTTTGGGGGTGCTTCCCAGATGCAATGAGTTCTTTGATCCTTGGGTGGTGAGGGTCTGCCCCCCCACCACCACACCTACTTCCTTCCAGCCCCACCCAGGCTCTCTTCTCACCCCCAGGTCTCTCCTCTCCACATGCAGGGGCTTGCTCTGACTATGCTGTCTGAACTCGCTCCCCTGACCTGCTGCTCTGCCTCTGGAAATTTCCTTTAAGGCACTAATCACACACGGAACTTTAAAAATGAATTCTCTGAGTCAGCCTAGTGTTCAATGCAGAGCAGACATGTCATCGGAAGAAGGACTGAGGGAAGGAAGGGTGGGCTCCTGGCTTCACTCTCGTCCCCTCTCCCTGCCCCTCAGCCACCCAGAATCACAGGGTCTCCCCACTTCCTTGTCTCCAGGCCTCCCACCCAGCCTCTTTACCTCCTTAACTCCTGCAGGACTCTGCTGAGATACCGTTCCCCCAAACCCCTCTGGGACCCGGTGCCAGATCAGGACTCCCCTGGTGCCCAGAGCCTCTGCGGGGTCCTGGCACTCGTCACACTGGATAACTGCTGCTCATCTGGCCAGCTGCCCTCCAGACCATCAGCTCCCGGAGGGCAGGACCAGGTGCGGCACATCCACGAAGGCCCAGGCTCCCCACCTGGCTCAGAGTTAATGGCCAACAACTTCTGTTTTATAATCCGAGGCACAGAAGGCAGAGTGAGGCTGGGTGAGTGGGGCACTGATTCCAGTCCTCTCGGAGGCGGCCCAGCACTCAGCTTCTGAGCTGGAACCTTCTGGCCCAAAGACAGGCTCCCTTCTAGGATGAGAAGGTCCTGGGCCGAGTCCCCCTCGCTGCCCATCTAGGGCTGGCTCCAGCCTTCTCACTTTAGAGGGACACTTCCCAGGCCCAGCCAATCACTGCTCTGGGAGCTGGAGCTGAATCAGATGCCGCTGGGCCAGGGTTGTCACTGGTGGAGACCAGAAGACTTCTCTCCCTCTAAAGAAAGGATTTACTCAGCAAGTCAATGGTGCAACCAGACGGTGGGTGGGGGAGTGGGAGATGGGAGGGGGCCCCTTGCTGAACTGACTTGAGAGAGGCCCGTTTATAATCAGCCGTCTCCATCTGCAGGCTGATAATTAATACACTCCTGCCCTTCCAAACGGTTCTCTTTTCATTAAAGTTGTCCCCATGAGGCCTCAGCTTGGCAACACTTTCCCAGCTGTTGGTTTGAGCGATCGTAAGCATGGAAGTTGAACACAACAGCATGATTTTAAAAGTAATTCAAACAATTTATAAAATTTGACACTACCCCACTCCCCAAACTGGGACCGGATTCGACTTTGAAATCTGAATTTCAGCACAGAATTTTGATGTCCTCTGGGTCATTATCCAGCACAGAAAACACGAGGCCATATTGGCTGGATCTCCCTTAGGTCCAAGACCTTGCACCTCTATGTCCCAGTTTCCTCCTCTGTAAAATGGGGTTTTCTGCTTGCTTCGTGGAGTTGTGTGGACTCAAAGAGATAAGAGAAGGTAAAACCCCTATCACAGGATCTGGGACGCATTCAGTGTTTCACAAATGTCAGTAGCTAATTACAGGAGACATCATTAATGTTTTTAACACAAAGGCAGCTTGGGGTAATGGAAAGGGAATTGATGTCAAAGTCAGATGCTTTGTACTGTGACTTTGCACCCATTATTTCTCTGGGCTTCACTTTCTCCATCTTTAAAATGGGGGTAAGAGTGTCTATCCCGCATTGATGTCATGATGGTTAAATAAAATCATGCCCATAAAGTAACAGGTGATGGGTTGGCAGTTGTTGGTGGATTTTGTTGTCAGTATTAAGGGGAACCAGGCCCAGAGAGGGCAAGGTCATGCCCAGAGTCACACAGGATGTGTTCTCGACGATGACCTCACCGGGGTTCTTACCCTAGAGTTCACAGACCCCTCAAAGTTCCATGGGTAGGTCAGAGGGTTCCAGAATGCAAAGTTGTAAGGATCTGTATATTTCTTTTGGGGCAAGTTTCAGAAGTTTTTATTAGATTCTCAAAGAGGACATGATCTCCCAAAGTTAAGGATCCTCTGTCTTAATTTAACCCCCTTCACTTACAGGTGAGGAGACTGAGTTGCAGAGAAGGCAAGTTCACAGGGCAAGTTAGAGGCTGGCCAGGACCCCACAGGGAGCAAAGCCCTCAGACGAAGGCCCCTTGCTTCTCCAGGAAGCCCTAGGGGGCGGTCCGTGGTTTTCAGTCCCGCTTACAGCTCTCAGTTGTTTAAGATCTGTTCACATCTGGCTGCTGAGTTGAATCCATCCCTTTCCAGGTGCAGGGAGGTTCTCAGGGTTCATCCGAGTTTGGGGGGAACTTGAGCATCATTCCCACATTTTTGAGAGGTGAGGCAGGCAGCCACACCCTGTTCAAGTAACAATGACCGTGTTGGAATGAGACAGGGTGGGAGGCGCTTCTAGTTTGGGGATTCGGGAAGGGCCCTGGGTGGGGGCGGGTGGTGAGTGTGAGGTGCCTGTGGGACCCGCAGGAGGGGAAGCTCGGCAGGGGAGGGGTACACGCTGGCACCCTGTGCTCCCCTCCCCCGTCCCACCTCCCCACTCCTCTGACCCTCCCCACCAGCCCTGTCTTCTAGGAGGGCCCTGACCTGTTGATAAGGCCCAGGGCCTTCCTGCCTTGAGTCGCTGCCTGAGTGTCTGATCTCACCTCACCTCTATTTCCTCCCATCTCGGAATCACAAGGAATCAGGCCAAGGGCCCTCTCCAGACACCCAGGAGTTTGCTTTTCTTATTTCTAAACCAGCCCAACTTTCCACTCCTTGCCCCTCCGCCTTTTTTTTTAATCCACAAAGCTGCTTATGCAAATAGCACACACCACCAGGTTTGATTAATTAACTGCACAAAAATGATGGGGAAACCAGTGAAGGAGATAATTATGCAAAACAGAAAGTGTAAGATTTACCATTAGTTTTCTTCCCCCTCTGCACTCTGAGGACTGGGGGCAGGGGTCCTCACTTTCCCCCTCTAGCTGCTTGGTGAATGAGGGGCTCCCCAAGAAGTCCTGCTCACAAAGGTCAGGAGAGGGGCAGGCAGCTCGTACGTAGGGCGTATGAGCAGTGGGGGCGGGGCGGCTCACTGTCGACACACCTGCCGGGGGCCCTCCAGCCATCCTCAGATGTGCTTGTTGATAGAAACCCCCTCCCGCCTGGCTCCAAATCGTGCCCACTTCTTCTCTGTCCGGGTTTGCTTTTCCCTGCCTTATGCTGTCTTTCCACACCCTGAAATGGTAAGAGCTGGGGTTTGAGGTGGAAGTGGACAGAACAGATATTTTGGCCAGTTCGCAGGTGCACTCGGGCCAGCCCACCTTCGGAGGCAGAGGCGTTCTGGGGGGGCCCGTGTAGCCCCCTGACGCCCTCATTGGGGAGATCATAGAGCATTGAGGGGCCTCATTTATTGTCTTCTCCATCTTTCTATGGGAAGGCTGGCCCTGAGTGGGACTGGGCTGTGACCCGGACCCTGCCTAGTGACTTCCCGGGACCTGGCCCTCCTCACGCCTGGCCCGGCCTACAGCACGCACTTCCCCCTACTGTATGACGCCAAGTTCCGGGTGCCTTCCTCCCCCTCCCTGGCGGGCGCAGCGCGTGGCTCACCTCCTGCCGGCCTCGGCGTCGCGGTAGTCCTCGATGGCCAGCCGCAGCTTGCGCCGGTGCAGGGAGCTGCAGACCCCCAGCCCCAGCTCCAGGTCCTCGTCGCTCAGGCTCAGCAGCACCTGCTCCCGGGAGGTGGGGACTGAGCACCGGAAGGGAGGCTTGGGGGTGGGCACCCGAGGCCTCCGGGGCTGCTGCTGGCCGGGCTGCCTCTCCCCGTCTGGCTCCCCGCCGCCCGGCCCCCCGCAGTCAGGGCCCAGCGCCAAGGACACCTCCACAGCCGCCTGGCCTGGGCGCCGCTGCCCCGCGAGGCGGTGGAATCCCCGCTGGTCCAGCGCCCGCTCCCTTCAGCCAGGTAAACGAAGGCTAGTCCCATTTTAAAGATGAGACAGCTGAGGCTCAGAAGGGACATGTTGAGGAGATGTGACGATGTACTGGGGACCCTGGAGCCTGAACCCGGTTCAGCCAGCTCCTCAATTAGGGCTTCTCTAACCCCGGGGGTGGGGTGGGGGAGGGGCTGGTGAGACTCAAGGGCGGCGATGGGGGCATTCCCACGGGGGCCCGGAGGTGCCCTACCTTCCCACTCTTCACGTTCTCCGCACAGGCCTTGACGTACATGGGCATGGCCATGACCACCTCCAGCCAGGCCTGGACGGTACCCGCCTTCCAGTGGGACATGGGCGTGGTCCTGACCAGCTCCACCTGCTGCAGCCGGTCCACCTGCTCCTCGCCCTCGGACAGGCTGAGGCTCTGGCGCGTGGGGCTGCACTGGCTGTCCGAGTCTGCAACACACAAGCAGGAGTGGGGTGAGGGGGTGAGGGGCAGGTGGGGGCTGCAGCGGGCAGGGACTGGGCGGGCTGCACCCCCTGAGTCTGCACCCCCGGGGAGGTGCAGGAGGAGGGCAGGGATGTCTCCCTGCCCTGCATTTCTTCTTTTAGGAATCAAAATGGTTTTTACTTGTTTTGCTGCCCCTCCCCTTTGTACAAAAGCAATCTATGCCCTCTCCAAAGAAAAGAATTTGGAAAACTTCATCTAGAAAAGAATAAACGCAAAACAGAAAGTGAAAATCACCCCAAATCCCACGCTACCCAGAGGCAGCAGCTGCTAGCATTTAGTTGAATATTCTCTGGGATACACAAATGCCCACGCTTACAAACACAGATTCCCATGTTTGCACGGCGCGTTCCGTCTAGTAACACGCTGCTCTCATTTACACCGCGGAGCGCATCCTGCCCTCTCAGCAGACATCTGTAATATCTTTTGACTGCACAGGATTCATCAAATGGATGCTCCGTAATTTACTTCACCCACCTACTGTTGATGAGCCTGGGTTTCCCTCATTTTTCACTGTTGTAAACAACACAGAGGCAGTCATCTTTGGGCAACTGTGTGATTCATATTTCTAGGATAAATAGAGCCTCAGTTCTATTCCTTAACACACGGAAGCCTGTTTCTGGAATGGCCCTCGCAGACAAAACCATCCACCCACCAGCATTTTCCAATCCCATCAGCTGCGTCAGCACCTGGTAACACCAAGTTCAGGCGGTGAAGAGCCAATGGAGAAGGGAAAGGAATCTCTCAAAGTAGAGGTAAGTGAAAACCCAAACAGATCAGCTCTCAATACCATGAGAAATGACAAGTATTAAAAAAAAAAAAAGCCTGATTCGAAATGACCCTACTGATAGCGTATATTACAAATTGTTATAACGAGGTAAAAAAAAAAAAAGCCTCTCCATCAAATCGGGCACATAGTAAAACAATGGGTATGAAGAACACAAAGTTTCTTTTGGAGCTCGGAAGTGTGCGGTTATTTCTCACTTGCTATACCTTTGGGTACCATGGAAGTTCCATAATAAACATGGATACATTTACAATGGAAAAAATTGGAAAAGTCAAAAAATTAGGAAGCAGTATAAATGGTTATCGTTACAGTTTATCTGAATGAATGATGTTCCATTTGTATGTTGGAATATAGGCAATTAAGTTAAAAAATCTGCCACAGGAGAATATTTTTGACATGGGAAAACGTTCATAATCTATTGCCAAATGAAAAAGCACAGTATAAGATACCTGGTACAATGCTGTCCCAGCACATTAAAAAAATATATATGATATATATAATGTACAATGTGTATACATATGTGTAATATATGCATATATGTAACATGTCTCATATATGTATACGTATATAAAATACTGGATGGATAAATGTTGAAAAGTCTTTATCTCTGGAAAGGGGTGATGGGTAATCGTGCATGAATGTGGGTGTGTGAGTGTGCATTTGTGAGTGTGTGCATATTTTTTTGTTTCCCAAATTTTCTGCATTGCCTATATTATTTTTGAAATTGAAGAAAACCACAGCCTAGAAATCTTACTTTTCCAAGTTACAAAGCCCTTTCCCCCAGTTCCCTTGCCTCCCTCCATTTAAACGACTCTTTAGAGCTTGGTGACCACACGCTTCTCCCTCATCCCACCTCCAGCAAAACCTTTCTCCCCAACACCTGGGGGCCTCTCACTGCCCAGCCAGGAGCCCTACCTGACCTGGAGGATGTCACCCCCGGTCCAGCAGGGCCCTGGGCAGAGTGACCTCACTCTGGGTGGGCAGAGATGATGCCTCCTGCCTCGGTTTTCACCTCTGAAAGTTGTCACGGTGCTGCTCCTGCCCCCAGCCTCCTCCTCTGGGCTGCACTGTGGACTCAGTGACAGTGGGATGATGGGGCCTGTCTGCACTGGATGGGTGAGGGTGAGAGGTTACTGTAACATTATCATATTTCCCTTCTCAGGTGGATGGAAGGTGACCCCCGCCCCAGCCTGGGAAACAGCAGAGGGCACGACTGTGCAGGTCACCAATATGAGAACACATGTCGCCATGTTGCCCAGGAATGTGGAGACGGCAGCTGCCTCTGCAGCCCTGCTTGGGGGCTCCAAGTCCCTGCCTGGTAAGAGAGTTAGCTGCCCAGCTAGAGGCCCCCTCCTGCTGGAGCTGGACTCCCAAGGACAGGCTTGGTGTGCAAGGAAGCCTTTCTGGTTGGGTCCCAAAGGTGTTAACGAAAGGGCGTCCTCCTTAGGCTGGAGAGACCTGAGAACCTCTGCCTTGTTACATGCTTCTGGGAAGTCCTGTCTCTGTTACATACTTATGGGAAGATAAGAGAGGATGTGTGGCCAAAGCTGGTTACCCCAAATTCCAAGACATGTTGGAATTGTCCATTTGGACCAGCCCCGTGGGAAGAGACCTGGCTTTGGAATTGAACAGACCTTGACTTTAGGCAAATTCCTTAACTTCCCGCAGCCTCAGTTTTCCCATCTATAAAAATGGGTATAATAATACTAATACTATCTACCTTCTAGATTAATATAACTATTATAAATTCTGAGTGTGAAGCCATAGTAGGCATTCAGTCAAGGATGGCTATTGTTGGGAATAAAGTCCCCTGGGGCTCAGGCACTTTTTGGCGACACCTGGCAGTATTTGCCTCAGTCTCCCTGCATTCCTGAAGGAAACGTGGCTTGAGTTCAGCTCAGTTGCTTAGAGAGGGGACCCAGTCCCACTTGTTGTCAAGCCCACCTGGGCAGAAATTCATTGTCCCACCGGACTCCGGCCTGGTCCAGGTGGGAGGGGCGGGGCTGTCTGTGAGGTCAGGGGTGGATTTGTCTGTTCAGTGTCAAGGCCACTGGGGAGGGGGTGTGTTTGCAGTGTTTGGCTCTGTGTCCCCCGAGTAAGGAAGATCAAGGGGCATGGGAAGGGGAAAGACAGGAAGGAGAGAGATGAAGGGAGAGGGAGAGAGAATGGAAGAGACGCTGAAAGAGCACGTCCAGGAAAGGACTAGTGCCACAGAGACACAAAGACAGAAAGATCGACTGAGGAGAGGGGATGACAGAGAAGTGGACAAAGGGAAAAAGCAGACTTCCCGTGAGTGCGTATTTTCCTGAGCTCGGTGTGTCTCTGAGAGTGTGTGCGGGTTACTCTGGAGCTAACAGGCCCAGGCCTGCGAGGGGAGCTGGCTTTTTAATTCACATTATTTATGGCGCCCAGGCTCGAGGAATGCCAGAGGCCACTTTGGTTCATGTGAGCAACGTTTTGGCTTCTGAGAAAAGACAGCTCTTCACCAGCCCACCTCCTTCCCCGACCCCGCAGGACTGAACTCCAAGGAAAGGATGCTGCATGAAGACGGGGTGGGGAGTGGGGGTCTGTGGGGACATGAACCATTAATTAAAAGCAATTTCCAAAATGTAGGCATTATGGTGCCAGATATTATGTCTGGGATTCCATCAATTCTGGCTTTTATTTCCCCTCTGTCTCAGCCTTGAGAGTGGGAATAACTCATGTTTATAGCCAGGCAGCTCCGTGAAGGCTGTGGAGTTAGAGGGGCTGGTTGAGCCCCTGGCAAAGTCCGGAGAGGTGCCAACAAGAGGCAAACACTCCGGATCCTTCTGAACACCAGGAGGACCGTGGTGACCCTGGAAGGACAGGTTCTGCATCCTCTCCCCGACCCCAAACACATGCACGCACCACAGAACGTCAGCAATTGGTTACTGAGGTTTCCTGCAAATTGCTGGCCTAGCACAGGGGCTGGCGAACCGCAGCGTGAGGGCCAAGTCCAGCCCTCTCCTCGTTTTCCTAAATAAAATGTTACTGGGACACCGCCATGCTCATTTGTTCGCACATTGTCTAAGGCTGCTTTCCTGTTAACAATAGGAGAGCTGAGTAGTGGTGACAGATTGTCTGGTCCAAAACGCCTAAAATATTTACTCTCTGGCCTGAAAGATTACAGAAAATCCTCGACAGAAACCCTGAGGTTCCAAGATTGGCCTTGGACTCTGAGAGAGCTGGATTTACCAGCCAGAGGATGCTGGGGAGATATTTTCAGTTTTCCCAGCCTCGCTTTCCCTATCTGTGACATAGGGTGATAACAGGTCTATGTGAGGCCTGAGGGAGACCATACATACATGCGTGCAAAGTGCTGGGCCCGGTGTCTGGCCTACAGGGGGCGCTCAGTGGCTGAGTGGGGTCCTCTGACCTCTGCAGGCTCCTGTCACTCACAGTTGAGACTGGCTCTGTCCGGTACAGTGCGGTGAGCCCATGGTGAGCAGTGCCGACAGGACAAAATACACTCTAAATTCAGCAGAAAAGACACCCTGCATTTCGAAGACTTTGTACAAAAAAAAAAAAACTATCCATTCGTAGTTTTTATATTGATCACATACTAAAATGACAATATTTGGGGTATCCTGGGTTAAATAAAATATATATTATTCAGGATCATTTCACCCATTTCTTTTTACTTTTCAATGCCCCTACCAGAAAATCTAAGATCATGTATGTGGTTTGCAATATATTTTCACTGGGCAGAGAGGGTCTGGATGAAGATTTTTGTTTGTTCATTTTCTTGTTCTGGTATCCCCCTCTGTTGGTTTGGAAGTTAAGCCTCCTATTTCTCTGTTTTTGGTCCAGTGGTTCTGGAAGCATGGTCTCTGGGCCAAGAGGAGCAACAAAACCTGGGAACCTGTTAGAAATGAAAATTCTGGGAGTCCGCCACAGAACTGGGACAGAAACTCTGCAGGGGTGGGGCCCAGTAATCTGTGACTGAACAGGCCCCCCAGGTGATTCTGACATATGCTCAAGTTCTAGAACCTTCTTTAATAATTACTCTTGAAGTCTTACTGTGCCTGTTTAACTCAACAGAACCTCGGGTCGAGCAATACCTTAACGTCCTCTACTAAACAGGATAATTCTTTTTATTGTCACAGTTTATTGCCATCATGATTACCTTATACTGAGAATATTGGCTTAAAATAATTTACCTACATGTTTACCGATTTCTTTGTTTATTTCTTGTGTCCCAGACCTCACTTCTGGGATAACTTTTCTTATTCCTGAAGAACACAATGTAAAAGTTCCTCCATTAAGAGTGTCTCGGTGGTAAGCGCTTATGACTTTTGTTGACCTTAAAAAAAAAGTCTATTTTTCACCCTTGTTCTTAAAGAGTTTTGCTGGCTACACGGTTTTAGGTTGGCAGTTTTTTCCTTTTTTTCACATTTGGAAGATGTTGCTCCACTATCTCTTTCTCCTTTTTGTTAAAGAGAAGTTGGCTCCCAGTCTGATTTTCTTTTGTTAGCTACTTGTAAGATTTTTTTCTTTGTCTTTAGTGTTCTGCAGTTTCACTATGAAGTGACTAATCGTGGACTTATTTTTATTTATCCTGATTTATATAAGTTGCACTTCCTGTATCTGTGGGTTTATTTCTGGAATATTCTCAACCATTACCTCTTAAAATATTCCCTCTTTTCCCATTCTGTTTGCTCTCCCCTGGGGTTGAACTTTCTTCCCTATCTTGTGATCTAGCGCTGTCCAACAGGATTTTCTGTGATGACGTGACGCTTGTACATAGGCATACCTCATTTTACTGAACTTTATTTTATTGCACTTCGCAGATACTGCGTTTTTTACAAATTGAAGGTTTATAGCAACCCTGAGTCAAGCAAGTCTTTCGGCACCATTTTTCCAACAGCATTGCTCACTTCATGGCTCTGTATCTCATTTTGGCAATTCTCACACTATTCCAAACTTTTTTTTTATTATTATATTTGTTATGGCAATCTGTGAGCAGTGATCTTTAATGTTACTATTGCAAAAAGACTACAACTTGCTGATGGCTCAGGTGATGGTCAGCATTTTTTTTTGCAAGAAAGTATTTTAAAATTAAGGTATGTACCCTTTTTTTAGTCATAATGCTATTGCACACTTGATAGAGTGTAATACAGAGTAGCATGACTATTACATGCACTGGGAAACCAAAAAACTCATCTGACTTGCTTTATTGTGGCATTCACTTCACTGCTGTGGTCTGGAACCCAACCCACCACATCTCTGAGGTCTGCCTGCAGTCTACACTGTCCAATATGAGAGCCGTTAGCCACATGTGACTATGAGCACTTCACATATGGCTAGTGCAACTAGGAACTGAGTTTTAAATTTTATTTTATTTTAATGAATTCAAATGTAAGTTGACATGGCCATATGTGGCTGGTGGCTATTGTAGTGGACCAGAAAATTTTAATGTCTCCTCAATGGTTTTCATCAACTTATCTCTCTGCATTGCATTCTGTATAACTTCCATAGACATACTGTCCATTTTCAAATTCTCTCTTCAGCTAGTCTGCTGTTTAACCCATCCTTTTAAAAAAATGTTACCAACTCTCTATATATTTAAATTTCTAAAAGTTCTACGTGGTTCTTTTTCAAGTTTGCCTGGTCTTTCTGGATAGTTGTTTGTTTAGGTCTATGATTTCAGCTCAAGTTTCCTTAAATATCACATACATGTTATCTTGTATTTGGTATTGATAACTACTGTGTCTGAAAGGGCTTGGAGGGTCCAAATTTGCCATTTGTTTCTGCTGAATCTCCTGCATGCTGAACTCATATTTGACCTTATGGGGATCTTTGGGGTCTAAATAGCAGACACTTTCCTCCAGAGAGGGTGGACATGGCTTCTGCTGGGGCCGGGAGGAGGTAGGGAGTGGGGGTGGTACCTGGGAGCAGGGACCACTTCACTGTTGTCAGAGAGGCCCTGGGAGGAGGAGAGAGTCACAGGTTCTGATCTTTGGCTTTGCATCCTCCTCCCGCCCCCCAACAATGTTTACTCTCCTGTTACCAGTCCTGATGCCAGCATCTGTCCCCAGGACAGACTCAGGATTTCACATTTGGTCATCACTCACTGCTCCTGTCCTGGTAGCTCACAGCCTTTTGATTTTGGATGGGGGCATCTTGGGAATTTCCCTTACTTTTGATGAGGCCAGCAATGTACTAAAAAGTATGTTTTATTTCAGGTTTTAGTGGCTTTATACAGGAAGGTCCTTCAGAGTCTGCCTTCCTCCACACCGTCCCGAATGGACATCCCTCTTGCCACGTGCCCTGTCTGCTCAGCGCTCTCATGTTCTGCTGGCATGTCACGCGTGGGTCTGTCCACCTGCCCTGCCTGCCACCAAGGGAACCCCTAAGTCAGTAGTCAAATCTAACCAACTCTTTGCCACCCAAGCCTGGTACATGGTGATGCTTAATGCCATTAGCGGTGGTAAAAACCCAAGTTATGGGAAAGGGATGGACGATACCGTTTTCTTTTGTTCCTAATTGGAATCTGCCCAGGGGAACTCTTCTGCCCAGTACCCTTCACCGGGTCCCTGGATAAAGCCCAGGTTCCTTCCATGACAAGGCTCCGTGTGACCCAGATTTGCCAGCTTCTCCTCAGTCTCTACCCCTTCCCTCTACACCCTGAGCACCCCGGGCTTCTGGGGAGCCCGGTGCTCCTGCCTCTCCACCCTCCTCATCTCCAATCAGCTATACCTGCTGCTCTGTCTGCCTGAAAGGTGGCCTCTTGCTGTCTTCTCTGCCTGAGCTCCTGCAAAACCTTCAGGGCTCTGTTTAAATGTCGCCTCTTCGGGGACTCCTTCTCTTGTCAACTAGCGGAGGCCAGCCCCTGCCCCTCCAAAACATACACACCTCCATGCCCCCCAACCCACACTCAGGCTCTCATCATGCCAGGTGCCGAGCCTGCACTTCTCAGAGCTGAAGTTAATTAACGGTTGTGTTGTTATTTGCAGAGTGTCCCTGCCTCCCACTAGATGTCAGCTCCGTGAGGGCAGGAGCTGGGTCCATTCTGCTCCCTGGGTGTCTCTGGCACCGAGCAACGGCCCAGACCAGCGGTGAGCTGGTAAGTGTTTAACAACCAGCTCTTGTATTTTTTAAAAAGTGTTTGGATTTGTAGCGTTTGTTCCCCACTGGTGTGACTATGCCCACTGTGGCCGATTTCAGTTACCAACATGAGGCACTGGACTTGGAGATGGGAACCAGTTCCGAGCCTGTCTGAGCTCCAGCTCCAGCTCCAGCCTGCTGCTGCCTGGAGCAGGGCGGGCTCTGTGCGTCTTAGTTGAAAGAAGGCAGGCAGGTTGGAGGTGAGGGGGGAGGGAGCAGGCCTCCCACTCCAGGCGCCCCTTCGGCCAGCCCCACCTCCTTTAGGCCACGTCAAGATGCTCGTGGGTTCCTCAAATGTACATGTGATCTCACTCCTTTTCTTTGCCTGTGGCAGGGCCTCTCTACCTTTGCACCATTGAGTGACATTTGGGAGCGGACAATTCTTGGTCACTGGCCATCCTGTGTTTAGCAGCATCCCTGGCCTCCACCCACTTGAGGCCAGTGAGCACGCCGTGTGGCTGCTCCTAGTGCCCCCAGCCTTCCATCCCCGGCCCCTCTGTCCTCAGATCAGCTCTGCTCCGGCAGCCAACCCCGGTCAGAGCTCCCTGCCCTTCGGCCGTGGCAGGGGAGCCCCTGTCAACACTTTTCAAGCCAAAAAGCTGAATTCTCACTTTTTTAAACACTGCATTCAAATGTGAAAAAGTGACATTTTATGCCCTGATAACGGCCGCTGCATTGGATGGAGATGCTTCGCTACAACCTCAGTCACAACCCCTGCGAAATACTCTGTGCAAAGGTCAGGCCCTCGGAACATGGGCCGCGGGGACAGCATGGTCTAAATGGCATCAAGTCACCAACTGTGCCACCACTGGGGTGATGGCAGAACTCCGGGTGGCCACCACTAACCCCCAACACCCCGACCCCAGAGTCAGTGGGCCTTTGGAGGCCCTGAGCTAACAGCTGAGGGCACTCCCACCGCCACGTGTCCCTTAAAATGCACTAACCCATGTCGTGCGCAGAGAAGTCCAGCACAGCTCTGCTCTCGCCGGGGAGGGCCCCTTCCCTCCCCCTCATTTTGGGTCCTACTGCCTGGCCAGGGTCTGAGCTGTGTTCACTGTGTCTGTCCCCTGGCCAACAGGCCCCCAGCCTCGGAGGACACCTCCCTCCAGCCACCCTTCCTGCCAGCCCGAGTATTGTCCGAGGTGTCAGGGAATTGATTTCATGGAGCTGGCAAATCTCCCAGGTGTACGCTTGGCAAGTATTTCCTAATTTTACAGCCTTCGGAGGAAGATTCTCAGAAGAGGTCCAGGGAAGGCAAACAAGTGATGATCTAAAGACAGCGACTGTCTGCTTTTTAAAAAATATGCATCAAAACTTTCCTTTTTCCTCCTTGCTGATCTGCTGCAATGCTGAATAGTACCCACATTTGGGAGGGAAGTCCTTCTTAGAGTCTAGCTTGCAACTGACATCTCTTGCCTTTTTTGCTTCCACCAGGAAAGTATTCCAGCTGGCCGCTGGCCTCCGTGTGTGTTCCCAGCCACGGGCTTCTTTTCTGACCTGTTTTCCCGGCCAACCTCCTTACTGGTAAGTGGGCCTGGAAGGTGGATTCTGTGAGGAGTGAAGGGGACCTTTAAACAGAGGCTATGGGCAGGAGGCATCTTCTTCACATGCCCATAAAGGGACAGTGCACGTTCTTGGAGGCAAGGCTGGGAGTGATGGACGGTGTGGGGTCTGGGGACCCCTGATGGATCTGCAGTCTCATCTCTTCCCTTCACTGATCCTCCCAGCTCCCCTGTGGGCCTCAGGACATCTCTGCTCAGCCTGCTTCCATGAGCTGAGTGGACTGTGGTCCCTGTGATGGCCATGAGACCCCATGCATTTGCTCACTGGAACAAGGGACCACTGCTAAGTCAGATCCAGGATCCTCTGGCTTGGGCATGGCATTTGGAGGCGATGCCTCTTTTGGGATCCTCATCGAATAATGCACCTGTCCAAGCTCCCACCTCCCTCAAAAAGGCTCGCGACTGCCTCCTGGAAATTTCAGGTACCAGTGGTGAGAGACTTTACTTCCTGCCCAAAGGCCAATGTAGGAACAAGAAAGATGTTCAGGAGCAGCATTTGTATAGTTTCCTCCGAAATAAAGAGCCCTTTGGCGAAGCTCATGCTGGGGGCCTTCCTACAACTCAGATGCCTATAGGAACCATCTCAGAGAAAACGGGTGCTCGTCATGGCAGTCAGTCATGCATCCTGAACGCGATACCTGGCAGTGTCTGCAGCCAGGGCTGGGCGCCCCTCTCAAACCCATGGATATGTTTGTCAATTCCAGAGCCTTGGCACAAGGCAAAATGCCCTGGGACATTTCTACCCACTTCATTAAATAAGCCTTCTCCCCCCTCTTCGATGACCTCCTTTAATTGTGACACCCCTGTTCGGCCTCCCTCCAGGACCAGAATTCTGGAAATTAGAGAAGCAAGCCTTCTTCAAACGGCTCATGGTTTTATCAGCTTCACGTCTATCTGCCTAGACAGGGGTGTAGTGCAATAATGTGCTGGCCCCTAGTTCCTAGTCTTGTTTCATCACTTACTATGTCTCCTTGGGCTGTTTTTGCTGCCCCTCAGAGCCTCAGTTTCCTCATCTGTAGGGTTGAGACAATAATACACACTTATGTGATTTTGGTGACGACTACATTAGGATACTTTATGTCATCTCATTGTTTACATCTGCATCCTCAGCCCTTAGCAGTAGGCCTGGAGTGTAGAAAGTGGTCAGCCAATGTTTGTTGAATGACTTAATGAGTGTATGTAAAGTGTCTACACATGCCTGGCACAGCAGGCCCTCAGTGAATGTCAGCAAGTCATTGTACAAAGCCAGTCTTCGTCCTCAGTCCTCAGCCTGACCCCCTCTCCATTTCCCTGGGCCTCTGGGTTGCAGCTGTCCCCACAGTGATGACTATGCATCCTGCTGAGGTTTCTGGGGAAGCGTGGAGTCGCCCTTTTGTCAGGCCCATTAGCACCCACACCTGAAGATGAAGCATCCTTCCCCCACATCCTCTCTATCTCTGAGTCCCACAGAGCTAGCCAAGTCCATGAGAAGTAGTTTGGTGACTTGGCTGGGCTCTCAGGCTGCAGGTGGGCTGACCCAGTCCTGCCGGCCTTGTGGGCTTCTGGGGGCCGGAGTTGCTGGGGGCTCTGGATTCCTGGGCTGACTGCAGGCTTCTGAAGACAGTCCCACCGCTGTTCCCCCAAACACCCCAAGCACTGGGGATACTGCTCTGGGTTCAGAAATGGGTGTGGTCCTCCTGCCGCTTGGCTGTCCAGAGAGGGAAGGGCAGGAGGGCCCTGCAGTGAAGGAGGATGTGTGCTGTATTGAAACGGGCACCTATCTGGGCCCAGGGACTCTCTGATCAAGGGGAAAGACAAGGATGTCATGGCTGGACGAGCTCACAGAGAGAATCCAGATGGGAGAGGGCAGAGCTGGTGGCCTGGAGACATACTGGAGCCATAGAATTTCTTTTTCTCTAAAGGACACTAAAATGAAAAAAAAAAGTTGCTAATGTTAAAGAACTGGGGTGTATTATATGATATTTTTGGCTTCTCTTGAAAAACCAGGAGCTCTGGAAGCACTGGAGTCCAGCGAGGCTGCTTCCTTTAGATGGAGCATGTGGAACCCCGTGGCTCTGCAGCCCCCATGCACCCCCTGCACTGACTTGGTGGATATGGGCGTGTATGAGCCCGGCACAGGGCTGGCCGTGAGGATGCTCACAGAGGTGAGTCCTTGTCATCATCACCAGCCACACCCTGCAGTGGGTCCCCTTAGAGCTGATCTAGAACAGCAATGAACGTCACCCCAGCTCACACGGGAGGCCTCCCCCATCAGGACAGCGAGCGCTGCCTGGTGCTGTACGATGCGTGGGTGTGACGCACTGCATCCTCCCCCGGGAGGAAGGTGGACGCTGGTTCCCAGAGGCCCCTGTTACAGATGAGGAAAATGGAGCTCAGAAACACCTGTTAGCTGTGTGCACGGGGCACAGCTGGGCTTCAGAGCCTGGGTTTTATCCCCCTGGTCCCGCTTCCTGTCTCGAAGCCTCCGGCTGGGCTGGGACAGGCAGCTGCGATATGCTGGCCGCTTCTATCCATTTGTGATTCTGTCTTTGCAACAGCCCTGTGAGAGAGGCAGTCTTTTGTCCATTTCACAGAGGGGGAAACTAAGGCTCAAAAGGACTAAGTGGCTGGCTTAGGGTCACTCAGCTAAGTGCTAACTCTGGGACAAACCCAGAGATCGGGCTCCCCAGCCTGGGTCTTCCCTCGACACCCCTCTCTGACTGCTTGGTTGTGGTCAGTTCTACTGGTCTCAGGCTGTCACTGGAATGACCCTGTTTCCTGCGCACACATGAAGAGATGGAGGGAGCTGGGGAGTGATTCACACACCCGAGCTGCCATAGGTAACCGGGTCTGTTATCTCCAACCCTCAACTTGTGCCAGCCCCCGGATTCCCTCCGACTTTCAGAGAGCTTCCTCCTCTGGCACCACAACTCTGGTCTCTGAAGTGACAGCTGACAGAGACAGTCTTCTCCCCTCCCTGGCCTGTGCGCCCCCAGCCTCGGGCTGCATGCCACCCCCAGAGACGTGGGCCTCCTAACCAGAAAGGAAGCTGGTGCTGGGCAGGCGTGGGGCCAATTTGGATGTGACTCCAACATCACCAGCCTGTCCCAGGGAAAGCAATTAGGAAAGCAGCTCAGAGCTGGGGGCGTGACCGGGCAGCTGGAGCCAGAGGTCCTGGCAGGACGGCGTGCCCGTAAGTCTCCCTGCCCCAGGGCCCTGTGGCAATAGGGCCCTCTGTCTACACCTGGGACGGCAGCAAAATGAGCATCTGGGACTGGCATTTCTCAGCCAATCTGCGGGGGCTTTTCTGCATTTGCAGATGCTGCATGGATGTAGCTTCTTGGTGAGTGAAGGAGATGCTCAGATAGACAGAGGTCCAGACCCCACTGGCCTTGCACCTGGCTCACCTTACTTCTTAAGGCACTCGGGAATCCCACGTGGGCCATGGGGACTTTCTGTGGCTAAAACAAGTCAGAAATGTGGCCGCTTAGAGATCTCCAAAGAGCCACTGACTCAGCACCTCCAGGCATGGAATAAATGGAGATGAAGGATCCACTCACCCCGGTACCCTCCACAGAGTGCTCCGTGGAACTAGATGAAAAGGCATGGTTCCGTGGTCACTTAAGTTTGGGAAATACAAAGTGGAGAGAAATGAAACAGTTTTCTTCACTGCAGAACTTGCCAGACCCTTGTAAAAAAGCTAATGTTTATGTTGGCGATACTATGCGTTGTTTCTAAAATGGATTGACCCAAGGGCTGTGTCTTCCCCCGGCTGACTCTTGCGGTTTGTGGCAGCTCGGGGCCCTGGCCTGGGAGTCAGCAGCCCCAGGTTCCAGAACCGGCTCAGCCACCGAGGCCCTGCCTGGCTGTGATATGACAGGAGTGGGTGAGAGGCCACCCTAAGCCCTCTCAGCTCTAAAACTCTTGCTCTGTCTGGCCCTGTACCTGGGCCGGCCCTGGCAGCTGAACCACCGTGGGCCAGTCTTGGCATCTGCACGAAGGGGCCTGTTCTGCCTACCTCGCGGGGCTGGTGAGAGGCTGAAATGAGATCGTTGTTGTCACTGTCACCATTGTCATCGTCACTAACATTTACTGCTACCTGAGCTAAGCCTTTTATACATAGTAACTTATTTGCAGCTGCCTCCGACAACATCTTACTGTCCCTAGTGTCCATGTGAGGAAACTGAGGCACTGCCTGGTTAAGTAACCCACCTGTGGTTACCAGGTGGTACATGTCAGGATTGAGGTTTGAACCCAGAGAGTTTGCCCAGAATTTATGTCTTAACCTTGACCCTAGTCTGCCTGTGAAAGGGCTTTGTAAACTGTGAAGGGCTGTGACCTGGGAGTGGCATTGTTCAACATAGTCTCACTGGGGGTCCTCCAGGGGACATGTATGGCCTCCTGGGGGGATCTCTGGCCCTTGACTTGCAGGCTTTCAGAAGTTGGGGGGGCCCAACTTCTGGGCCCGCGAGTAGCTTCCACTTTCCTGTTCTGCCAGAGTTGAGGAGGGAGCGGGCCTGTGGCACCTCCCTCCAAGGCAGAGGAGGGGTGAGGGTGAGCAGGGAAGTCTGGGGGTGTCCCTGGGCAGTAACATTTCCACAAGGCCGGGGCGGGAGGAAGCCCCAGGCAGCCCCTGCCTTTGCTCATCCCAGAGGCCCTCGGACAGAGCTTAGACAGGACCTAAGCCATGGAGTTTACGGTGCCTTCATGTTGCAGAACTTTGACTCAAAGTCGAATCTATAAGATAAATAAACTGGAGCTTTGGGCTGAGGGGCAATCAGTGTAACGGGGGAAGTGGCCTAGGACGCCAGGGACTCATTAGACTCCACAGGCCACAAGTGGGTAACCACTGATCTGGTCTGTTTTAGAGGGGACCTGAGGCCCAGAGAGGGAGACTGACTTGCCCATGGTCACACAGCGAGTCTTTATCCAAGCTGGGAATGTCCAGAGCTAGGCTCAGGGCTCCTGACTGCCCTGGGCTGGGGCTGATGGGACTTCTGGGATGGAGAAGGCTGGGCCCCTCTGCAGCAGCTCCACCCCGACCTCTCCCCAGGGCACAACTTGGGCTGCCTTGCTCCCAGTTTAGGGCTCACCACCTGACGTCCACAGGGGCACCAGGCCAAGGCCAGCGCATCCTGCCAAGGCTGGGCAGAAGCCACAGTCAGCTGCAGGTCAGGTGAAGTCTGAGATGGTGGACATCATGCTCTGAACTTGGACTTCACGCAGGTTTGCCTCCTGCCCCCACCACTCCTGGCTGTGTGGCTCTAGGAAAATCGAGGACCCTCTCTGTGACTCTAATAGGGGCGCAGCTGTGGGCTTCTGAGGCTGCCCGGGAGGCAGCAGGTACTCACACCCACCTGCCCGTGCCCTTGGCTCTCTGCCTTGCGGGCAGCCTAGGGTCTTCCTTGGGTGTGGTTCCTCCCTCCCTGGGGGATCTGGAGCTGCTCCAGGAGGGTGGCCTCAACCTACTTCGTGATGGCCCCTCGGGGAAGCTTCCAAACGGCAAGTCTGCACTGAAGCCCAAGGGCAGGATGCCGCGCTCCTGGCCATGGCCCCACGTGACTCCCTGCAGCTGAGGCCACAGTCGGAAGCTGGTCACAGATCCCAGGGTCTCACCCCCAGACCTTCTAATTCGGTAGGTGTGGGCGAAGCCTGGGAATCTGTATCCTTAAAACTCAAGACTTGATCAGATTTGACAACTACGGATCTATGTGAGGTTCTCAAACCTCTTGTTTTCTTTTCCTCTTGCTCACTTTTTTTCTAGGACGGGATCCTCCGAATGGACTCTTGCATGGAGGAGTAAGAGCAGAGCTTCTGACAGAAGGTGGGGCTGGGGTCCTGCCTGCGCGTCCTTTCACCAGCTGTGGCGCCCTCTTGAGGGATCTCTGAGGAATCCCCAAGTTTTCCATGGAACACAGTTTGCACCCCCCCCCCCGATTATTCCAGTTTCTTCCTCTATTGGGTGGAGAAATTGAGCTCCAAAGAGCTAGCCTGCAGGGCGAGGCTAGTGAGGCTTTCTTAAGTTCTCTGAAGCTTTCTGTTGTTCAGTTGTGCCTGGGGGAGAACTCAGGGGCCAGTGGCCGATCAGAGACTATGTAGCACAGTTACTGAGAACACGGACTCTGGAGCCAGGCTGCTGGAGTTGAATCCAGGTTCTGCCTCTTCCTAGCTGTGTGACTTTGGGCAAGGACTTTCCCTCTCTGTGCCTTGGTTTGTTCATCTGTAAAATGGGGACGATAACAGTGTTTATCTTAGACAGTTGTTGGAAGAATCGTATGAGTAAATATCTCTAAAGAGTTTGAGGCACCCCTCACTGCCGGACTAGGCTGGCCCTGGGCTCTGACACACGTCTCCTTATAAATGTGCCACCCTAGGGTGACCCCTGGGGCTTCTACCTCAAGAACCCAGCCTTGAACAGCCTCATTGCTTCCCACGGTCTAAATTTCTCCATGCAAGCCACAGCAGAGAATGTCCCTATTTGAACTCAAGAAAGACAGAATGTTTTCAGAGCTGGTAGATTCTAGGGGCAACCATGTCAAACCCTCCCTGTTCTGAGGCGAAGCCGAGATTCTCTCACAAAGCAACACTGGAAGGGAATTTGGACTCTAGGACTATGCGCACAGCTGAGGGATGTCAGGTTCCCATAGCCCGATGCCTCAGTTTCACCCTCCGGGCTCAAGATTCACCTTTGGGCTCAAGATGTATGTCACACTTTTTTCCTACCTCTGGTTGAACTTAAATCCACTCAAATCCTGGAGAACATATGCCATGAGGCCAGAGCTTTCCAGGCTCCAAAACACGCTCAGCACACATTTCTGAGCCCACGAAGAGGGAAAGATTATTGCACCTACTTTGTAGGTGAGGATGCTGAAGCTCACAGGTCAAACTACTGGCTTGAAATCAGATGCCAGGCCAGAGCTGGAGCGATTACCCAGGCCTGGCCTGCCCCCCTGGTGGGCTGCAAGGGTCCTGCAGATGGAGCAAGGCATGCAATTGTATAGATTCTCTTACTTTGGATGCAATTAACTGCTACTCACGGGTAACCCATTAAGAAAGCAATCAAAGACTTCCAAACTCTGAAACTCAGAAGTGCAAAGGCGCAGTTAGCCACTGTTCTCCAGGGACTGATTCAGAAGCAGGCCTGCTGCACCCCGCCGGACAACGTCACAAGCCTTCCCCTGGGGATGTGCCAGGAAGTCCTGCCATTTCCAGGAAGGACAGGTCAAGGTTTTCAGTTGCTGCTAGTCTTGCTTCTTAAAGATGAACCCTCCTGAGATAATTTTCCCGTGGATTCAGTCTGTTGGGGGTGCACAGCGCAGGGCTGCGTATCTGCACATTTTTCAGTGACTGGGCTTTAAGGCACCACGCGGTGTGGTTCAGGTATGAATCATCCACGTCCCACTCCGGTGCCATCGAGATGTAGACCCTCAACTGGACACTTCCGTGGTGATGTGCTATAACTTTGATAGTTAAACAACTTCTAACACACAGTCAAGATCAAACTCCTAAGTTCTTTCTACGTTTACAGGGCATTTCTTTTGTAATATTATGAACCTCTCCCTTTACAAGATAGTTAATGATAGGTATTCCCTCTTAATTCTTTATTAGCATCAGGTTCCTTTTCCACAGGAAAATGGAAGAGGTAGGAAGTAGGGGAGCGTGGCCCACCTGGGTTCTGCCCCACCTGGTGCAGTTTGAGTTGCAAAAGCTTAAGAGCCGCTTGTTCGGGGCAGATGGGTGAGGGGGTCGGTGAGGGGGGAGTTGCGGATTTTAGTGAGAAGGCCCATGGATGTTTTTAAGGTCCTATTGTCATAGGGCTGAGAACCCCTCTATGGCAGCTCCACTACCCCCCTGGAGTCCCCAGGAGCCCAGCAGCAGCCCAGTAACCTTCGGGCATTGGCACGGGGTGGCTCCTGGCACTCCCGGGCTCAGCCTATGGCCAGGAGGGGACCCTCCTGCCTCAGGGAATGGCAGCTCTGGCTCAGCGAGGGCTTCCGCGGCAGGGCACGGAGAGGCAGGCCTCCGACAGAGATGGAGCGCGAGGGCCGGACCGCGGCTGCGTTGGCTCTGCCCTCCCCACCTCTGGGAGTGGGTGTTCCGGGCCTGGGGGTAAAAGGCTAGCAGAAATAGGTTCAGTTACAGAAGCAAGCGAATGCTAAGCTGTGCCGGGGGCTGGTGGAGGGCGAGGTGGGGGTGGGGGTGGTGAGGTTCACACCTGGCCCGACTCAAGCAGCAGAGCCGCCGCCTGCTCCGCCCCAGCCCCTCGCTTGCTCAGACGGAGGGGCGGTTCAGGGCACTTGCTCTAGATGCCCTAGGCTGGACGCCCAGGTCTAATATTTCCCGGATGATTTACTTCGCCTCGGTTTTCTCATCAATAACGTCGCCACTGCAGGGTTAACTGAGTTAATACGTGTCACGTGCGCAGCATGGACCCTGGCCCATGGTAAGTGCCTAATGTTAGATATTATTGTTATTACTATGATTAGGTTACGCCTGTCGGAGCCTGCCAGCACGGGTGGGAGAGCACGCAGGAGGGCCACTGAGGACAGCCACGCAGGTTGTGCACGGCACAGCTCAGTGCCATTCACACAGGAGTGCCTTCTGGAGTAACGCAGTACACAACGTGTGCAGCTGTCCACTGGCCCTGGAGGCCCCGGGCAGCCCTACTCCAATTTCCTGACTAATCAGTGCCACTCGCAATTGGACCACTGGGGGCAAGGGGTAGAGAAGATTAACAAAGGAGGTCGTGCGGCTTTTGAGTTGAGCTCTGTGGATCTGAATGTGTGGCCCGGCCCTTGAGAAGGCCACAGGATTGCAGGAGTGCTAGTGAGAATCTGGTCAGCTTCCCCATCCGTTCAGTGGAGTGGATGGCAAAGAAGCTTTCTCCTTGTATGCCATCTCTGACTGGCAGTGACTGGCTGAGGCTTTGTAAAGTGAAGAAACTAGAGGCCACTTTGGACTGGGTGGGAAGGACTCTTTGATTGATTAGTGATGTCTGCACGAGGCCAGGGAGAGGAGAGCTGCGGCATGTGTGTTTGGGCCATTTGCCCTCCTCCGATTAGCCCAGTGGTTCTCAGTCCTGGCTGCACCAGGGAGGGTTTAACAACAGTCTGATTCAGGGATGTAGTACCTGGCATCGGTAATTTTTTTTTTTTTTTGAAAGCTCTGCAGGTGATTCTAATGTGTGCCCAGGTTGAGAGCAGCTGGGGTAGCCGTCCCTAAGTTCCTTGCAGTCCTGAGCTCTGTTAACTTCTCAGCATGCTCTACACGTCACGGTGCTTTAAGCTTTCTTCTAGCAGAAATGAAAGGGGAGTTAAAAGGCCAGTCTTCCATCAGTCTTACTGTTGGAGAGGATTTGTTGTTAAGCTGGGAGACAGAGGTTTAAGGCATTGGCTGCAGTCATGGACTGGGGTATCCAGGTGGCCTCTTCTCAGGCCATACTGCAGAGTCACTAGGGGAGGCCTGGGCTTTGCATCTGGGGGATCTCACAGGGCTTGGAAAAGCCTGGCCCATGCTGGCTTCATCAGGGAAGCCTTGTGGCTCCTTTAATCTGTCTCAAGCTCCTCTAAGTCCTCAGGGAAGGTGGGAAGTCAGGGCAATGCAGAGGCCCACTGAGGTCTGCAAGAAGTAACATGCCCCAAAACCCACAGGGCTCCCCCGGACCTCTGGAAGGAGTGCCTGGGGGAGAAGGAAGCAGATGAAAGCTGACTGGGGCCACTGGGCTGGAGAACACAGGGCTAGGGCACCAGGTTCGGAGGTGGTGCATTAGGACCACGGGCAGCCCTGGATGCTGACAGCTCCTCCAAATTACAGAGAGGGTGGCAAAGACGAGATGTTTCTGGGAAGCCACCCCGGCCTCAGCCCCTCCAGGGGCCCAGAGTCCAGCCAGCTTTCCTCGGCCCCTCCCATCACCCCCTCAGGACCCAGCCCTAGACCTCCAAGGAGCAGGACATGCCAGGCTTTGCCTCCCACCCGGAGTAACATAGAAACAGTCAAATAACATAAGAGTTCGATCATATTTTAAAATAAGCTTTATTTAGATTTTTTTTTATATTTTATATTTGCATCCATGCCTTCAAGAAACCTTTCCCCCAGGAAAGGTTATTTTCATCTACTGTTACCCATAACTCATTCGCTATTTGACGTAGTTCTCTTAAATAAATCATCCTCAGTAACTCTTAGAATTATCTCCTAATTTACAAAAAACTGAAATGAAAAGGAACTACTAAATCATTACCAGGAGGGGTTGTAATCTTATTTTCTCGTAGGTAAAGGGCAAACAAAAATCAACCAAAAGAAAAAAAAGTCATGGGGGAGAAACGTATTTCCTAAAATATCTCTCTGTTGAGAAGAAGGCCAGCTCTGGCCGATTTCCCTCAGCCAGCGGAGGCCAGAAAGTTCCTTTTTAGGTACCCCGCCTACTCCTTCCTGACCTCCCCACCCCCAATCAGGTCCGAAGGAAAGGGAGCAGCCAACTGGGGCTTTTCTGTTTGTTTTAGAGACTTTGGACAAATCCTATCCCTTCTGATAAGACACGCTCCAGCATTTAAAAATCTTGTTTCTTGGTAAGAGCTGAAAATGTTACTGTTAGCAGAAAGCGCAACTACTGTTGTTTAGAGGGTGTGTGAACTGAGCTGTTAGTAGTTAAGGTGGAGCAGTGGGGGAGTCACAGGTCAAGAGAAAAGGGAACGCTAGTTTTAGGCCTCAGGAGCCCTGGCGGAGCAGCCTACGTGTTCTCCATCACCCAGGGCTGCAGTGCACTTATTCCTTTGCTGGTGAAGTCTCACTGGGGCCAGCGTTGCTCCCCAAATAGGCAGATGTTCCTGCCAGCCCGTCTCTCCTGGGGGGAGCTGGCTCAGGCTGCTGTGACACGTTGGAGGACAGGGCCTGAGGAATCCTGATAGATTCTGTGACGTGTGGCTGGAGGAACCCACCAGAATGGGGAAGGCAGAGGTGCTGGAACCGTGTCCCCAGCAGCCCTCCCCTTGAGACGCGGGCCTCCCCCAGGACACCTGCCTGCCCAACGTGCAGAATCAACCAAGGATGAGAGACAGCTTCAGGGAGTCCACATGCCACTCCAGGGCCCTCATGGAACCAACTCAGGCCGAGGGCCCCTGTGGTCGTACCCTGAGGTCATGCGGTCGGCTGTCTCGCCCTATACCCAGCTTCTCTCGAAAGACAGGTCCAAGAGGAAGTGACCATGACAGTAGGCACTCTGCTCACTGAGGTCGGTGCTCTGTATTTCAGATAAATAAATATGTCTAGAAAGGCCTGGAGAGAGCTATAGTTGGGAAGAAAGGCAGAGCGCACTTCCATGCAGGGGCGGGAGAAGGGGGCAGAGAGAAGAAAGAACGGAAAAAAGCAAGCTTCGAAATCCAATGGTCCCTGGGTCCTGGCCACCCTAAACTCTACCTTGCACAGTTTGGCAGCAGCATGATCAAAGACTAGAGAAGTCAGCAGAGACACCCGCCTCCCGCCCGCCCCGTGGAAAAATATACATTCCAATATTTATGTAATAATTTAGTTAGAATAAGTCTTCTGCATTTGTGCAAATAAATTAAACGGAACAATTTTCTTTTCCCCGTAAAGAAAGAAACAGCAACGAAATTTAGAAACTGGCCGGCTGTTAAAAAAAGAGCCCATTTGGCCCCTGACAAACCCAGCCAAGACAGGGCCCCTTGGCCAGGCTCACGAGTCTTTGCGGAGAGTGGACCTTACCCTGATGACGATGGCGTTTTGTGGTTAAAGTGACTTGGGCGCGCCCCGAGAACAGGGTCTGGTCCCACACGTTCACACTGGGAGTGGGGTGGGAGGGGGAACACCAAAAACAGACCACATCCTCGGGGAGACGGGCTCCAGAAGTAGCAGTTCGGACGAGGGACATTTACAAGCACGGAGTGCACAATAGTTTTGTTATTTACAAATACACAGCAGTCCTTCAAGTTTTCAAGTTTCATAAAAAGGAGTTGGAGGGGAAGGGACAAAAGAAACAACCCAACGAACCAAACAAAAAGGGGAAAAAAAACATGGAAAGAAACAAAAACAAAACCCAGATTAACAACACAACTACATCGCTCCGAAGACAACAGAGAGTTGACAGGGTCACACACGTTTGTAGTATGTACAGCAATTACAGAGGTGGCGACGCGGGGGCGGGGCCCACGTGGGCGGGGCTCGGCCACACCCGCGCCCACGTGCGCAAGAGCTCGCGCGCACGCGCACACGCACCGCCACGCACGCCCAGACGCGCACCCCACGCTCGCACGCACGTCCACACGCACAGACACGCCCGCCGGGCAGCAGGCGAAGGGAGGCGGGTATCACCAGTCCGCGTCCTCCTCTATGTAATAATCAGGGGCGGTACCATCAAAGAGGCCGGGGTCGAGGGACTTCCGCTGCTTCCCTCTGGCGAAGACGCGCGAGATGGAGCCGAATCCCATCTTCTCTTTCTTCTTTTTCCGTTTTTGGTCTTCAAGATCCTCTAGTGACTGAGGAGTCAGGGCCAGGTGGCAGAGGGAGAGGGGAGAAGAACAGAGGCGAGCTGAGCTGGGGCTGAGACAGGCAGGGGTGGGGGATGGGGCGGGGCGGGGCGGGGGGCGCCGGCTAAGAAAGCCGGGGGTCTGCCCCACGCTTGCTGAGCGGACTTGGGCCACTTACAGAGCCTCTCGGGGACAATGGGATCCATCCAGACTGACAAGGGGATGTCGCTGAATGAGGATAAAAACGCTTAGAACAGCACCTGTCGCATACTAAGCTTTTGGTAACAGATTCTGGTGAGGTTTGTACTATAATTATCATTTTTAAGTTGTTTCTCCGCAGCCTTCGCCTGCTAGTGGAGGGCCTGCAGGAGCACGACCACGCACTCGGGGCATTGCAGCAAGTGTGTAAGTTCACTGCAGAAAAAGTCCCTGTGGGAAAGGGGGCATAGGAGAGCCCAGAAAACGAGGAAGTGGGAAACCTCAGCTTCACATCAGCCAAGAGCAAGGACCCCAGCCCTTAAGGCTCTAGATAAGAGGCAGGACTGGCCACGGTAGAGGCTGAGGCTTAGATTCTAATCCCAATTATGTTACTACCTATGGAACCTTTAGAGCCCACAGCCTCTCTGAGCCCAGTTTTCTCATCTGTGATGTGGGGATTGTTAACAGTAACCACGACGACAACGAGGAGGAGGAGGAAGCGGTGGAGGAGGAAGAGGAAATCTTCCTGTCGGGGTAAATACAGGACTAGGGTGATGACTGCAGGAGAGCTTTGCAAACTGTCAGGGGCTTTATATGAACGCACAGGGTGGCATGATATGTCAGAGAGGTGAAGGTTAGACTAGATCTAATGATTCCTAAATACATCAGAATTATCTGAATTCCAGGTCCCCCCCCCCCACCTGGTGAATCAGAATCTCTAGGATGGAGGGCCCAGGAATCTGCAATAGAAAAATTCTCCCTGCTGGGCCCTGATGCAGATGAGTGGTGCAGAGACCAGCATGTGGGAACCCCAGGACTAGAGAACTGATCTCAGAGACCCCTTCTGACCATTAAATTCATGTTGTTTTCCTCCCGCAGCCCTTTCCTCACTCAGGATAGTGTGTTAAAATGTTAAAAATGAATGAAAAGAAGTTTTCTGCAGCAGGGGGCCCAAAGAGTCCAGGGCCCAGGTCATCAGCCTTTGGCGGCCAGAAGACACTCAGTGGGGCTGTATGGAGGATGTGTGGTGCGCTTAGTGGGTCCAGATCCAGAAGCTGACACAGAAGGGGAGACCCAGGTGCCGAGCTTGGCTCAGGCACCAACCCACGTGTGACTGAGATAGTGGCTTAAATCCTCTCAGTTCTGGGTGCGCAAGTATGGAAGTGGGGATGTTGAGAGCTCAGGGGGATCAAGGGGTGAAGTCACGGTTAAGGTGGGGTGGAAGGAGGGTCCGAGTGGCGAGGGAAGGCACACCTACCTGTACAATGGGGTTGTGCAGGTTCTTCTGAACCGGGCCGGGACTGTCGCCCTGTAGCCAAAGGAGAAGAGGAAGATGAAACAGCAGAGTCACGTGACACACAACAGCAGAGGTGGCCCGTGGAGCATGGGGTCTTCCGTGGAAGGTACTAGGGAATCCACCCCCCACCCTTGAAGCGGACACTTCCAGGTAGCACCATGATGGCGCCTGCGGTTCATGGAAATGCTGCCTGGACCAGGGTCCTGGTCAGAGACCCTGGGGTGCTCTCTTGCCTACTCTGGCCTCTTGACTCCTAACACCCTCTGACCAAAATATCAGTCACTCCGAGGCTTCTAAGTTCTTGTCCCAGTTCGTCCTTCAAGTTAGAACTGGATGTTGGTTATAGTTGGTGCTTTTCCTAAAGAAATAAAACTTTATAGAAAATCTCTGTTTTTGTGGAGGGGCAGACAGGGCTCATTAGCCTGACTTACAGATACACAAAGAGGCTCAAGGCAGTCCAACAGTATGGAGCTAATTAAAACCAGAGCTGCAACTCAAATTTGGGACTGTCTGGTTCTTCCTGGTCCAGTGTTCCCAACCGTGGGTGTGCAAAAGCCTTTGTCACAACCCAGAATCGGTCTGCTCTACCTGTTTTGCCTTTGTCACAACCCAGAATCGGTCTGCTCTACCTGGGGGGTAAAAGATCATTGGGATCTTAAAAGTTATTACTAGGGAGTCCCCTGGTGGTCATTTCCAGAATTGCAGGCAAAGTGCTCATGAGGAAACAAAGTTGAGTGTCACCTGACCCAGTATCCAGCAAACTTCTCCAGCCTCTCTGTGCTGAGTCCCACCTCTTCTCTAAGCAAGTGGCCAGAGCATGAAAGGATGGGGAGATCCTTATCCCAGGCCAGGCTGTCCTTGCTGGTACCAGGCCAAGTGCCTGAGAACAGAGGGTTACCTGGAGCTATTTTCAGGCTCTTCCTGGCTTACCTGTGTGCACATCTGTTGAGATGGGGGATGAAGGTGGTTGAGGGAGGGCGGGGATGGAACAAATGGTAGTTCAGTTTCTAATCCCATCTCAAGGTTTGCAACCAGAACTGATCTGGCAGGCAGCTAAGATAAATCTACCTTGGGTAGGGCCATCTTTGCCAAATTTATGGGGAAGAGGCTGAGGCCAGCACCCACTGAAATGCCTGTGTAGATGACTGGCTTGTCAAAGCTCCTGTTTCCTGGCAGCAGGGTCCTGTATAAGGTGAGCTTGGGAATCAATTTGCCGCACCTGCTGCCTGGAGCAGCAGGTATATGCCAAGGCCAAGTTGGGCAAAAGGCTAGGTCTGAGCCACATGCAGTGCAGAGGCCTTTAAAGAACCCTTTCCCAGCAGCCTTTTGGCTGTCACAGCGCCCTCAGGCCCACCACAGGAAGACAAAACACGGCCCTTGGGAAGGTATTGACATTTGAGATGTGCTCAGATGCTACAGGGTGTCTGGCCCGCCCTGTAGGAAGGAAGGGCCCTGCTGGCTGTGGGGGTAACTCAGCAGTGGTCCCTCAGAACCAGCGAGTGGACATCAGAGGCTCCTTTGCTGGCCCACTTTCCTCGCCTTGGTTCTGTTGTCAAGACAGCCTTTGTCACCAGGGTTCTCTCCTGGGAACAAAAGAACAGGTTGCTTCCTTAAGCCCCAGTTTAAAAAGAATCCCAGCCCTGAGCAGGATTCAGGCCTGAAGCGACCTTGTCCCCCCTGCGAAGTGGCCGTGAGAGGCTCCAGCCAGCCATCCTGGATGCCCACGCCACGAGGCCGAGGCACCTTATTTCAAGTTTAGTCTCAGCTATCTTTATAAGGGCTCTCATTGTTACTGTAAATTTGGGAAGAAGTTTCCATTATGCTTACTCACAGAGAGAAAAGTTACTGATACTTAGAAATGGAGATTCGTCCAGTACCAGCACGTATGTCTCAATAGTCTAGTGGCTTTTCAGGTTATTCTCGTGGGGTTTTCCAGGTAGATAATCATCCCACTGGCAAGTAATGGTAATTTTTGTCTTTTTTTCCCTCCACTGTATTTATCCCATTTCTTTTTTATTATCCATCTCGGTTTTTAGTAAAACAACATTAACTGAGTTGTTGAGAAAAGCTTCTGGTGCATTTGAAGACCATTCTATTGTGTCTTCAGGACACGGTGGGGGAGTCTTCCATATCATCTATCACATGATGGAACAGAAATGAAAAGGGGCCCCTGCACCCTGACCCCAGTGTTTCGTGTCAGAGCTGTGACACGGTGTCCTCCTGTCCCCATGTGCTTGACCACCCCACCTTCGTTCACCCGCTCACTCTTGGGGAGCCTGATTGCCCCACTGTCATCAAGAGTTAGGTGTGCCTCTTGGTAGCTGGCGCCCAGCATGCAATCAAAAACTATTTGATTAAAGCAGCAAGCAAAGCAAACAAACTTGGAACAAATTCACTGGATGCCTCTCCAGAGGCAAAACGTGCAAAAACTCCTGGAAATTCAGAAAACCCCGGCTCATTCCTGGATGAAGGACCAAGAGCAGGCTCTACAGGGGAACGGGAGTGGTGGTGGTGAGGCCCCGAGCCCTGGAAGGTATGGTCTAGGAGGAGAAGCCCGCAGGCCCAGACGCAGCCCACCAGACGTTAAGCCCAGGACGCACGGACCCTGCGGCCGACCCAGGCCTGCCTTCCTCTGGATTTTCCTTGCCCTCCCGGACACAAGGAGCCTCTCTCCCCACAGCCATCTCTTCTTGCAAAAGGAAAGAACAGAACAGGAAATGCCTTCGCCAGAACGCTCCCTGGGTGGACGAGAGGAAACAGCGCGTACATCTTCACCCCTCCGCCCCCGCCCCTGCGGTTCCCGGGGCGGCGCCCAGGCCCTGCGGCTGCTGGCCTTACGTTGCAGAGGGAGTGCGTCCGGTGTCGAGGGGAGTTGATGTCGCTTGGCGTGGACGACCGGTCGCCTTCAGCCGCAGAGGCGTCGGAGATGACAGAGGGCTGCCGGGAGTGGCAGGGGCTCACCCTGACCGCTGGAAAGCAGGGGCAGCCAGTGAGCGAGGGGTGGAGAGACTGTCCTCGCCGTCCCTGCCTTGCAGGTGACTCCATCCCCCGCCCCCATCATACAGATGAGAACACAGATATAGACTCGACTTCCCCTCCCCGCCTCTAGTCCACAGCCCCACGCAGCACCAGAGAGCAGCGGCCGGGAAGAATCTCCTGTTGCCTCTGGACGCAACTCGGCCCCCTTCTAACAGGGTTAAGGAGAAGGGGCAGGAGTTTCCAGGGACCTCGGGACTGTCCTCACAATGCTTCCACTGCCTGGACCTGGTGTCATTCTAACCACTGGTCAGCACCAGCTTCCCCAGCGAGAAGCCTGGAGGCCACTGCTGGCTCCTCTCCCCACACCCCCATCCCCCCTCAGCAGCAGCACCAAGTCTGGCCACTTCTCTCCAACTCCACTGCCAGTACCTGGGCCCAGGCCACCACTCTTTCCTGGGCGACCATGGCAGCCTCCCAGGGGGCCTCCCTGCCTCCACTCCTCACTGCAGTGAGAGCTGGGCCTCTGGTCTCTTTACCTGGGGGTAGATACGTGCACTCCTCCTCCAGGCCGAAGGGACACAGCCCTGCCCACCCCAGCAGCCTCAGCGCACGTCACACCGGCTCTCTGACAGTGCCCGACGCCCCATCTCCCTCCTGCCTTGGCCTTTGCTGGTCCTGCTGCCTGTCGGGCACATCCTCGTCATTCAAGTCTCAGCCTGTCCTCCCCCAGTTATCACTCGCTCCACTTTTTTTTTTATCAAAACACCTGTTTTCCATTGATTTTTCTCCGTGCACTGACTGCAATCTGTAATCATTCTATTTGTCAGCTTAGTTACGTGTGCTGTCTGTCTTCACCCCTACAGTGGCAGCTCGAGGAGGGCAGGCACCCTCGATGTCTTATCCATGGCAAACCCCAGAGTTCACAGTGCCTGGTGTGCAGTAGGTGCACAGTCAGTGGTCGTCAAAGGCCTGGAAGCCTGCCCAAGTCCCCCAGCAGATAGCTGGCACTGGCTGGAGGAAGTGCTTTCTGTTCAGCAAGACTGAGGGCCTACTATGTGCAGGCCCACATGAGCAGGGAGGGCTGTATTACTGAGAAAGCCAGTCCTTGCTGCCAGTGGCCATACGGTCATATGGAATTGTGTGAGGCCTTTGAAGCCAGGGACTCCCAGGTAGGTGATGGCAGGACCTGCAAGCTCCAGAGGCCAGCTGCCTGTCCCCAGCCTGCACCTGTCACACAAACGCGGCCACTCACAGGAGGGACAGAGAGTGGAGCCAGGTGGGCTGCAGGTGTGCAGAGGGGTTTGGGGCTTGCACTGTGGCCAGCGGCTGCAGGTGCTGACCAGAGGCCGGTATCTCCCTACCCCTGGTGCCTGGAGCACTGTGACATTTACTTCTGGCCCTCCCGCACTTCCTGTGATGGCACAGAGCTGTCAATCAAGGAGTTCTGCTTTCTCCCCTGCCAAAGGATGCCCATGTGACCCAGATGGGAAAATCAATGCATCCACTCCAGTCCCTAGACACAGTGATTGGTCCAGAGGTAGGCATGTGACCCTGGCTGGCCAGAGTCCTTCTTGGGGATCTACTATAGACACAGAGATCTCTCTTGAGACTTTCGAGCTGCAAGGGCCTTAAAAGCCTGAAACTGCTGGAGATGGTTTTGCTGCTTTGTGGAAAGAGGTGGCCTAAAGATGAGGACAAAAGGAGGCAGGCAGAGCTGAGAGATGGAGAGAGGGGGTCAGATAGACCCAGATATGTCTGAACCTTCGGATCCCGCTATGCCTGAGGTCCACCTCTCAGACTTTTCAGTTACATGAGCCGTAACCTCAGCCCCACACCCCTCTAAGCAGCTATAGTGTGACTATAGAGGCCGCCTCCTGCCATGGGCCCAATGGCCTCCTGAGATGCCCCCCACAGATGCGGCTCGGCCAGGCTGGGCCGGACTCACCTTGCCGGTCTGCGGGGTGAGGGGGGTGCGAGTGGTAGAGAGTCTGCTGGCTCTGCCGGATGGCCGCGGTCAGCGGGAGGTCCGCCTGCACCACCCACTCCTGGTTGCCGTTCAGCACCGTCTCGCCAGGCATGGCGAGTGAATGCCGCTTGGGGACGTCCTTGGTCAGCGTGGCTAAGGACTGCTTGGCCTGGAGAGAGAGCCAGGGGACAGGAAGGACATGACATGATCAAGGGGTCCTCCTGGCCTGCTGCTTGGCCATCACCCCCCAGTGTGAGGAAGGCGCGAAGCCCACCCCTGGACCAGGGCCTCTCCAGCCCTGCCCCGCGTGCCAGTCAGCACGTCACCTGAGGGCTTGCTTTGGGGTCAGTTACCCTTCCGTTCTGCCAACACCACGTGAGACCAGTAATACGGAGAGCAGGGGGACCGAGGACATAATTAGCACCCATTCTTTTGGGTTCTCCGGGGACCAGCTGGGACCTGAATGAGATGGTGAGAAAATGGTGTCTGCCTTTCATCACCTAACTTCCTCCCAAATTCCACGTGTGACTGTCCCTTCACAAGGTGCTGTGCGGGGCAGGCTGGGGACAGCGCAAATCCTCAGCCTGGTGCTCAGGATCACGAGAAGGCACGGGACACAAGGAAGCCGGGGACAAGCATGGGGCCGAGTTTGGGCAGGGGGGATGGTCACCCAGCACTTCCTTCCTCTGTCCACCGACTGAGGCCTCCCCCAGCTTTGGGTTACCTCCCTCTATGGCACATGGCACAAATTACTTGGGGGAGAAAAAGGGCACATACTAGCAATGTATCAAGCGTATTTTTTCCATCACATTCAGCTTCTACTTCCTCACTGGCTGCCCAGGCTCATGCCAGGGCAGACGGGGCACATGGGGAGTGGGCCAAGGGTCTCACATTGAGATTCCAGTGAATTTGGGGGTCACTAAGGTGGCAGGGCCACCGTAAGTGCTGGCTTTGCCTCTAATATGAACACAGATAAAATGGAAAACCTCCTTCTCATCTCTCTCCTAGCTCCAGAAATGTCCACACTTTCCCCAAGATCCTGGCTCTTCCAGGCAGAGCAGGGGTTCTTGAGAAAGAGATTCCAGCCAAAAAATGAACAGTCTTTCCCTACAGCTTGAGACACCGTTATCACATTGACCAGCTGTGTTATTGCAGACAAGTTGTTGCTTTCTCTGAGCCTCTATTTCCCCATCTGTGTAATGGAATGCCTGGACCAATTCTTAGGGCTCCCGCTAGCTTGGATGCCCCAGGAATCTATGAAATCACTCCCCTTCCACTGCCAGCCCCCAGGGAATACAAACCCACATGGCAGTGGGAGGGCGAGTTGAAGGAGTCAGCCCCGCCACTCCAAGCCAGGTAATAATCTCCCCCTGGTTTAGAAATTAAACTGCCCGGATTTGATTCTGGCTCTGCCACTTCCTCGCTGGGGAATCCTGAGACGGCCCCCACCTCTCCGTGCCTTCATGCCCTCATCTGTCTCATGTGGATAACATGGTTGCTATGGAGAGCACCTGGCTGATGGTGAAAAAAAGCTCAATAAACGTTAGTGACTGCTATTACGAAACAGTTTCCACTTCACAAGTAGGAGTCAGACGTGGAGTAATTCACATGAAGGCCGAGGATGCTGTCCGGTCTATTGTCCTGCTCAACAAGTAGCAGGTTGTCGGGATTATTTACGTCTCCCTGAGGTCGAACCATCTGGGAGCTGGAAGGGGGCCGAGAGTTGTGTGCCCCCGCCCCCAAAAGCCCGGAACAGGCCCATGAAAGTTCCTAACTGCCTGGAGGCCAGAATGTGTTTCCAGGATGTCAGAGAGTGAGCTTGGGCCCAGGTGGATGCTGTGAGTGCTGCTAAGTGGAATCCTCTGCTGGCTTTTTAAAGGACTTGCACTTGTCTAGGGACCATCTCTCCTGCCAGACGCTGGGAGGATCCCGGGACAGGAACCTTTTGAGCAGACACGAGAAGGTCGGTGCTCCATGGACTCTGGCTGCACAGATGCACATCTGCACCAAAGGGGCAGCACATTTGCTACAAGCTGACCTGACTACCCTCTTCCTGTGCATACTGGCCGGGACCGGGTCCCAGATCTCAGGACTGCAGTGGCAGCAGGTCCAGCCCAGAGGCACCAGCATGAACTGATGGGGGAGATACTGGCTCCACACCATCTCCAACAACTGCAAGCCTGGGGATGGAGGGAGGCTCTGGAGGGACACTGTCAGGCGTGAGTGGGCCCTGACCTCACGTGTGTGGCCAGGGGGTCTGAGCTCAGGCCCAGTGCTTGGAGCTGGTGGTTGGCAAGGGCTGGTCTGCTTCACCCATCCCCAACCCCAAACACCAAGAGAAGCATTTGCTTCTTAGGAAGCCTTTGTCTTTGACTTTTACTCAAGTGAAGCGGCTCTTTTCAGCTGCATAGGGTGTGTGGGGAGACCAGGCAGCTTCCCCAGGGGTTCAGTGTTGTGGGCAGGTGTGTTTCCCAGCCCGGCCCCCATCTCCTTGGTGGCACCTCAGGGTCACTTAAGAAATGACCCATCACCAGTGCTGCAACCCTTCCCTCTGCTTGGCCGAGCCCTAGGCTGTGCCGACATTACAGCAAATCCACCACTCGGAGCTAACTACTCACACTTAGCAGAGGGGTCTGATGCCCTCCAGAGGGAGGAGGCAAGAACCTGAGTTTCACTGGCTAGAACCAAAGCAGGCTGAGTCATTGGGGCACAGCAAGGGGGGAAGCAGAGGGGAGATGGCTCCCAGTGCTGAAAGACCCCGCAATTCCCCAAGATGCTTGAGGCTAGTGGTCCACGGCAAGGAGGACACATCTGTCCATCCACAGGACACTGGGAAGACTTGGGAGAACAGAGGTCTCGCCTCACTCTGCACTCCCTTCCCAGATCTGCAACTTGAAAGGTTTCTGTCTGGGCTACGGGGCTGCCAGCACGAAGGACCCCACTGATGGGAAGTTCCAGAGAGGGAACCTGGCAGTGGTAGCTTCCTCCTGCCTGGGCAGCTCTGACCACTAGGGGTCAGCATTGGACAAGGAGTCCCAGGAAGCAGCGAGAGGGCTTGGTCCCAGAAGGGGGACAGTGGATCCTGACCTGTCCTGGGCGACCCCTGGTCCTGAAGGAAGTGCCCATAGGAAACCCTCCTGTTGTCATCTCACTCACCATGTACAGGCCGCGCTAAGTGCATCTCTTGCATTATTTCATTGAAATCCTCACAAAGCCCTACGGGTTACACGCAGTTACCCCTTTTGAGACTTGATGGCACTAAGGCTCAGAGAGGTGAAGGGTCTTGCCCAAGGTCACACAGCTAGGAAGGGCTGGATTTGAACCCAGAACCCATGGCAGTAACCACACTGTTGGCCGGCATCAGTGCTCTGCAGTGGAATGCTCAGTTCTCTCTAAGAGCCATGCAGGCCTCCCCACCTCTCAGGAGTTCCCTGCACCCGCTCCTTCCAGCCACTGTTGCATTGAGTCCCTGGTGGTTTCAAGGGCCCTTTAAGCCATGAGCTCCCTGGAGTTTCTCAACCACCTGGTGGGGAAGGCAGTCACCGCAAGACCAGATAAAGGTCATTGAAGCTCAGAGTTCAGTGAACAGCCCAGGGTCACACAGGATCAGGCAGAACAGAACTCCTGGGCTCTGGACCTCGGTTCTGCTGCTAGGCCAGGCCTGGACACACCGCCTGGGCTCTGTGTCCCCACATGCAGGCTGCACATCTCTGAGGAAAACACGGTGTCTGGAAGTATTCTGAGGGATTGTTTTGGATTAGAAAAAAAATAACATTTTTTTTCCTTGAGGACCCAAGTTAAGACATTTTCACTACAGATGAAAACAGGAGGGAAAAAAAGGAAATAAAAGTCACTTGTAATCTTACTACCCAGAGATAACCATTGTTAATTTTTTTGTGTATTTCCTCCCAAAGGTTAGCGGATGGGCTCCCAGCATGTCCCACGCCTGGCCCCAGGCAGGTGGATGAAAGGCTCCGTGGTAGGGAAGGAAGCACGGAGCATCCCGGACCCCGCCCTGGCCCCGCCCCGCCCCGCCCCGCCCCTCCGGCCTCCACGCTGGACTCTCAGGTGAACCCGCGAGCACGCTGTCTCCCAGCACATTACATCGCCTCCGGCAGATGCCCGACCAGGCCCGGGTGAGTGAGGGGAGGGGTCTCACCATGGCCAGCTCGGCCTCCAGCTCCTTCATCCGGTTGTCCTTGAGGTCCAGCTGGGAGCGCAGCGCCGTGGCGTGGTCCGTGGCCTCCTTGGCTTGGCGCCGCAGCTCCCACTTCTCGCGCTCCAGCAGGTCCTTCTCTTTGGCCAGGGCTTTGACGGCGTCCTCGCTTTCCTGTGGGGAGGGCGCCGGACGTCACCACGGGGGCGCGGGCAGGGCCTGCTCTGGGACCAGAGGAAGCCGCGGGGAGGCCCCTGCGCACCGCACGTGGCTGGGCGCTCCGGCCCCGGAGGAAGAAGCCCCTGGGTGCCAGCCGGGCTCTGCCACAAACTAGCTGGGAGACTGCACCAGAGACAGACCATTGGTAGATGCTCAGCCGTTCCGTTTTTCAGTGGATACATGAGCAAATGAACGTCATGGGTAAGCTGTTTAACTCGTCCAGTCTCGTTTTTCCATATTTAAAATGGGGGTGGAGGGACAATACTGCTTGTTTCAAAGAGTTGTTATAAACACTAAATGACTTCCTGTGAGGGAAGTCAGTTAAATGGAGTCTGACAAAAGTTAGGGTCGGCAGTGGGTTTGGGTTTCGGTTCTGTTCTGTTGCTGGGTAATGTGTGTGTCACAGGGAAACGGACAGAGGAGGCGCCTGCAGTCCAGCCACCTTGGCTGCCATGGGGCCCTGCCACTGTCCCACAGGGTCACAGCCGATGGTGGGACAGGCTGAACCCCCAGCTAGCTGCCGTGACTGAATGCAGTACAGCCCTCTGCCTGGCACCCCATGACCTGTATTCCCCATGATGCTGAGGGAAGGGCTGTGGGCTTGTGATGGTTGGGCAAAGCCAGTAGGCAAGGAACAGCCGGCAGAATCGGGGGCATGACCTCTGTTGGCCAGAGCCAAGTATCAGGACAGCAGGCATCCTTCCCCCAGACGAAGGGCCCCAGCAGGGGGCCCTGCCCACCCACCCAGCCATGGTCTTCCCATCCGCCAAATCAGGAGCCAGACTCCAAGTCTCCACACAGCCTGGGACCGTGGGGAAAGCAGTGGCCACCCTGCCTTATCTAACAGCCCTGTCGCTGAAGCACCTTGACTTCCAGGTGCCAGAGACTAGGAGGCCGAGGGAGACACTGAAAAGGCATCTTTCTCTGTGGCTGCCACAGAGCTGTACCTGCGGCTTAGGTTCTGGGAAGAGATAGACAGTCTGGGTCGATACCTGGTTTTGCAAGAACAAGCTGCAATGACTGTCATGCCTCGGTTTCCTCACCTGTAACATGGGCTCATAGCGCACGTACTGGGGGTTGTTATTGTGAGGAATGAATGAGATAATCCCTTCAGTGCTCAGCATGGCGCTGGGCACACAGCAGGTGCTCACTCATCACTAGGTGCTGCTCAAGTGTCTCTGAGAGGCCTTCCCCAACCACCTTTCTAAGCGAGCAGCTTGGGGTTCTCTCATATTGGTACCTGACACTGGTCATTCAACCAACATTCACAGATACCATCAGCAGGCATGAACCAGAGAAAAATCCCTGTGCCTGCAGAGCTTACACTGAAAAGCCCTTCTCCACGCTCGGTGAGAGCAGGAACGGCCACTCTATGTCATCGGCAGACACCTGGGTCCCAGGACAGCAGCCTGGCAAACAGCAGCCAAGAAGCACTGCTGAATAAGAGCATGTGTACAGCAGCGGCCGGGACATCACAGGGCAGCTCTCCCAGCCTGGATGAGGGGAGGACGCCCAAGTTTCTGTGTCACCTGCTCTCCTGGCTTCTCGGTCTAGAGGAGGTGGTGTCTGTATTAGAGGGATGACTCCTTCCAGGATGTGTCTTCTGGGGTCAGGACACCTGGGTGTGAGTCTCAGCTCTGCCCACTGCCAGCTGGGAGGTGCTCAGGTCATGAGGGTGGAGCCCCCATGAATGGGGTTAGTGCCTTTATAAAAGGGACCCTGGAGAACACCCTTGTCCCTTCCACCAAGTGAGGACACGGCAAGAAGTCTGTGACCCAGAGAAGGACCAAGAAAGCAGGTCGTGGTGGGTTCCGTTTCCTTCTCTCTGCTTCCATAGGCTGTCAACTTAATGCTACATTCTGTCTGCAAATGGTGGGCATGGGGAGCAGACTTCTCGGGACCCAGCTCACCTACTCTGGGAGGATGCAGGCAGGGGAGGCTGGGGCCCTGCTGCTCAGGGCTGGCACCCAGGGCACCGAAAGCTCCAGACCACAGTCAGGCTGTGGGTGGCCTGGCCCAGGGAACTCTCTTGGTGCTGTTTCCATCCTGGAGAGGAAGGGAGCTGCATCCGTGGGAGGTGAGAGGGAAGGTCACTGGTAGAGACGATGGTGGGCTGTTGGCATGAAGCACTGAAATTCAAATTCCACCCCGACACTCTGCCCCTCAGCTCTGGCTCAGAGGCAACACACTCACATATCCGGCCCACTGCCACCAACAGTTCGAAGAAGCGCTCAAACCTTGCTCAGCCAAAGAAACTTAAGGAGCCTCCTACCTTCTGCTGCAGAGTACATGTGAACCTGGGTCACAGCCCTCGTCCTGTGGTGTCATGTACTTGAAAGGCAGTTTTCAACACTTTTTCTGCCCTGCACACTAGAAGATCACAACTCTCTCCCTGCAGACACAGTACCTCATTAAGTCCTGCATGGTTGGACGGACTGACTTTTTAAAGTTTTGGGACCCTCTTCAGCATGTACACAGCACATAAACCAGACAGATATCTGCGGAACTAAATTCCTCAGTCATCTGACCAGAAACTCCTACTCACCCCGCAGTGCCCAACTCATATGTCACCTCCTCTCTGAAGCCTTCCGGGACTCTCCCAGCAGACAAAATTCCCTGCTGGCTCACGGTTCTCCTCACCTCTCTCTTCACACTCTTATGATGGTATTATTAGTAAGATATAGCTGACATGTACTGAGTGCTCACTACGTACTAGGTGCCATGCTCAATGCTCTGTATTCATCATCTTCTCTAGTCCTCATCACAGCCCTGAAAGGTCTGCATGTGGTCGTTGTTTTGCAGATGAGGAAACTGAGGCTCTGAGAGGTTAAGGGAGGTACCCAAGGGCACGCACGTGGGGAGCTGGGCTCTGAACCCAGGCTAGCCGGCATCCAGAGCCCACGCTGTCACTGACTGGGCTTCCCCGTCCGGGCTTGTCTGCCCTGGAGACACGGAACCCTAATAGGGGCTGTGCTTGGTTCATCTCAGCACCCAGGCCCGGGCCTGACACATCAGGGGCCTCCCCAAGTGCGGATGAGGTGACGGGAGCAGTGTGCCTGTCTTGGGATTGGAGAGGCCGATCCCGGTGCTGTGGGTGGGGCCGGGGGCGGGGCAGCGGGTGTGTGTGCGGGGCGGGCCCCCACCTTGCGGTGCTGCTCGTAGTTGCGGATGAAGTCCCGGAGCTGCTCCTCGCGGCTCTCCAGCGTGGCGTACAGCTGCTGCATCTGGCTCACCAGGTCGGTCTTCTCACCCTTCAGGCGCTTGCGGTCGGCTTTCATGGCTGGGGAACAGAGAAGCGAGTGAGTTTCCGAGGTCCTAGCTGAGAAGGGACCCTGTCTCCATCCCTTTATTAACAGAGGAGGAAACGGGCTTCAGAATGTTGAAGTTTCTCTTCCAAGCTCCCCTGTTACTCAGTGGCAGGATACGAACCCAGGCCCGCCTAGCTCTAGAGTCCAGATTCTCATTTCTCGCTTTTACTGATCCAACCAGGGGAGCAAGTCCTGGGTTGACGTCTATCCCCGCCCTGAACTGGCTAGGTCCCCAGAGGGAATGAGCTGGAGGCCTGGTGAGCCTGTGACCCCCATGGCCCAGGAAGCTAAGGGGATCCTTGATTTCCCGCCAAAATGACCCCCAGGGCTCACTCTGAGCCCACCAGAACTCAGCCCAGCCCAACAGCGCACCGTCTGTCCCCACTCCCATCACAGGGGAAAGAGTTCCGTTAAAAACACACAGTAAGCTATGACACCAAAGGCGTGAATAACAGAAGAAAAAAACAGATACATTGGACTTCATCGAAACGAAAAACTTTCATGCTTCAAAGGACACCATCAAGAACGTAACAAAGACAACACAAGGAATGGGAGAAAATATTTGTACATCATGTATCTGATAAGGGGTTTCTATCTGGAGTATAAAAAGAACACTTACAAACTCAATAATAAAAAGAAAAATAACCCAATTTTCAAAAATGGGCAAAAGATCTTAACGGACGGTTCTCCCAGAAATGGCCAATAAGCACTTGAAAAGGTGGCTGACATCATCAGTCGTCAGGGAAATGCAACTCAAAACCACAATGAGATACACTCCTGCTCATTTAGAGTGGCTGAAATATAAAAAGAAGACAGTAACAAGTGTTGGCGAGGATGCGGAGAAACTGGAACCTTCATACACTGCTGGTGGGAATGGAAAATGGTGCAGCCTCTGTGGAAAACAGCCTGACCCTTCCCGAGTGGTTAATAGTAAAGTTACCCTACGACCCAGCCATTCCACTCCTAGAAATGAAAACACATGTCCACACAGAAACGTGTATACATATGTTTAGAGTAGCTTTCATCATAATGGCCAAAGGTGAAACAGCCAAATGTCCATCAACTGATGAATGGATTGTTAAAAATGTGGTATATCCAAATAATGGGATATTACTTGACCATAAAAAGAAGCAATGATTCATGCTACAACACGATGAACCTTGAAAATACTATGCTCAGTGAAAGAAGCCAATCACAAAAGGCCACACACTGTATGATTCCGTTTACGTGGCGTGTCCAGAATAGGGAAATCTATGGAGACGGAAGAAGATTATTGGTTGCCCAGGGCTGGGGTGGGGGGTGGCAGAAGGGGTGGGGGCTGGAGAAAGGAGGGGTGGTAGCCAAAGGGCTTGGGGCTTCTTTTTGAGGTGATGAACGTGTTCTAATATCGATCATGGTGATGGATGTACAACTCTGTGAATGTAATAAAAACTTCTGAATTATGTACTGTAAATGGCTGAATTGCACGCTATGTGATTTATATCTCAATAAAGCTGTCACACACACACACAAACACATACGGTGCCATGCGCCCCACGCAGCAGTGTGACTTCTCCTCCCTCCAGATTCCCCTCCCAGCACTGGCTCTGTGGCGAAGGGTGTGGAGAGGGACGAGCCCAGGCCTGTTCAGGGCAGGTTCCAGCTGCAGGGTGGGACCCCACGGCTTTTCCCAGGGTGCCCAGACCTCCGGTCCCTCCCTGGAGAGAACACTGGGAGGGAGCAGAGCAACTCCTCGGCTCTGGAAGCTTCCAGCCCAAGAAGGCACAGAGTGGTTAAGTCACTTGCCCAGAGTCACAGAGCCATGTCTGACCCCAAGGCCCTCACACCTGACCCTACATTATGCTGCCTCTACTTCCAGACCCTGGAGGGTCCTGGCCCCGTGGCCAGCTGAGGGCAGTGATACGGGGCAGGCAGTGAAGGTGCCACCCCATCTTGTCCTGGACACTGAACCTGGACACTGAACCTGCAAATTCAGCCTCCGATGTGAAAAAGTATGGCACAGTTCAGCGCCGGACATGTGCTAGCATCCTTCTGACCCTGCAGAGTTGGGGGACTCCTATGCCCCTCACCCCAAGCCCTGTAAAACGGGGTGGAGGCAGGTGGGCTGGAGCCGTGTTGTCAGGTGCAAGGAGCCACAGGGAGACCCCTGCAGTGGAGACCCCAAGTGTTGGGGAGCCTTTAAATTCCAGCTGTATGCTTCTGGGCTCCTGCACCTAGACTTGTCTCCTTCGTGGCCAGCTTGGCAGAGCAATAACTGAGGTCACCGTGGCCCGGAATTCCAGGCCCGCTGGGCTGGAACCTTAAAGGGCCGGGGCAGCAGAGCCATAGACAGAGGACTCTCACTTCCCTCTCCTGTCAGGAAGGGGTGGGAGGGAGCACACCTGTGTTCTAACGTGCTGTGCCCACCTTGCAAGTGAAATTCATTTTAAAAAAACCAAGGCGGGAGGGTGTAGCTCAGTGGCAGAGTATGTGCTTTAGTATGCACGAGGTCCTAGGTTCAGGCCCCAGTACCTCCATTAAAAAAATAAAAAATAAACCTAATTATGTCCCCCCCCCCCGCAAAAAAAAAAAGAAAAGAAAACCCAACATCTAAAGATGTAATCTGGTCAGAAGGGATGTTACAGAAGAGCTTGAGCCCAGCTGTCCCAGAGGAATCGGAAATTTCCATCTGCCATCTTCTCTGCTGCTGGCTACCCGCCCGTGACTGAGCTGGCTGGGTGGGTATTTTTGTCATCATCATCATCCCATTTTACAGAGGAGGAAACTAAGGCCACCCAGCCAGTCAATGGCAGCGCTGGCACCCGACCCTCAGTCTCGGGCAGGTTTCAGACCTGCAGGGTGTGAGGACGAGGGGGGAGCACTGTCCAGGGAAGGAACTCCTGGGGGGCCACTGACCCGAGCAAAGTGACCCCTGCCACTCCCCGGGGACACCTCGGGCAGGGAGGGGGCCCTGCGCCCCAGTGGGGAGATGTTCACCAGGGAGTCAGGTCTGTGCCCTGCAGCTGCCGGTGGCTGTTGCATCCCTGCCCTTCGGGGGGAAGTTAGACCTCCCTGGGCTCTGATTGGCCTCCTTCTTTAGCCCCGTCTGGATGAGAACCAAGCTGCAGGCTTTGCCCTTGGCAACTGGAGGCTCTGGGAGGCCGTCCCGTAGCGCGGGGCTGGGCCTCTTTTCACTTTCGCCAAATGGCCTTGAGAGGGGCGACCCTGCAGCCTCGTGCCGGCCTCCCCGGGTCTCCTGGCGGCTCCGTCCTGCACCGTCTGCGCGTGCGGAGAGGCTGTGTGTGTCTCTTCCGTCCATCGGTGGAGGGCTGTGTGCTGGTGGCCTCAGCCGGGCGGCAGAGGGTTTTGCTTCCCCTATCTGACTCCCGAGAGCACGGGCTGGATCTCTGCCTTCAGATTAGCAGCCCTTCCCTAAGAGGGAGAGGGGGCTCACCTCAAACTCTTCGGTTAAGCACCTTCATGAGGAGACTCCACGCTTGCTGTCATGAGGGGGATGGAAACAAGCAAGACATGGTCCCTACCTTTTGGGTGGTTGATGGTCTAATAGAGAATGACACTAGTCTCCACCCATCTTCCTCCTTATCAAGTCTCCACCCATCTACCTCCTCACCTTACATAACCCCAATTCTGTTTGTGCCCAGTTAAAACCCTCAACTTCCCGAGCAACCTTGCAGTGAGAGAGGTCTTATATCGCAGTTCTGGCCACTAAGATGTACACAGAAATCTACTGGAAAAGTCACTGTTTTCTTTATAGAAAGTCACGGGATGCTGGCATTAATGCTTGCCTTTTGCCCTTCCTCTTTCTTCCTGCTGGGAATTTGGATGTGACATCCTGAGGCACAGCAGCCATCTTATGAGCACAAGGATGAAGACATGAGCTGAAAACGGGGAGCAGAAAGACAGAAGGGGCCTGGACCCTTGATGGCACCACCAAGGTCAGGATTCCTGGTAACTGAAGCAAAATAAACCCCACTGTTTGTGGGATTTCTCATCATGTGCAGCCCAGTGTGTTCCTAACCGATAGATCCAGGCAGGCTGTGAGAAGGGCCGTCACCCTCCCACCCCTCACGAAAGGCTTCACCCCATGGTTCCTTCACATGAGCTTCCCTTGGCGGGGGGGGGGGGGGTAGGGGTGGGTCCCTCCTCTGCCCAACTCTGGGCTGGACCCTGCCAGGCTGAGGACTGAGAAAACACAAAAGCCGAATCTCTCAGAATGAATGCTGAGTGAGGATCACTTAAAAACGAAGATAAGGTGCCTCTGGAACCAGTGTGAGCCAAGGAGCCGCTGTGCGGTCTGCCGAGCTGTTCAGAAGCATACACACCCACAACCCACGCAAGGAAACGCACACAGAGGAGCAGGACCGGGGAGTGCCTGGGGACGCCTGCACTGGCCAGAGGTGGGAAAGTGGGTGTGTGTGTCCCCACTGAGCCCAAACGTCCCCAAGTGCTGCCACCCCAATAGATGGGGGGGTTCCCCGAAAGGGGGGCAGTATTGTAACACTTAAAGGAAGCAAGGAGGTTAGACCGACAGACCCCCAAGAAATAACTTAAACTACAGACACAGCTATGAAATTTATACAATGGAACGTGTACTTCCTTCCGTTGTCATAAATATGCTTTTGTTTTCCTTCAAAACCCTGTTTGACGTTCTCTGAATGCTCCTAATGCAAGGTGAGCTGATGGTCCACAAGCATGACAGTTTCCCTCTGTGACCGGCCTCCTGCCTCGGCCCCAAGCTCCCCAGCGTTCCGTTCTCCTGCCCAGCCATACGGCTTCACCCAGGCATGTTCCATTCCAGCAGCCAGACCACCGGAACCACTGCCATGGAGACGGGTGATGTCATACCCAGCAGACCCTGCAGGATCTCGGAAGGAGACCAGCCCAGCTCCCGGGAATCTGGGGACTCTGGGGATGGGAGGGAGGGTGTGTGGGGAAGGGACTGATTTTTCTGACTCCAGGAGGCCAGATGCATGCATGGTTGGAGGGTGTAGCCAGGGGCTTGGCTGCGGCCCGGTGACGATTTCTCTGCGGGCATCACTCTTCTCAAGCTTCTGAAGTTTGCTTTTCCACAGCAGACCCCGTCCTCCTTCCCTGGCTTGGGAGGCCACATTCCCTAGCACAGACACGGGGCAGGGTGGAGCAGTTTAACTTCTGCAAATGCGACTCTTGGCAGGTGGGGGCCAGAGAGAGAAGAAAGGTCTCTTTCCTCCTGCCTCGGGCAAAGCACCCCCCCACCTCCAATGCCCAGGCGATGGGAGGCCACAGCCCATGGGCAAAGAACAGCACAGGCTAATTCTTAGCATTTGAGCTTCTGGGGGCCATGGGCCTGGAGAATAAGGGATTTTACGGGGGCACTTTTGAGCACGTGGGGGTCTCTCCTTACCCGCTGAGGCAGTGCCTGCAGTGTGGACCTTGCCGGGCAGTGAGGGACCAGGCTCTCAGCTTTCCCCTCTCTGAGCCTCAGTTTCCCCCCAGCATGGGAGTGCTCGATTCTGCGAGCTTCCTTTGATTCTGAGGTCCTAGGAGACTTTGCCTTGACCACTAACACTAACCCCATGTCCATGGCCTTGGCCAACACCACCCGGAGTGGGGTGTGGGGGCAGGCATTTGTCTAGGGTCAGGGGATCTGGGTCTGTCCCTGGCTCTGAAACCTTAAGCAAGTCACGTAGCCTTCCAAGCCTCAACTTCCTAGATATTAAAATGATTTCCACCTGCCAGGCACCACTCTAAGCCCCAATGGGTTTTTGTCACTTAATTTTCACAACCACCTTATGAAGTCAGTCCACATTACAGATGAGGAAGTGGGCACCCAGGGAGATTAAGAAACGTGGCTAAGCAGTAAGCAGCCGCACCCACCTGGCCCTGGCACCCACCCACCCTCCTACCCCACCGCTCTGCTGGCTCCCAAATCACCAAGCCCCAGTGAACCCCACACAGCCCAGTTGGCCTCATCTGCTCCCTGGGACCGTGTGCTGGGGGTGGGGCTGCACCTGCCTGATACAGGAGGGAACTGAGGCTCAAAGGGTTAACCTACTCACCCAAACCCACAGGCTCAAGCAGCGGACCCTGGGCTTGCATCCCTGGCATCTGACCTTGAGCCCCTCACAGAGCTCTTTCATCAGCCCTGCTATGAAAACGCATCGCTGTGAGCAGCAGAAGCTGCTTTGATTCACAAAACCAGTGGGTGATCCAAATATTCACACCAGTTGCTCCTGCTATGAAACGCTGTTTCTGTATCTGTCTTACAGTCTCAAGGGGGCTTTCTGAGGTTTTCATCACAGGCAGTTTGACATTCTTATATGCACCCCATGACTGCTCCGTGACTGCTGGAAGGAGGGTGTGTATGTGTGTGTGTGTGCGCATATGTGCACGTGTGTGTCAGCAGCTCTTCAGGAATCCCCTTCCAGCCACCCCATCCTGCTGGCAGGATCTTCTGCCAGCCCAGGGCACAGCCTCATTCCATGGTCAGATTTCCCATTAGTCTGAGCTCAGAAGACTGCTGGCCTGGTTCTGGATGGTCCAAGGCCAGGAGCCCTTGTAAAAATTCCCAGGCTGGTGGACCCCAGACAAACATGGGCTTAGAGGTGGGGAGGGGTGGCAGGCAGGATCAAGGAGACCTCAGCCTGTGTGTGACGATCCCAGCTGCTGCCGGCAGGGGGCCCCCTTTCTTTTCCATTCAACATTTCTGACCAGTTGAGCCTACAGCCTCTACAGATTCTGGGAAAGGAGGGGTGGGCAGGTGGAACCAGAAGGGCTTGGGAAACCCCTCAATAAACACCCACCAGAATGTTCTTCCAGCTCAGCTTCCCTTTACAGATGTGGAAACTGGGGCCCAGAGAGGGGAAAAACAGCACACAGACTCAGCCTAGGTCTCACGATTCTTAGGCCCACATAGTTCTGTTAAAAGCATCAGCTTTGAAGTCTGCCTATGAAAATTTACTGAAGCCTCATTTCTCCAACCTAACACGTCTGAGACTGAGTCCCTGACAAGCCCCCCCACCCAACAACCTGCTCCTCTCGGTCTCCCCAGGCTCAGTTCATGAGGACCTCAGCCTTCCAGCTCCTCTGGCCCCAAACCCCAGGATCTTCCTTGATTCTACTTCTCTCACCCTCCACACCCAACTCCTCAGCAAGCCATGCCAGCTCCTCCTCCAGCGTGTTATCAGAATTTGGCCACTTCCCGCCACTCCTCAGTCCCCACCCTGGTCCGTGTCACCACCACGCTGTCTGCACCATGCAGCGGCCTCCTGACTGGTCTCCCAACCCTTCGGTCTATGTCAGCAGGGAGTGTCCCCTAAACGTGCAAGTCGGGTCGTGCCCCTGCTCTGCTCCTCTCCTGTCTCCCTCAAGGGCGAGCGCAGCCCTCAGAACAGCCCACCAGGGCCATGCGATCTGTCACACAACCCCCAGCCCCAAACCTCTGCGATCTCCTCCCCAACCACCCCTAGCCCCTCATCGGCTCCTTGCTGCTCCTGCTTCACATAGACCCCCCCACCCCCCACCCAGCATCTCTGCTGGTCCCTGCCTGGAGCACCCGCCTTGCTCCCCTACCTGTCCCTGCGGCCCACTCCTTCCCTCCTCCAGGTCTTGACTCAAATGCCAACTTCTCAGCAAAGCCTTCTCGGGACACTCTCCTCACTCCGTCCCTGGTTTTCTCTGCTTTGAACTCGCCACCACCTAACACTCCACATTCTGCGTTTACTGCAGGGAAATGCCGTTTAAGCATCTGCCTTTCTGCCCAGGGCTTCCGGCCTTTTCCCCTCTTCAGAAATCAATGCAGCTTCTTTTTGGGTTTTCAAAGCCCATAGTTCATGCCTCTACTTGCTGCAGGGGGGCCCTGATGTCCCGCTAGCCCTGCCCGCCCCACAGGAATGTGCACCAGCAGCTGGCAAACCAGACCGACAGCTCAGGCCCATCGTCTCCCAGGCTAGCCTAGAAGCCTAGAAGGCAGGGCCCGGGCCTCTCTGACGGTACTTCCAGGGCAGCGCCAGGTGTGGTCCACGCAGGTGAAGAGTCCGGGAGAGATGACTTGAGGGTTTGAGCTGCTGTTTCCTTCCCTGATTCTCCAGCTTAGGGGATCTCAAGAAAGGACCACGATACTCAGGGCGGAACACGCACTGCCTACAGGGCCCCACCGGGGACCATCAGTAAGAAAGGAAGGGCAGGTGGGGACCTAGAACGCACGTCCCGCCTAGAGGGGCAGCTATTCCGTGACTGAATGAGGCCCAGTATCGCCACACCTGCCGACTCTTCCAGAGAATGCCAAACTCCAGATTATAATTCTTACATTTTAAATATCTCCTTATTATTCAATATTGGCAATTAATCATACTGCCCAACTATGCCTGTGGGACCTTGCATGGGGGCTGGACGGCTGATCCGAGCAGGTGTCAGAAGAGGGAACATGGGAGAGATCTGGGTCCATCCAGCCGCAGCTGAGAAATCAGCCTCTGCAGAGAGAGACCTGGGTTCGAAGCCCAGCTCCACTATTTACCAGCTGTGTGATGTTGGGTAAGTTCCCTAACCTCTCTGTGCCTTTTTCCTCATGTATAAAGTAGGATAACAATTTCTATTTCAACTGTGGTGAGGATTAAAGGAAAGCAGAAGCCCTGCCTGCACCTGAGGATGACTGCTGGGCTGTGCTTTATCATTCCAAGTGATGGTCTAAGAGAGGCGTCTAGAGGGGACAGGCAGTCTTGAGAGGGAACAGACACCTTGTTGGGGGAGTTTGAGCAGAGGCTGCAAGATCACTAGGTGGAAGGCTGTCTCGAAGCCCAGGCAGGGTGGCGATGGGAAGAGAGGATGCGTGGCCTCTATTAGCCACCTGGAGAGCACCTGCCAAGCCCAGAGGCCTGGGGCTCCCAATGGGAAAACTTAAATGGGAGGGGCGAGGCCAGCCCCCAGCAGGGGATTAGGCACCTGCAGACAGTATAAGAGATGCTGCGGGGTTGGGGGGTCATGGGGGCCCTTTACAGGCTGTTCCTGGTCCTAACTGGAGACAGGGGCACACTACTGCTGCTGCCCACCTCTCAGCTCTGAAGAGCTCGGAGCTCATCGGAAAGCCCGGAAGGTGAGTGGCAGTCCCAGGAATCCAGGCCCCCACTTCCTGCCAAGGGAACGGGGAGGCTGGGGGCAGAGAGGGGGTGGTGCTTGTTTTCCAGCCTCTGAAGGCAAGTCCAGGAAAGTCTTCCTTCCTCAAAATCACCACTAAAAATAGTGGCAGGGTGATGGGCCTGGAACAGTGACATCCCCTAGACTGGGGTGGGCGGAAGGGGGTGGTGGAGATTTCTGGAAAGCATCGGTCCACAGGCCCCGCGCCCCACACAATAAGGACTATTTTTAAAGGCTCATGTTGGTGTGTGAGGTCGCTCTCAGGCAAGAGCACAGTGCTGGCTTGGCTCTGAGAGAAGAAGGAGGTATGGGACAGGGAGGCAGAACACCAGGGTGTAAGCCAGTGTGCTGTGTGGCCTTGGGAACTTACATACCCTTTCTGGGCTTTGGTGTCATACTCTCAAGATGGTCCATCAGACCCTCTATAACCTTCAGGAAACTGCTCCGAGCACCCAGTGGCTGGGGGACTGGTCGCACCATGCCCTCTCTCCAGCAGAGACCCAGCCAGGCTGTTCAAGGTTAGATGCAGGTGGCAAACTGGTAGCAACAGACAGCCTCTTCCCAGGCAAGTTCAGAAGGAGGGCGGCCAACAGAGAGCAGACCCCAGAGCTAGCCTTCTGGGTTCAAGCCCAGCTTTGCCACTCACTAGAGGTGTGACCTGGGGCAAGTCACAGATCCCAGTTTTTCGCATCCATGAAAGAGGGATGGAGTGCCGGCCTCAACCCATGCCCAGCAAGCGTGCGTCCACGTTCACCGAGGGACCTGCCTGGAGAAGTTCACAGAAGCACTCTCTGTAAAAACTCCAAACTGGAAGCTGCCCGGGCAAACTTCAGCAGAAGGCCTGCACCCACCGTGGTCCCTTCCCACGGCAGATGGCTCGATCTAAGGAGAACGAGCGAATTACAAAAGCCTTTATGGCAGAGAAAAAGGGCAGACTTCATCCACGTGGCGAGGAGTCAGGAGGAAGCCATCCATGGACAGGACCCAGGAGAGCTTTCAGGAAGCCAGTGACGCTTCTTGATCTGGGTGCCGGTGAGACAGGGGTGTTCAGTCTGTGACAATTCACCAAGCCGTGAACTCGAGATTTGTGCCTTTCTGTAGGTACGTCATACTTTAATAAAAAGTTTTAAAAATAGGCTGTGCCTCATAGGACTGGCTTTATACATGGAATGCACTCAGCGCGTGTCCAGTGCTCCGTAAATACCAGCCCTTGTCAACTGGGGGGAGGTGGTCCTCACGCCATCAGGGACAACCAACGGGACGGCAGTGAAGAAAGGCAGCTCCAGGTGTGGACGAGGGGAGGGCTGCCCTCACTGCGAATCCTGCAGGACTCCTGGGGCTCGGGAAGGAACGTGAACTTGGGGTTGGTCCTGGGTTCAAAGTCCAGCCCTGTCCTGTGCAGGCAGAGGGGGCACTGTCTGTGTGCAACTGTGTGGGGAGTTAAAGGAGAAGATATCCGTGAAGGCGCACTGACAGCGCTGGAGTGACAAAGGGCAGGGTGGGCTTCCCCGGCCCTGATGATGACAATGGCAATGACAGTGTAGGAGCAGTTATATTTATTGTGTTTTTTATGGGTTGAGTATTATTCTATACCTTCTAAGTTTTCACTAAATTTTCTTTGTAACAAGCCTGTGAGGTAGTTACCATCATGGTCCCCAGCTTACAAATGAAACTGAGGCAAAGATCCATTAGGCTGACTCCACGGGTAAGTAGGGGGTGCAGGGTTCAGCCCAGGAGCTCTGACTCTGAGCTCATGCTCTTAACTTTGTCCGGGTGGGCAGCGGCAGGAGCATCGTGGCTGGGGAGGATGCTGGCCTTGGCGGTGGGGAGGAGGGGAGCCTGGTGGCCTCAGCCCATGAGATCCCAACTCCCCGCAGGACCCAGGTCTTCCTGGGGGACCCGCTGGGTCACCTCACAGGCCCAGGACAGCTGCTGGGAAAACACGGGTTTCTGTCCAGGTGGGACTCACAGCAGGACATCAAGGATTCAGGTCTTGCTCTGCCTCCCACTGGCTGTGTGCCTTTGGGAAGCCACGGGACCGCTCAGATACTCAGCGTTCTCCTTTGTGGAACACGTACAATAAAACCTGCCAACCTCATAGACCGAGCAGTGCCTGAAGATGAGCTTTACAATCCAGAGGCCTTCAAAGGTGTGAAGACGGCTGTTACTATGGGGCAATGCAGGTGCCCACCTGTGCCGTCTGGGCAGGCACGTCTGTCTCCTTCTGGCATAAAGGGTTAACCAGCTGCCGCGGCCACGGATCTGAGCCCCCGTCTCCCATCAGCTTTCACAGTCACAAAACTCACATTCTGATCTTCATCTGACTCCTGGGAGAGTCTGAAACTCCTCAGTTTGGCAGAGGAAGAAAGGGGGTGTTTTTATCGATCCCCCTAAAGTCTCAGTGGCAATAGTTCATATCTTACATTTTGCTGTTGTCTTTGATGCCCCCCTTTTCCAGGAGGGTGGAGACTGCAGCTAACAAAGGCGTGGCATCGTGAAATCACAAGAACCAATTTCCTTGTCTTCTCCACTGTTGGCCTTGCTTCTATGCTGTAGCCGGAAGCTGGAGACCGTGGCTGCTGCCGTCCCCCGGCAAAGGGCCCCAGCCAGGGCCCCCAGCTACCTGAGACACCTTTAATTGGCGGGGCACACGAATCTTATGGCAGGACTGGAAGTCTACTGTAACTAAGACCTCTATACAATATCTAGACCATTGTGCCCAGATATATTAATGACTTTACATTTAAATGTTAATGAATGTAATTAGATGAAAGATTAGCCAAGCTTGTCACTAAACATACATTCAGGACTGATAAACTTTTGCACTGTGAAATTACACATGTGAGCAGACGTACACACTTAGACTTCTCAGATGGACTCTGACTTGTCTTATCGAAAAAAAGGCTCAAAGGGTTGTCCAGAATAGGGAGGGGGGAAAGGAGTAAGCAGGTTGGGGGAAGGGCTGGGGGGGGTCAGAGAGGGAGGACCCTAAAGATCCCCTGGAGTCTTTGGGAATTGTGAAGATCAAATGAGTAACATGTAAAAATTTGCATGCCTTCGTGGATGGAGAACTCACTACTCCTAGGAGTATCTGGTTTCAACTCTAATGAGCGCATCCCAGAGGCAGGCTTAAGCGAATTGTTTGGCAGGGTGACACTGGGGCCTCCCCCAGAACACTAAGTTTATCTGCAAAAGGTGCTTTAAAACAGTAAAGCATCCTCTAGGCCAAGAACAAGAGGAACAGGACTTTGCTGTAGCTTTAGTAACAGAAAGCCTTGTATTTATTAATTCAGCAAACACTTACTGTGGGCTGACTGTGTGCTGGGCAGAAGACCCAAGTCACACAGCTCCATCCCGACAGCTTGCAGGGGGCCTGCTCAGACCCCACACTCCAAGCAAGAGCGAGCTCTAGGCACACAAAGCATTGGGAAGCCACATTTCTCCTCGATAAATGAGTGACTGGCATTGTGGACTATCCATCAGTCTCTTGTGAGTTTGACTGATGTGAATCTATCATGAGAAATCTGACTTTCAGAGCTAAAGCACAGAATATAGGATTACAGCAAGGAGATGCCATCCCTTCCCCAGCCATCGCAGTTTGTCTAACTTACATCAACTCTAAAAAATGGTAATATTTATTTAATGTTGATTGTGTGTGGTATTCTAAGTACTTTGTATGTTATTAATCATTATAGCAACCCCCTGAGGAAGGGACTATTATTCCTACTGTTATATTCCCATTTTACAGATGAGAAAACTGATTGATAGCAGTTAAATCATACAGACAAGCTTCCTCCATAGAAAAACACCAGCTTTCAAAGGCTTAGGTCTCATGACCCAAGAAAACAATTTAGCCAGAGTCAGGAAGGGTAAGGGACAGGAATTTGGCAGGGGGCTGGTTTTGGCCCCACCAACTGCCCAACTGTCCCTTCAGGATCAGTAGCAGCTTTCAGACAACAGCCCTCACCTCCCTCTAAGCGAGGGCACGTGCCCAGACTCTTCCCGGGAGAACGGCGTTCCTGACAGTGACAAATGCCCAGAGTTCCCTGCAAGCCAGCAAGAGCCCTGAGCTCAAGAAGCACAGACCTGAATTTCTGGGCCCTCCCCCCGGGTGCTCCCTGCTGTAGAAAGGTACCAGCTAAGTTCAACGGGTTAATCAGAGACTTGGCCCAGATATGGTTTGACTTTGAGACAGGTGACAGAATTATTTAAAAAAGAAAACAATACAGCAGCCACAATAACCATAACTGATCTCTGCTGTGGGGTCTTGTGCATGACAGACGTAACCCTTATCCTTCCGGGAAGCACCTGGGCGAGACGTGCAGTCCCACTTCACAGATAGGAAAACCGAGCAAAGTTAGAGTCATTTGCTCACAAATGAATCAGAGACTGAGCTGCATTCAAATCACAGACTCTGACCCTTCAGACATATTCTCTTCCTGCAGAATCCCCTGGATGTGGCTGACTCTGGGGCCATCTGGGTGGAGGTGGCCTGAAGGATTCGGGACTTACCCAGAAGGACCAAGGGCATGACTGCAACACTTTTCCTGGATGCTTAGTTCCTGCTCAGCCCGTGAGTCCCGGCTGGTGGTTTCCCCCAGAAGCCTCCCCAGGAGTGAGCTCCAGTTTCCTGAGGCTCTCGGAAATTGGCTTCCTTGAGCATCCTTCCCGTGCTCCCCAAGATAGACTATTGTGTTGGGTGTGTGAGACACAGAAGCAGAGGAAAGAGGCTGATGGGCAAGAAAAGAATTTCTGAGCAGCAAAATGGTTCCATCATGTGCCACAGGGCCTTTGCACTTACCATTGGCTCTGTCTGAACACCCCACCCCAATCCCAAACACGTGGTGGCTCATTCTCTTGCCTCCTTCAGGTCTTGACTAACTGTCATCTTTCTGGAGAAGCCTTTACTGTCGCCTCATCTCTAAAGCTGCATTGTTACCAAACCTCTTAGCACCCTTTCCCTCGCATACTTTTTTCTAAAGCTCTTTTCTCATCTGACATTATACATGTTTTGCATTTACTTGTTTACTGTCTAGATCCCCCTCTGACTAGACTGGGCGGGAATTTTGCTTCTTTTTTCCTGCTATGCCCACAGCATTAACACGAGGGTCTAGCACATAGAAGGTGCTTAATAAATGTTTGTGGAAGCATTTAAAAGGGGCCACAGTGGAGGTGAGTGAGCACAGGGTGCAGAAGGGACAGGAAGGCAGAGGAGTTATAGGAGGGAGGCTCTGAGCCGCCAGGCCTAGCAAACGAGGTGAGGGTCATTGCAGGAGAAGGGATGGTGTTTGCAAAGCTGTGGATGTGGGCGGGGGCCGGGTGTGTCTGGGGAATCGCACCCAATACACCATTGCCTGAGCTTTGCTAGTCTGGGAGTTGGGAAGAAGTTCTTCCCAGTTAAAAAGTTGGCTGAGCGCTCTGGGCACAGTTTGCTCAGAGACCATGCTGGTGCCGTGGGCTGGGGCCGAGTAAACTTGCCTGTTCCCATTTTTTCTTTCTGTTTGGCCCAGAAGGGACCGCTGCAGGAAGGCTCTCAGGATTTAAAGAGGGTCTACTCCTGTGTGTGGTTTCTTATGTCCTAATTCCTGCGCTGTGCCCTGCACTGGGGACCTGGAAGAAATGGGTTGTCTAGCTGTAGGGGAAAAAGCTGGAGAGGTGACAACCTACGTCTCCAAGCATGGACGGTCCCGTCAACCCCGAGGCGAGGCGCCAACTGTCCTCCATCCCTTCATCTCTGCTGGCGACAAAAGAGGCTTGGGCTTAACTCAGTTTGTTTAGGACAAATTTTCTAATGCTGCAGGAGGCCTTCTTAAACGGGATCCTCTTTCTCTACCAGCAGGCAGCTGGAGCAGTCGCCGAGAGCAGGGCCCTGTACCCGGACACCTACACTCATGTCCCAGCCCCTCCCTCTGCCTGTCAGCTAGGTGACTTGGGGTGAGTCTCTTAATTCTGTGTGCCTCTGTTTGCTCACCTGTAAAATGGGGATGGTGGCAATACCGACCTCACAGGCTACTCAGAAAACTGAATGAGGTAACACGCACAAAGCACCCAGAGCAGTGCTGAGGGTGTTAGCTGCCATTATTACTGGTGGTGGCTGAGAATGCATCTGACCTGAGGCTGGGGGATGGACAGAAAGGCTCTCCAAGGTTCCTGCAGCCCTGGGATTGCTGGGAAGAGCTAAGGTGCTCACACCGAGGAAAGGAGGTGCAGGCACTGGACCGACTGTGTCCATCACCCGCCTTCCCACTGCCCCTCCCCGTTCTGGACCTAAAGGTGCGGGACCTTCTCGCATCCTTGCCCCTGTGTGCCCAGTGCTGGCCGTGCAGAAGATGGAAGGATCCCTGCCTTTGAAGGGTTTATGGCCACGTCAGAAAGAAAGGTCTAAATACAAATGGTGAGGGTCATGTCCATTTTTTTTTTTTGCCTGTTTGTTCATTCATTCATTCAGACAAACTTTATGAACCACCTGAAGCCTGGCACCACACTAGCACAGAAACAGAGCTACCTAAAACTCTTGGATAATGACCCACAGCAGTGAGGAGGTAACAAAGGCGGCGGGGATATGAGTATGGGAGAGGAAGGGGCAATCAGAGAGAGACCATGATCCGGACAGATCCCTGTTAAGGCCCCTGGGGTCTCTCCTGAATTTCAGGCGGCCTGGCAACAGTGCAACCAGCCACCTCCCGAGGCGGCACGTCCTGGAGGCTGGCACTCTGTGTCCGCAGAGCTGGGCTCTTGCCAATCTCAGGGCCTTTTGTAAGCAAGGAGGGAGAAGGGTTTATTCAGCCCCCGTCAGGAGGCCTGGATTCTACAGAGAACGTGAGCATATGACCCCTCTGCCTCTGTGTCTGCTCTGTGCACAGCGCCTGGGCTCTGACACCAACTGGCCACCTAAACAGGCCGCGTCCCCATCTCCAGGGCTCAGTCTTCTCATCAGCAAAGTGGGAATGAACGTCCTGTCCACCTCTGGGCCAGGAGGCGTGCCCTGTTCACTAACACGCTGACGTCCATGGCATTTGTGTGATGCCCTTGGCTACCTCGGTGAACACACCAGGCTCTACATAGTTGTCTAAACAGTCAAACGGTCAAACTCTTAATAGACATATTGCTTGAACCATTTCCTGATGATCTAAGCTTGTAAAACATGGTGATGAAACCCAAGGCTCTAAGTCATTGTTCTGAAAACTGGTAAATAAAGGGAAAAGAGTCAAGCTTTCACCCTGCCTTTCCCACACCAGCTGCACCAGTGGGTGACCAAGTAGCGGATGGCAGGGAGTCTCTTTAAAAAGGAGTCCAGCTACTACGTGAAGAAGGGTTGACAGAAAATCACCATTCCACCTCTTCTGCTTCACGTCTGGATACGGGCAGGGCTGCTGACATCACAAGAGGGTCAACTAGGCAGCACGTGTCTCCTTTGAAGGCAACTTGCAAAAAAAAGTGAGGAAAATGATCAAGCCTCTAGATGAACTACCAGTTTACAGGAAATTCAACGGCCAGAGAAGCACGCTGAACGACACCAAGGGCGTGTAGTTTGCAAACTCCAGACCCTGGGAGACTTACCAGACAAACACCACAGCCTCTTCAACAAATAATTAGCAAGAATAAAAAATATATATGTATCAAGAGGAAGATTTAAATGAAAAAAAACTCAACTAATCACAGTGTCCCTCTTAACATGGACCCTGATTCCAACCAACAAGGCTTAAAACATGAGTTTATGACTCAGTTGGAAATGTGACTCATGACTGGACATCCAGTGTTTATTTTAGGTGTGATAATAGTATAGAGATTATTTTTTTAAAAGAGCCTTTCTCTTTTACGGTGACATACTAGAGTATTTATAGATGGCATCGTCACAGTGATACAGGGAGGAGGGAGGAGATGAGGGTGGGACAGAATCAGCCATGGGGCGATGGACACTGGGGTCAGGTCGGGGCCCACGGGATTCGTCACACTATTCTATTGACTTCTATATATAACTGAAATTTTCCGTTAAAAAAATGCCCCCAAGGCTAGCAGAGGACAGTTTTTGCCTCTGCCGAGTGCCTCAGAATTTAGTGCTTTATAAAGTTGGCTCCTTCTAAAGTCTTTCCTTTGCTGTGTGGCTGATGGCTGTCCCACCTGTAGGAGCGCTCAAAGCAGCCTCTCCCAACATACCTCTTCTGAGCTGTCGCAGGCGTGACAGCCGGACTTGGCTCACTGGGGTGTGTGTAAAGCACAAGGCGTCCCAGCCCACGCAAGGAGCGCCCTGGAGCTGTGGCCATTCTTCCTGCTCCCAGGCAGGCTCTGCTCCCTTCCTGGTGCACAGTATGCCCTGCAGAGCTGAGCCGAGTTCTCGGGGAGCATGATGTCTCGACGCTACCCACGCTCATTTCCATCAGGATTCTGGGTGTGGGAGGGAGAAGCCACTGGCGCTACGGTCAACAGGCTCAGTCTCTCCCCGACATCGTCCCGGGCTCCAGCCCTGGGTCTGGTTTAAAATCGTCCCCGCCTTTGTAGATGTGCCCAGGATGCCACCTGTGCAATCAGAGGATGGGGAGCAGGCTGCCTGCGTTTCCTTGGTGCCCCCAGGCCCCCGGGTGGGACTGGCTAAGGCTGCTGGGCAGGGGGCTGCTGGCTGCCCAGAAAAACTGTCAACTCAGTGAGCATGCAGGATTTATTTACTTCTGCAAAGAGAGAAGCATCTGACCTCTTAAGGAAACAAAAGTGAAGAATTTCCTGGCCGATTGTCTGGGGGGAATAACAGGAACTGAGCTGGTAACAGCTCAAACAAACAACACTAAGTGATGAGGCTGAGACAGAGGCCCCGGGGGGCAGCCCTGGCACTGCCTCTCAGTGTCCCCAGCCACCACCGCAAATCTGCCGTCCCCGCCCAGGGCTCCTGGGCCCACGGGGAAGGCAAGTGGGGCAAGGCAGAAAGAGCCTTAGACTCAGGGCCAGATACCCAGGCTAGAGGGCCTGTGGCACCCTGCGCAGGTCACATAACCTCTGATCTTGGACTCTGCCTTCTCCACGGGGTGATTTTAAGGCTCACATGAAATGACCTCTGTGAGGTGTTCTGCAAACAGCAAGGTGCTCTACAAACATGGTGGGGCAGTATTACTCATCGTAGAGATCTCACTCATCTGCACACAGCTCAGTGAGGACCAGGGTCCCCATCTTGTGGATGGGCCAAGTAAGGCTCCGAAGGGTTAAACGGCTTGCCTTTGGTGGCACAGCTGGGAGAGCCAAGGTCTCCTACTCTCAGGCTTGTCTGAGGCCTGCATTTTCCGGGGACCTACTGTAGTCCCGGGAGCCTCAGGCCACTTGCCAGCTTGGGAAAGCCCTTTCCTTCGTAACGCCGGCGACCTGGGGTCCAGAATCCCAGCCAAGCCGCAGACTCTGAGACGTGAAGTCTGGGTGGGTGAGGTCTGGCCCACGTGCTGGGCTTACAGTAATGAGCTTAGGGCTGAGCCTCCCGGGAAAGCGGCGATCCGCTTCCATAGGCCACAGCTTAAGACAAACAAAGCTTCCAGATCCCTATTAAGCCTCATGGGCAAAACAGTTATTTTATTAAAAAGGGAAGAGGGCAGGAGGTGATTCCTCTGCTCCAGAACCCGGCAGGAGGGACTCCCCAGCCCGCCGGCCCTGCTCGCAGGGGCTAGCTCTGCACGGAGGTAGGGCACTGTCTCCATCCTGTGTGGCCCAGGGAGACCTGAGCCTTCTGCACACAGAGATGCTATGAACTGATAACTCCATCAGGGAAAAAACTTCTTATGCAAATCGAAGCCGAGGAGTTTAATGGCGCAGCAATCAGATTTGCTAGCAAGCCGTAACGTGCAGGGAACGAGTGAGCTCAGTTCCCAATCTCCTCTGCTTTGGAATTATCCACTTTGTGGGGATACTTAAACATCTGTTGTGAAGGCAGGCAGGCGGGTGAGGTACCTGCCCACCCGAGAGCAGAAGCCTGGGGGAAGAGGGGAAGGGGAGAGGCCACCGTCCACCCACCCAGCGCCTTATCCCTGAGCCTCACCACAGCTCTCCCCCAGCGCCCCCACCAAGACCCCCTCCTCCTCTGAGTCCAGACGTGAGCAGCCTGGGCAGAAGCGATGCCTCAGAGAGAGCCCCAGGCTCAAAGCGTACCTTCCTCACGTCCGGGCAGACTGCTCTGTGCCCTGAGGTTTTCATCTGTAAATTGGGACCATAATGTCGAGGCCTCATAGTGTTGCTGGAACATTAAACTCCTAGCTCTTAAAAAAAAAAAAACAACAAAACCCTGCTGGATTTGGAGTGCCAGCTCTGGGTTCAAATCCTGACTCGACCGCTCACTAGTGAGAGTTTTCTCCACAGTAAATGGAGCTAATTATTCCCAGCCTCCCCAGGTAACTCTCAGGGTTGTTACCAAAGCAAAGGCTACAGGAGAGTCTGGGGGTTCCTTGAAGGGGTTTGGCTTTTAGAAGGCTCTGAACAAATGTAGCTACTGTTGTTGTAAGTGTCAGCATTCCTTCCCTGGAAGTTTCTAGAACTGCAATCCCTGGTACACTTCTACCCTTCTTTCCTCCTTTTTCTCCTTAACACTGAGTCCCAGTCACTGCACTGTATATTCTTCTTATTTGTTTTGTTTATTGCCTACTCCGCAGCCCCAGGAGAATGTCAGAAAGTCATCTCTGCGGCGGCAGGGATTTTTGTCTCTCTTGTTAACTGCTGTATCCTCAATGCATAGAACAGTGCCTGGGACACAGCAGGTGTTCAGTTAACCCCCGTGACATGAATGAGTGAATGACAGTCACTGCTTTCACTGGTGGGCCAACCCCCTAGACTCTGCAAAGACACCTGGGCAGTCAGCCCTGGGGACAGGATGAGATACAACAGGGGAAAAGAAAGGACAAGACCCTGCTCGTCTGCCAGGGGGTCACGTGCCCACAGCCTGACCTGCCCGCTGTTGGGACCTGCCCAGCCCAGATTTTTGCTGCGCACTTCCAGTCCAGTCCAATCATACTGAGTCAGCAGCTACTACGTGCGCGGCACCTGCCAGGTCACCTGCACACCTCCACGGGGGGCGAGGGCTCCTTCCTTCCCTCAGCCCTGCTGTGGCCCAAGTCTCAGGGCACTGGCACCTGTCTCTGAGCACAGCTCATGGGCCTGGGGTTCAAGATTCAGACCTCCAACCCTCTAGCCACCCCAAGACCTGCCTGCCTGGGTACCCATCAGAGCCCAGCCACATGGCAAAGCACAGGGTAGATAAAAAATGCAAGTGCCACCGGCATCCACGGAGATGTCTGTCCCGCTGCAGAAGGGACAAGAAAGCGGGGCACTGGTTTCCTGGCTGCCGTGGTGCAAATGCCGATCCTCCTTAGGGTAAAATTAAACTCAGAAGGAAAAGGGAAGGGGTGGGCATGACTCTGGCTAACCGGGGACCTAGGGAAAGGGGGACAGAGTCAGGGCAGAAGGAGGGGCCACAGCACCGACAGATGGCGCCTGCCCCAGTGACAGTACTGCGAACCCCAGCCACTGTCTGCAGTCAGGCAGACTGCAGCCCCAGGGGCCCCTACCTGCCCAGCAACCCATAAGGCAGAATCCGTAGGACAGATTAAGAAAATGGTTTTCTCCCCAAATAAAACCAATGATGCTTTTAAATAATTAAAGTACACCTATAAAATATCTTCGTGCCTGGGAACCCGCCTCGCTCCGGGACGAGGGTCTGCCGTGGTGCCTCGTATCCCCCGCACTAGGTCTGACTTGGGTGTTCTCCGCCTCAACGTACGTGAGGCTGCAGGATCTCAAGGGAGTGATCTGGACGTATCCACCTCCGTATCCCCAGCTCAGAAGAACATCACCGCTAACAACAGCAGCAAAGAAAACTAGATCCACAAGCACCTGGTTCATGCCCGCAGTGAGTGAGTTTCAAGTGCCAGGCACTCTGTGCTGTTTCAGTTAATCCTCACGGCCACACTGGCTGGGAGGTACCACTCTGACCCCCGTTTTACAGATGAGGAAACTGAGGCACAAGATCTAAGTGACCTGGATGCCAGGAAGGCCAACTCTGGAAGCATCTCTGACCTCGATGTCGAAGAGACACAATCTCATCTTCTTGAAGACGGCGAACAAAATTACCAGACGCCCTCTTCACGCCTGGCCCCCTTCAAGGGAATTCACACATATTAGACTATCCAATTCTCATAACAACCTGAATTAAGCTTTATCGTCCCCATTTTACAGGTGAGGAAACTGCAGTTCTGAAAGGGCCAGTCACTTGTCTGAGACCGTAACAGCCAGAAAAGTGGCAGGGCTGCGAGGGGGCCGCGTCTGTGGCTCTGGGGTGCGTCCGCATTCTTTCCATGACATGTTAAGATCTGCACGCTGCCCAGGCCCTTCCTGTGGGTTTGTCCTCAGCCCTAGGAAGCCAGCAGGTGCAAGATGCACCAATATTTCAGGGGCCACCGAGGAAGGAAACACACTGCCACTCATACTCTGACATTACTTGGGGGCATGCACCCCGATTTCAGACCTGCTAAAACTTAAAAGAGCGTGCATGTCAGAACTGACGAAATACGGAAACTTCTCATATGATGTTTACAACCTTGTGAAGTCACCGGGGTTGTGCAGGTGAGGAACCTGAGGCTGAGCTTGGCTGAAGGATTAGCCAGGATCACACAGCTCGTCTGAGTCCAGGCCTGTCCACTCGCCGAGCTGTGTCCCTGACCCAGGTCCTCCCACGCCTCCCACAGTGCCCAGAACACAAGAGCCTCCGAGGAAATGTCCTTTAAAGGGGAGAAGGCAGGCATGAAGGTGGGCTTCCCCCTTCCCCCCTCAGGGCCAGGGGCCTAGGCTCACTGCCCAGAAGCCGATGCCACCAGGCAAGGTGTAAGCCAGGGACATGAAGGGGCAGCTCCTAGAGCAGACCAGGCGAAGGGACACCGAGGGTGACATCTGGGTGCAGGGGGTGAACACCTGCTTCCATGTAATGGAGCCACTGCAGCAGACAGGTGTGTTTCACGTAAAACACACCTGTGGGAACATGATCCAACCACTGAGGAGAGCGTGTGTGTGTGTGTGTGTGCGTGTGTGTGTGCGTGCACACCCATCCATGAGCACTGATCCTGAGCTGAGTGATCAGGAGAGGCCAACGCTGTGGCACGCAGGAAACACCGCCTCATGTCCTCAGCCCCTCTCTATGCTAGACCTTGAGGGTGAAGGCCTGATAACTACCCAAAAAGGGTACCATCCTTTGGGTGGTCCTCACTTGGGGTACCATCCTATTGGACAGAATGGATTTTCTGTTTTGTTGATTAACTCCTGCTGTGTTTTTTTTAAAAAAACCACTTTATTAGGGTATACCTGACACAGTACATGGCATTTAAAGCACATCATTAGATGGGTCTCAACGCATGTAGAGACCCGTGACACCACCACCACCACCACGAGATCAAAACACTGAATATACTCGTGACCCTCCAAAGTCAGAATGGACGTTGACCCAGGTCCCCACACCAAGTCACCAAGCACCTCCGCTCATCTGGACAACAGAAACGGAAGCAGCCAGCAGGAACTGAGAGCGCACTGAGATCCAGGCTCAGGGCTCCCCATCCTGCAGGCATCATCCAGCAAAGCCCTGGAGGGCGCTCACACAACCCCAGGTGCCCCGGAGGGAGGAGGCTGCAGGTGGCCCGAGTCCACACCCCAGCTCTGCCCCTTCCCTGGTGAGGCCTTGGGTACCTTCCTTTACTCCTCGGTGCCCGCCGCACCTTACCTGGGGACACCCAGAACACCTATCTGACAGCCTGCATGGCGAGGATTCAAGGAGTTAATAACCATCTGGAGAGCTCAGGACGTGTCTGGCACGTGGTGCATGCTCCCTATGAGTTAGATGAAGAAGACGATGAAGCCGATGGTGATGGTGATTTTTTCTTGAATGGGGAAACAGGTTCCAGGAAGTTAAGTGACTCATCCAAGGTCATCCAGGGAGCAACCCAACAAGTGAGGCTTTAAGGCAGGTGCTCCTGACCCTGTGCCGTCCTCTCCAGGACACAAGAAGCTCGCAGCGTGGTGCAACCGGGTGCCCTGACCTCTGTGGCCGCAGACCTGCCAGCTCCTGCACAAACTGACCAGGCAATGGTGTCAGCAGGCCAGGCACACAGATTTCTCTCTGCAAACTCGACCGAACCCATTCCCACCCCCTTTCCACATCCAGGGTCCTCTCAAACATGCCAGGGGCACCTTGGCTGGGCAGGGAGTGTCTTGAAACCCATTTCTGGACCCCTCCCCTCCCATACCTCCGCCAAGGACTCCTACCCCAGATGTGTCATCCGCAAGCTCCAGAGGTCTCAGCCGGGAGGGGGAACAGCCCCCACCGTGGCAGTTGGCTAGGATTTCAGCTTTGTTGGATTGGACCAAGCAGGAAACCGCAGGAAGAGACCACTTCCCTCCCTACATCGGCCTCCAGTGGGACAGACAGTGATCCTCAGGGACCTGGTGATTAACATCGTGGGAAAATACTGCGTCTCACAGGAGGTTGATCCTGGAGCCTGGGAGCCCTCCAGCTGTTGCAGGAGATGTGGAGCTCGGGGTGGAGAGAAGTCGGCGCGGCTGACCAAACCAGAGCGGCGGCTCCGTTCATCCGGCCACGCTCTGTGCCGAGTGTGTGTGTGTGTGTGTGTGCACACATGCACGTGCGAGCGGGCGTGCGCCTTCCCTCACAGTCCCAGGTCATGATTCTCCCCTCTTACAGATAAGGAAACTGAGGCCCAGAGTCATCAGCAACTCTGCCGAACTTCACTGAAAAACTTCCCTGAGTTTGGAGAAGCTGGGATTTGAATCCAAGTTTCTGTAGCATCAGTCCAAACCCACAACAACCGTGCTCACTCCCCGGCCCGACCCCGCTTTCCTGCAGAGAAGCAAACACTACACACGGCTAAGTGCTTTCATGCTTACAACACAGCAGCCGCTGGGCTGGGTCCTTACAATCGCAAAAACTCCTCCTGACAGTTCCAGGGAGAATGAACCCTGCTTCCCAGGTATATTCCCGGAGGCTCAGGGCCCCGGAGCGCAACCGGAAGTGAGGTGCTCCAAGCAGGAGGGGGCACCGGGCGGTGCATTCGGTCCCTTCTGCTGCTGTAACAAACGAACACACTTAAAACAACTTAAGTTTTTAAACTTAAAACCACCAATTTATTCTCTTGTTGTTCTGGAGGTCAGAGGCTCAAAGAGGTCTCCTGGGCCAAAGTCCAGGTGTTGGAGGGCTGCGCTCCCTCTGAAGGTCCTAGGGGAGACTCCGGTTCCTTGCCTTCTCCAACTTCTAGAGCCACCTGCATTCTTCGGCTCATGGTGGCCCTTTCTCCATCCTCACAAGCATCGGAGAAGCATCTGCAAATCTCTCTGATTCTGAACTTCTGTTTCCATCATCACACCTTCCCTCTCTGACCCTCCTGCCTCTCTCTTACGAGGACCCTTGTGGTTGTCCTGGACCACTGGATAATCTGGGGTAATCTCCCTGTTTCAAGATCCTTAATTTAATCACACCTGTAAAGTGGCTTCTTCCATATGTGGTCACATATTCACATGTTCCAGAGATCAACATGTAGACATCTTTTGGGGGGCATTACTCAGCACACCACATGCTGGGATTGTGGTGCCCCCACCAGCATCCCCGGGGCCCAGACCAGCGGGAAAGGAAGGAGTCAAGCTGGACAAGGCAGACTGGGGGTGTCCTGCATCCGACAGGAAGGCCCAAGGGGAGCAGGGCGTGAGGGTGGGGAGAGCCGGGGCAGCACGCCCACAGGCCTCCAGTCCAGGCCTGGCTCCGGCTGGGGCTACGTTCACAGATTCGTTCCTCGAAGAGCTGAATTACTTTTAAGTTCTAAAAATACCACCTCATCGCTAAACAAACACCGGGGCTCTTGTGAAATAAAGCAGCAACATGAAAAGCCTGGCAAGGGGGCCCGGAGATTCCGATCTGCAAGCAGATCAGGGCAGCTCCCTCGACTGGAGCAGCCAAAGCCATTTCCGAAGTCCTCTTGGATCTCAAGGCCAAGGTCAGGCTCTGGACGGGGGCCAGCACCTGGGGCTGGAGGCTCGGGGTGGGAGGAAACCCTGGAGAAAGGGAATAAACAAACCCTTGTGGCATGCCTTGGAGGAGAGGGGAAGCCTTCACACACTCCCTGTTCCATCCTCTGAACAACCCTGCCAAAGAGGCATTTTTATGGCCCTTGTCCTAACGGTAAAATGACAGAGAAGAGAAGTGACTTGCCTAAAGTCACCCAGCAGTAAGACCTGGGATTTCAAGCAGCTCCATCTGACTCTAAGACCAGTGTCCTTTCTACTTTACTACCCTAATTGCGCCAGGTTCAACACACAAACTTGTCAAATACTAGTTGACGGTTGCTCCCAGCAGGATTCAGGGTGGTTGAACGTGCAAGTCCTTGAGCCCAACAGTTTGTGCGGGCTCTCCCCAGATGGAGACCTTTGCCTCTCTGGGCCTCAGTTTCTTCGTCTGTAAAGTGGAGCCCATGAAAGCACCTGCCTCATGAGGTGTTGTGAGGATTGAATGCATCGAATCAGGTATGGCGTTTGGCCAAGAACAGTGCCACACCTCAGTTTCCCATCTACTCCACCCCACCCACAGCCCCAGTCCTCTGGATGGGCTCCCTCCAGCTGTCTTCCCACTAGAAGTTAGAACATCCTTATTATCTTTGGGCTGGTACAGGGAGAAGGAGCAGAGGTACTGCAGGTAATCCCCAAGCCCACGCCGGCCGATCTCTGGAGCACCTTCAGCCACAAAACCACAAAACCCATCAGCCAGTCAGCTAATAGCTGGGGAGTGTCCAGTCCTGGCTCTGCCTCCTGCTGGCTGGGGAAGCCTCCGGAGGAGTTCTGGTCCTTGAGGGAGCAAGGAGGACAGGGTAAAAGAGCTGGAGGGGATCCAAGCCTTGTGACCACAGACGCACATTTCTACCTCCTGTCTGCTTCACTCCAAACTAAACACTTGAAGTCAGTCTCACTATTGGATAACAACTTACTGTGTGCTTATCCTGTCCCAGTGCTATGTCCCAGACACCTCACACACATTATTACATTAGTAAGCCCCTCGAGTTGGAATGTACTACCCCCATTTCATAGATGAGGAAGCTGGAGCCGAGAGAGGTTAAGTAACTTGCCCAAAGCCACACAGCAATGAAGTGGCTGGGCTGGGATTTGATGACGCCTGCTCGATGCCTTTGCTCTGTGCAGTCCTGGTCAGCCCATGAGGTTCCAGGCTCTGCTGCTAACGCCTAGCTCAGGCCCTGGTCCTACACCCTCAGGGGGCCGACCCAAGTCAGCTTCTGTCTACTCACCATCCATTCTTCCAGCACAGCTTGACCGAGGAGAACCCACTACCTTCTAAGCTAGTGCTGCCGGGGACAGAGCAGAAGGAAGTCAGACACAACCCTTCTGCCCTCCTGCAGCTGACAGCAAATAACTCTGAGCCCAAACACAGAAAATGGTCAGAAACTGTGGAATAAGCCATATAAAGGGAGCATTTAAGGCTGACGCTGAGGATTCCTGGGGGATGGGGCGCGAGCGGGGCAGCACAGGTCTCCTTGGAGAAGAAGCTCCAAGGACCTCTCTGAGGGGGTGACATTCAAGCTGAGGCTGTGGATGCTAAGGACCTGGGCGCTCCAGGAGGCAGGAATGCTGGGGAAGAAAATTCCAGCTGAGGGACCAGCAAAGTGAAAAGGGTCCCCAGGCAGGAATGGCCTGAGGGTATCTGAGGAGCAGACAGGGCAGAGTGGCCAGGCTGGCTCCAGAGCTGAGGTCAGTCAGAGGCAGGAGCCAGGTGACACAGAACAAATGAGCCTCCCTCCCAGAGCCTCACACGCAAGGCCCTGGGGCACCGGGAGGCGGGGCTCCCATGTCCCAGATTGTCCCAGGATGCCTTCCTCTCTGAGAAGATCAGCCCTTCCTCTGGAGGCTGGCGGGAGGGAGGGTGGATAGGAGGAAGCACAGGAGGAAGTACACAGGCCCGGCGAGTGGCTCCCTGTCCAGCATCTCCCTGCCTGACCTGCAGGCCCCCTGGAGGGCGCTGGTACCCAGCACGTTGCTACAAGACTTCTCCCCACCCCAAGGCAGCACAGTCAGGGTGTCTCTGTCTCCCTCTGAAACCCAGAGAGGAGGGCAGGAGGGGGCCCGGTAGCTTTCTCAACGTCTCATTCAAGCCTTTTCCAGTCCCAGAGCACCTGCTGTAGGCCAGGCCCTGAGCTGGGTCCTGGCAAGATGGTGATGACTCAGCCACACACTCAGGGTGCTAGAATGCAGCCACCAGAGAAGGACTCAGGGGGCAAAAGGAAAGGTGTGAGTCACAGCACTTGCCGTTGGGGGGGGGGAGGGGCATGGGAGTAGGAGGGGGACGAAGGTCAGCAAGGGGAGAGAGAGAACCTGGCTTCAAAGGATCGGGGGGCGGGGAGGAAAGCCAGCCCAGTGACCGCATGTCAAAGGCGCTGGACACTGTGGGGGACTGAGGAGCAAAGCCCAGCGCACTAAGCCTGCGCTGCTGTCAGCAAGAGGCTGGAAACTGACCAGCATCCTGGGGTCGCTGTCCGGGCTATAAAGGGGGGGCCTGGCAGAAGGGGGCCACGGGGGTGTGGAGGGCTGCAGACTAACATCCCCTCAGGTCCAGCTGACTGCTGGCCCGGGCAGCACAGGCTCGGGGCGGCCAGACCTGCTCATTTCCCAAGAGAAGGTGGAAATTCACTCTGTAGATAATTTCCAACTTTTAAATGGTGGCAACACATTTAAAAAAATTTTAAAGCAGCACGCAGGCTCAAGAGAACATAGCTGTGTGTTACCAGTTTTACAGCCTGGAATAAATGAAGGTAAATTAAAATCGGTGACTGTGCCTGAGATGCCCAAGGTGCTCGGGCTGGGCAGGAGAGGGCTTCCAGCAAGAGGTGCACACGATGTTGAAGGCAGGAAGAGAGGAGCGAGGAGTGGAACTGGTGGAGAGAGAAGAGCCCCATCCAGCCCCTCCTGCCAGGCCCCTGCTTTATCCTCCACGCAGCTGTGGGGAGTAAGTGTTTGGATTTGGCCTCTTTCTGACAACAAAGATTGGGGACAGAAGCATAGCTCAGGGAGGTTATCCCCTGGGCTCTGGTCTAATGGAATTGGGACGGGAAATAGTGGATGCCAGCCAGGCTCTGCAGGGAACCTCGTGGAAAAGACACGTGAGATCCTGGGCAGAGGCTTCCTTGCTGTCAAACAGGACAGACGGGCCCAAACTCCGGCACCTCCAAGGATCCTGGGAGGGTCACATCTCACTCAGCACAGCAGGAATGCACCTGAAGGCGTTGCATGGGGCTCCGGTCTCACTGGAAAGACACACAACCAGCTCCTCCAGCTCCTCCTTTCCTGCCCAGGCAGCTGCCCTTCCGGGGCCTGCCGGCCACCTTCCAGGGTCAAGTGCACAGGCCCAAGCCCCCACCTTCCCTGACGACTCAGCCTCCTCCTGCCACCCAAGGAGAACTCTCCATGCTGCTAAGCACTGCTGCGGGGGCACTGGCCTCGCTGGCCCAGGGCCTCCTCCATGCTGGGTCTGAAGCATGGCAGGGTGGGCGAGGACGTACTAAGAACGAGGGGTCACTTCAGTCGTGGGGGCTGCTTGTGCCTAAGGCAGCTGGCTGAAGTGACAGTCCACCCTCACAGCCCGCATGTCCGGCAGGTCCTAGTATCATCTCCACTTTACAGATGAATAAACTGACTTTCAGAGGGGCTGAGGGACTGGCCCAAGGTTTTGCAGTTACAATGCACCAGAGCCAGGATTTGAAACCAGAGCCTATGACCCCAGCCTCCCCACGGTACTGTCTCCATTGATGCCAGGAGAAGGCCCAGTGACAACAGACCAGTGACAATCCACGGTCTGGGAGGAGAGGGAAAGAGAAATGAGCAAAAACAAAAAGACGGTATAACCTTACAAACTGCTAGATACAAAAATAGATAAACAACAAGGCTCTACTGTATAACACAGGGAAATAATAGCTAGTAATAACCTATAATGAAGAATATGAAAAAGAATATATATGTAAAACTGAATCACTATGCTGTCCACCAGAAACTAACACAATATTATAAATCAGCTGTTTTTCGATTTAAAAAAAAAGATTGTATAACCTTATTTTCCCAAATATGAAAATGCATCTTCCCAGGGTAATCTGGAGTCACTAAAAGATGCTAACCTGTGCTCCTCCGAGCCTGGCTGGGAAGGTGAGGTGCACGAGCCTCTGGGAATGCTTGCTGTCCCAGATGACGGTCACCTGGGGGACCCCACAGAGCCGAGGCGAGGGGAAGCGGTCTCGCACGCAGTAGCACCTGGGGGTCAGGAGGCCCTGCGGGCAGTGGCCTGCAGCCAGCCTTTACTCCGTTCAGTGGCCTCTGGTGCTGAGCTGTGTGTCTGACTCCGCCCAGGCCCAGGGTGGCCCTTGGGAACCGCATGTCTGCTGGCTGAGTGACAGCTGCAGGTAGTGGTCAGACCACTGCACACTGGATGGAGTTTACAAATCCAATCGGCACCGTATCCGGACTGAACGTAACCTGGGGTTATTGGATTTTCTGGCATCAGGAAAACCAGAGCCGAGGACAGCAATTCTGAGGGTAGCATGTCATTACTCTAAGTGCAGCCGCCCCGTTTTTAATTACAATTCCCTCCAGCAGGACTGGGCAGGGCCGAGCTGCTGGGCAGACCTCTTTCCTTAAGTGAGTCCCAGCTCTGCTCCTGCTGGCTGAGCAGAACGGGCTGGGTGGGGAAGGAAACCGAGATGCATTCTCCCTCCCCTCCAGGGGTGTGGGGAAAGCCAGGAGGAGGCGGAGATGGAGGTGATGGTGTAGGACCCTCAGTCACGGGGCCTGAGGCCAAATGCAAGGAGGAAACAGGCCCTGCCTGCAGCGCCTGCTTCCTCGCCTGCTTCCTCCGAGAGGGGAACCACCTGCCCTCAATCCTCCACGCTCCCCCCACCCCCGCCCCTCCATCCTGCTCACAGCTGGTTTCTCTGCTTCCACTCTGCCCCGCCCATACCCTGCAATGGCTCCCCAGCACCCTCAGGCTGGAGGGGAACCACTCTGCACCAGGTGCCCAAGCCCCATTCCCAGGAGTTGTCTTCTCTCTCCCACACCTCGTTTTCCAGCAAGTCCTCTGGATTCTTGAACTTGTCCTGCGGGAGGCCTGCGATAGCCTCCCCCCCATCCCCACCATTGTCAATGCAGCAGCCAGAGGGGCAGCTTCAAAAGGCAAATCCTGGTGAGTTGTTTCCTTAAAACCAGTGCATCCTGCCATGTGTATAATGAAGTCCAAACTCCTCACTAGGACTGCAAAGTCCCACATCCCCTCCGCACCCTGTGCCCTCCAGCTACACTGGTTGCCTCTGCGGCCTCTGTTTTGGGTTAAAGGTCCCTGCTCCAGAGAGGCCTTCTGTGGCCACTGCATGCAAAGGAGTCACACCCTCCCCCAGGCTTCCGCACCTCCCCATCTGATCCTTCACAGCACATACTAATCTCATCTTTTTCTTGTCTGCTCACTAAGTTATTACTTGATTCCCTTCTAAACTGCTGGGCTGCAAGGGGGCTGCAGAGTTTGTCCTGCTTTCCATGATACCCTGGGCATCTAGTCCTCGGCCTGGCATGCGGCCAAGGGTCAATCGGTATTTCTGGAATGAATGACTACCTGCGTTTCCCATCCCTGGCAGAGCACCTGCCAGTGTGAGTTTGATTAAATTGAACAGAGAAAAGGAGCAGCAGCCACTGGTCATCCAGGACCTACCACCTGCTCAGCTGGGTGAGCGCAGGCAAGGTGCGTGGGACCAGCAGGGCCCCGTCAGGGTTCCCCCAGACCCCCACTCCCAGCACACAGTGGCCTCTTTTCTGAGACTCTGAGCTGAGCTCCTTTCCTGAAGTGACATCAAAATAAGACGACAGTTTATCCCCTTGGGGTCTTGCAACCTCCATTCAGGGAGGGATGTGGGCACCATGTTGAAGCCCTTCGCCTTTGGCGACACTTGCTCAGGCTGGCACCAAGCAGGCCTGAGAAAGTGCCTGGATCGCACCAACCAAGAAAAGCTGCAGGTCAGCACTTTCCAGGATTTGCCGCTTTAATATTAAAATATCCATAAAGACAAGTAACATCACTGTACACGAGCTTCCTATCGCAGATGGGGATTAACAGCTGTTCCCGGCGCTTGGCCAGTGCGGGGCCGTGAAGCTGCCGGAGCCCCCCAGACCAGCAGCACCCAGGTTCAGGGGCCCGTCCGGGGAGCTCCGAGTCTCACGGCCTGCTGCTGCTGCGCTTGCCCTGCCCGACCACTGACGCGACAACATCACCCAGCACAGCCTGCTCGCAGGCGTCTCCCCGTGTTCTGCTTCGGTGGCCTTTTCACTCCCCAGCCCAAGATCCCGGGTCACGCACCACAGTGAGTTGTCCTGGCTCCTGAGTCTCCCCCTGGCTTTCTGTGGGTCTTTCATGACGTGGAAGCTGCCCTGCCCCCAACCCAGCTAATCCACAGGTGATGCTGGGGCCTCTCAACCTACAGGAGGCCCATGACAACCGTTTGTCCCTTACTGGTGATTTTCAGTGAAATCCACCTTTATTAACTAGGGCTCCTCTTTTCTGCTCCATTCCCCTCTTTCCTTAATCTATTTCTCTCATTCTTCTTTTGGACGTTTCAACTGTCCCGCCTTCGTCAGCGGGAGCCTCTGACAGCCAGTGCCTGGATCTTTCCGACCATCTGTCTTTGGAGGCATTCCTGCCTTCGAGAATGACAAGATGTTCTAGTCACACTCTGGGACTTTCCACTGCCCCACACCTGGACCCCTCCACTTGTCTAAGGGGCCCTGGCTCCTTCTCCTGGGGAACAGCACTGAGAAACAGCGTTGCAGGTGCAAGGTGTACGCACCACTACTGGGGGTCGCGGCTCCTTTGCCCCTTCCATGGTTACGACTTGTAAATCATACATATTTATCATCAAAATTGCAGACTGATGCCCCAACTCCGATCCAACACCGGCCTCTATTCCACATTCCCTTCTCCCACAGACAGAACCCTGGTACCTGACCGTATGTATTTACTCATCTGCTCCATCCATAATAACAAGATAATTCCAGGGTTATCACACCCAAAAGCACTGTCAACAAATCTACCAGATAAACTTTGCGATCTGCCTCCTGTTCTTCCCTGCTTTGAAGCCTCTCAGTGTATTCTATGGAGTGAACAGTAACTTGCTTCATATTCGTGGTATTTTTTATCCTCAGGGTAAATCCCCGAGAAGCGGGCCTGCTGAGTCAGAGGGTCAATGCGTATGTGATTTTGCAAGCTGTACCTAAATTTCCCTCCCCTGGGGTCACGCCATCCAGTGTTTCCACCAACCACGTGTGAGCGTACCATTCCCTGCAGGTGTGCCAAGAGCGTGGGCGTGGGATTTTTGGATTTCTGCCAGTCTAAGAGATGATCAGTGATATCTCGGGGTTGCTTTAACTTGCATTTTCAACAACCCTCTTAATCTACTGCATCCTCTTTCAGCCCTGGGACCAAGGCTCTGGCCCTGGAGCCAAGTCCAGGGCTCATCCTGAACGTGCCAAGCTGGGCGTCGCAGATGGCGTGAAGGTGGGGGAGGGTGAGCATACAGCCTCACCACGCCCACCCACCCTGGTATGAACTATGCAGTCAAACGGTGCCAGGATGAAACTCTGCCCCCTGGGGCGGGGGAAGGAATCCTCTGGGTGTCTAGAGAAACCTCAGAAACATGCATGCCCTTCTCATTTCTGGAGTTAAAATAAAAATGCTCCCTGCTGCCTTCAACAGGCAAAAGGAATGTTCTGGCCTTTTGCTCTGATGCTCACGGACAAGCAGCCAGGCTCCTGCCATGGGGCCAGGAGCTCCCTCCACAGAGCTCTGTGCGGGAGCCGCGGGTGTGGCCGAGGGTGCTGTGCAGGCT